>NC_090934.1:583809103-584112133 GCF_040938575.1 Ambystoma mexicanum
TTGGGTCTTTTGTTTCTCCTACCCCCCCCTCTGCTCCTTAGGAGGCAGACTTTCAGGGGCCAGTGATTTTGTTTCCGGTTCCTGGGTTTCCAGGGGCTGTTTACAAGTGAGGAAGGAAGCTTCCTCCAAGGCTTTACACCCCCCTTCCCTTTGTGCCTCCTCCCTGGGAACCGGTGAGTTATCGGGGTGCTGCCCCCGTCATTGTTCTGGAGCACCAGGTCCAGAGTTGGGTGCGTTCTGCGCCGGCATGCTGATCTGAGGGTTCTGCTGCGCCCTCAGTATATGACCCATATCCCGCGCCATGTTTTGAACCTGGCGCTCTAACTGGGAAACCCGCTCAGGCTGATACGGGGCCCTGTTTTCTCCCCTGGGCTGATCCCGGGAAGGGTAGCTATCCCTCCTCTGGTAATACCCCGGGTTGGGAAGATTTGGGTACCCCTCCACCCTTGGCCTCCCCTCTCCCGGATTCAGTGGTCTGGGCTCAGGGAATTGGGGAAAGAAGGATGGATGGTTTTGGGGCTGAAAGTCGGGTGGATATCTGGGGAAAAAGTTCTGCCCAGGGTTTGGTAAATTTCTGCCCTCCTGTGGGAAGTTTGGAGGGAAGTTCCCTGGGTTAGGTACTTGGCTGGATCCCCCCCCCCTGGGCTGGAGGAGTCCACACATAACCCAGGATGGGTCGATTTCCCTTGTAACGGGGACTTACATAATCAGGAGAGCGAGGGACCCCATTTGTGGGGCTGCCTCCTTGGCTCCCTGTCTGTGACTGGCCCGAGGACCTTCTGGGCCTAGCATTATTAGGTGCAGGTAGGTTTTTAGGCCCCCCCATCTTCAAATCTAAAACGGGGGTGACCTTTACCTCTGCCACCTTGGCAGCAGCAGGGGTGGTGTTGGCTTTGGGGTTTTTCTGGGCATTACTTTTGCTATCTACCGGTTTCTGCACCTCATAGATCCGGGTAGCCTGTTCAATGACCCAGTCTAAAGATCTTTTCTCGTGAAAATCCCTCACGAGCTGGGTCATGATATATTTGGGCAAGGCATGGAAAAACGTATTAATAAATTCCCTGCTATCCGTGCGCACCCTTCTGGTGGTTTGCGCAAAAGCACGTTTCAGTTCTTGCACAAATTCTTGTGGGGCCTGATCCTCCCCACATTGCAAATTGTAGGCTGCCTTGCGAGCCTCTTGAGGATTTCTGTGAACAGAAAAATGTTTCAAGATGGCCGCCTTATAGGTGGACCATCTTAAATGATTTTGGTCCTCCAGCCCCGCAAAGAAACTGGAGTATTCCGGGGAGAAGGTCCACTTTACATATTGAATACAGCTTTGGCTGTCCTTCAAATGGAAAGTCTCCATCATTTGCTCAAACAACTCTAAGTGCTCCCAAACAGAATACTTAGCGTTCTTATGGTAAGGCGTGATGACGCTCCTGATCGCCTTAATCTGCTTTAAAGGGTCCTTAAGCAAGGCCCTTTTTGTCTTATTGGCCCTTTTGGTTCGGGTAACCCTTGTCCATTCGTCCTCGGACTCAGAGGCACTGCTCCCAGAGGTTCCCGTCTGTTCTTCCAGGTTTTCCCGGATTCTGCGAGCCTGGGAATGGCTGGCAGAATGTGGGGACCTGGTCTCCTGTGTCCTGCGCAGTTCAGAGGAGTCTTCAGATTCCTCCTTGCTGCCAGGATTTGCTGGGTACCCCCCCACTGACCTAACTGGGCAGAGGTTTTCAGGATGCCCTTAATGGGCCTATTCTCCCGGGGTTCCCCACTGAATTGCACCATGCTTGGGTGCCCATACCCGGATGCCCGCCCCTCCATTCCTGGATGGTACTGGCCTATGAGCCCCATGCTTCTGGCTGGATAGTAATCTGCCATCCCTGTGGCCCTGTGCTCATGTGCGCCAGGGGACACGGGGGTGGCAGAGTCCAGGGTTTGAGAGGTATGAGGGCCTCTGGTACTAGGGCTCCTGAGGTTATGCTCCGGAGTTTCCATTTCCCAGCGAACCTCATCTCTATCCGCCCCTGCTCCCTGTTGCAATGCAAGAGCCTGCATTTGTGCCTTCAGTTCCTCAGTTAAGGCCTTACTCGACTCTATCAGTCTCTCCTGCATCGCTACCTGCTGTTGGAGCCTATCATTGTGTTGACAGAGGGCCTCATTCTCCCTCTGTGCTTCCTGGTTGGTCCTGGAGAACTGGGCCAGTCTTTGCTGCAGGAGGTTTACCTCCTGGGCTGTGTCCCTATTGGCCTGCTCCTTTCTTGCTAGAGCATCTTCCACCCTTCTGGTGTGCTCTACCAAGTTCTGGTTTTCTTTTTGGAGATCACCCAGCCCCTGGAGGGCCAGGTGATTTTCTTCAATTTCCTTTTTTAAGTGGCAGACTTCCTGGCCTAAAGTGTCTCTTTCCTGACTAAGAGCCTGCATCTGTGCCGCCAGGTCGTCCCTTTGCCGATGAAGGGCACCAGCTTTTTGGCGCTCCTCATCAAACTCTGCCTGGGTATCCAGGTCTTTCAGAATCAGTTTATTGCTCTCCTCTTTCTCTCTGTCTAGTTGGATTTGCAGGGTGGCTACCTGCTCTGTGCATGCCCTGTTGAAATTGATCTGTTGCTCCAGATTTCTCTGGTTCTGCAGTAAGGAGTCCAAACTGTCTTGGTGCTCCTTCTGCAGGGCCAGAAATCGGGTATCCTGGTCTGTCTTTTCCTGTTGTAGGATGCCCATATCCTCTTTTATTTTAATGATATATTGCCTACTATCATTTTCTGCCTCCTGGCTCCTCTGCAGCCTCTGCTCAGAAGAGTCCAGATCAGATTGGGCCTTCTGTAATGCCATCTGTTGCCTATTTGCCAGATTTTGGCTTTCAGCACATCTATCCTGCATGTCTCCCATATATAGGTACAGGTATGCTGCTATCCTGGCAATCTTATTGTGTTCCTCTTTGGCTTTAGGAGCCATATATAGTTCACTCAGGGCCACATGTAAGGGACCCTGATCTCTATATATATCTGACCCTGTTTCAGTGACCTGTTGTGTGATGGCCTGCAACCACACATCCTGGCCCTGTTCGGTCCATTCACCTCTTACAAATAGCTTATGCAAGAGGTGCTCTCTGGCTATTTTCATATCTACCAAGGTCGTCATTCTAGAGATTGGTCTCTGTCCTGACTTACAGAAGTTTGTATTTTATTTTTGCAGAACAGAACTTTTCTTGGAGTGTCCCTTTTGAGGAATGCTTCACAGCGTAATGCAGCGTGGTGATCCGACTGGATGTATGTATCCCGTCAGTTCGCACACTGTATTAAGCTGCACAAATGGTAAATCTAACCCATCGTCTCGGCTCGAGCCCCCAATTTGTAAGGGGATTCAATTCAACACTACAGCTAAGTCAACGCCTAGTCTATAATACTGAATGAAAACCCTTATTGATATATCTTTAGGTCCAGTTCATGCGTTCTGGATGACTACCCCTATATAACACCCCTCTCTTGGAATCCCCCTGACCCCACTGAGCCAAGAAGTAGTTCTGTTTTGCAAGTTTAAAAGGTTTATTTGATAAATTAAAATATATATATATATCACACTTTATAATAAATTAATAATTGACTAGCACACTTAATCTGATATGATAAAGATCAACAACGGAGAATCTGGCACTAGCACACTTCTTATAATCACTAATGAGTTGACATGAAATGGATAAGGTAGCACACTGGTAAATAGGAACAAAAGTATAATGTGGTAGAGGATGCTTTATGTAAGCTCAGGTGGATGCAATATTCCATGAATGCAGTACAGAAAATACTCAATATGATTTCAACCAAACAATGTAATCACTTTTCTCTGGCAATCCCCTCCCCCCCTTGATGCAAGGCAAGGAAATGGAAGGAAAACACACAGTTCTCAGAAATGCAATCAATGTAAATCAGTTCACCCCATCAAGCTTACACTACAGAAAACAGATAGGAGTTTTGAAAACACAGGCAAAATGCTTTGATATGTGCTAGCAATGGATGAGAAATATGCTGGAAATGCTTTTAATTCCCTTTCAGAGGTTCAGGGTGAGTGGTATCTAGTTAATATTAGTCCAGGCTCACACTAGCAATGATGCAGGGATAGTTAGCAGGTTAAACGAATTTCTGGCAAATGGAAGGCAAGCAGCAGCAGTTTTTACATGTGAAGAAATTTGCAAATCGCGGTAAAATTCGCGAATGCGTGTTCCGCGATTGCGGTAAAACTATAGTAGGGGTAGGAATGCGGTTCTAGGTTCGTAGGAAAGCCACGATTCTAAGCTTTCTAAGGAAAGTTACTGCAAGTCTCTAACCCAAACGGTTACAGAGTTATGACCGATTTAATAGAGGTCGTTTTTGGTTTTGCAAATTTTAAAAGCTCAAAATGACAAGTGGCAGATTTTGCAGCTAAAATGACAGGTGACAGCTAGGAGGCAGTTCTACTTAGGTTAAATAGATTGAATTATATGATTTTAACTAAGAGAGGTGTTCTGAGTTTTGCTGAGTACTCACAAGAGATTTTGAACCGGAAAGCGACTTGGTCACGGACTTCAGTCTGGTCAGGTCTTCCCGGGTTCTGCTCACAGCGCCTGGCCTCTGGAACTGCTCACAGCATCGGGGTCAGCACTCTGGATACAATGGCCTGGTCTCTGCTAGGCACCGGTTCTCTGGGTCGGGTCCTGCCTTCTCTTTGGATATTTCTGTCACCGGGTTCTTGCAAAAGTTCTTGGCAAAATTCAGACGGCTCGCCCGGCTGTCTGAAGAGTTCAGTTGCAAAAATATTTTGAGGCCTGCTGACAAATACTCTTGCTGGCAGTGGCCTTTTTGGTTAAGGTTCTGAAGTCTCTGTTTATCTTGGAGTCTAAGTGTTGGCTCTTTGAAGATTGATGGAGGTAAGTATGGATTTTTTTCAGCAGAGCGTCCCGCTGCAGATGGAATTGAAGGTCCCTATCTGTCCTGTCTGTCTGCTTTTATGTGTTTAGAATGTGGGTGTGTTCTAGCATCACTGACCCTACCTCTCTCTCAGCTTCTAATTGGTCAAACTTCCATTTATCATTTGATTGGGGAATGAACTGTGAGTCAGAGGGATGTCATTTTATGGCTTGCAGATAGGACACTCCTCTGTCAGATTGCACACATTCTATATTTGATAATAAAATACATATTTCACAGTTACACAGTTGCTTGAAATTACATATACATGGTGTGGCTGAATTTAGCCATGTCTCTGTCCAAATCTGCTGTTTCTAAGAGCTTGCATTCAAAAATGGCACATAATTGACTTTTTAACTGATTTTTCAATTTCTGACATTGACCCAACTTTACATACATGTGTGCAGGGAGTATGGACATTAACTGATGAAGTTTCAGATTTTTAACATGCATACATTTAGAGTAATATCCACTTTTCCGCTAAAACCCCCCTGAACATACCACCGGTTCTAAAAACCTCTTAAACTGTGGGCAGAAAAATCACAAGAATTATGGTATCATTTATAAAATTTTCACATGTCCGCTCTATGAGTTATTCATCTTTTTAAAGTTATGTTCTGGCTCCAAAGGGGTGTGGTTTACCCTCAGCACAAGGTTGAATTTCTGGTTTTTCCAGTTCTGCCAAGCCAGCTTGCTCTCACAGGCAGTGCTCCTCCCCTTTCCTCAGGAGGAAGCCACTTTTTACGACCATTTACGACTCCTGCCAATAAAACCTTTGCCTGAGCCAGGACAGGGCTTTGTTCACTTTCCTGCAGAGCACAGGTAATTCAATTATCAGATAGATGGCATATCCTTAGTGTGGCCAGCAAAAAGGCAGATGGGCCTGGGAACACAGTTGTGACTCAAGTTTCACTCCTGATGGGGGTAGTTGCCAGGCAGAATTCAGTTCCTTAAGCCAGACTTTCAGCTAACTGTCATGTTTTTTTTGTTGCTTTTTAAATTAACTTGCAATTTTACACATGCAGCTAGAATGCTGATTCTAAGTTTAAACTATGACATTTCAACAGTTACAAAGGCATGTGACACCAAACATAGGTCACTCATTTAATCTAAACATTTTCGATTTTAGTGTCTTTAAATCCAGTGCAACTTAAACTGCTGACTCCATAGCAGTTTTGTTATAAGCATTGTTTTGGGCTCTTCATTTCCCAGATTTTGTAAGCACACAAAACCTCATTCTGCCAAATGTCTGCTGGTGTTCAGTGAATATTTTGCACATGTTGCAATGTTTAAAATAGACACTTTGGCTTGCCTTCAGAGAAACACAGGGTGGTTTTAAAACGCCGGCTTTTGGATAGTGGTGAGTACTGGTACTGCACCCATTTTTGGGATTTAAGAATGAATTCCCCACAATTCTAGGTTGCATTTGGCAATCAGCATTGCCATTCCCAATGGTTTCAGACTACTGTGCGGGTAGTCCAATGGTGGTTTTAGGCAGTGTCCTTCTGTGCCCATAACATCGGCAAAAATGGGTGGCAGCCTATTCTTCCTGCATTTCCCTGTGCATTTTCTGGGAAGCTCTGGCCATCATGATGTTTTCATGTCAGTACTGCACAGTTTTGAGGTAGGGCTCGGATGCATGGGTAAATACATCCCACAAGATCCTGCCAGGACGTCTCTTGTGTTTAGCAACTGCCTGGTATATGCGGCCAGGACTTCTTATGGTTTCTCCTTTGTCCTCCAGTAGCATATACCTTTTCACTGGTTGTCTTGGTATATATACTTGACAAACATCCAATTTGCTTTTCTTATTTTCATAACCTTTTCTCTTCAAGTAGCATATACTTCTTAACTGGCTGACTTGGTATATCCACTTGACAAACATTCACTTTTACAATCTTCTTGGGAATTCACTTTCTCTATCTTTATAACATTCTAATGTTCCCTGTGGTTGCCGCAGTGCCCCAGCGTTCCTTACTCTGCTTTCACAGACCCACCAGTTCCCAGTAGCGTTTTCGGGCTTGCTTCACCATTTGTGAATCTGTTGTCTCCCCTAAATGCCTACTTAAATGAACCAACCCCACCAATTCCTTATGTAAATACCATGAAAAAAACGTTTGTGCATTCGATAAAAGGAACTGCTGTAGTCTTTTTACATATCATTGGTGAATATATCATTCATGTACTATAACCACTTTTAATGCATCTTAATGATAAATGAGAGCAAATATCTTGCACCAGAGCGCTCTGTAGGTGAACCACATTGCTTTCCGGGGTGAATGGTGCACATTTGCAAGACTAGTGTTGTGTCCTCTTTTTCGCAAAAATCGTCCAGAAAGGGATATATTATTAGCTTGAGGATACTGCAGTGAAGTCTTTGTGTAAGTGAAAAAGTAGCACACACCTTTGGAGGATTCATCACATGGGTGTCTGTTTCAAAGCAGTCTTTGCCTCACATTTTCATCGCATGAAACATAACACGTCATAATTAGTTTCACAGCATGGCTGGGGCTATCAGACTGTGGGTTGGCTGTTATTGACAAGTACATTTCAATGCAGATCCTTAGCTTGTATTGTTCTCTGTGTTAACAGTACTAATATATCTCTAGACCTTCCGCTTTGTTAATAAGAGAACAAGCACAACACACACGAGCTGAGATTCGCAGAAACAAGAACTGTATGCTACTGTGGTGGGCTGTAAGCGTTGCTGAAATGGGATTTGATATTTCAGGTAAGGAGAAACGTTCATTAGGGTACTAGATCTAGATTTGAGCTAGTAAAGAACAAGACTTTGTTTAATCTGGTAGATCTTTGTTTAGGGGCACATATACCTAATTAAAATCCTAGTGGCTACCCATTGAATTCATGGAGAAAATGTGTACTTGACCTAAACAGACAAAATATAGGTGGGAGAAATATTACAGCACTTACTTATGGGATAGGAACACCTTGCGTGACAAGACAGAAAGTGTGGTCTCTGCTTTGTGTAATAATTCACTTGCATGGTGAAACATGGAACTCTTTGCAAAACAATTAAAAGCCCGCTTTTGATTCCCCACCCACCACTGCCTCAAATATAACACACGTTTTATAAAGTAAAATAACATAATTTTCGTGAAGGCCTAGAGCGTTGCCACTCTAATGGAGTGTTGAATAAACAGCCATTCACTGCCAATAAATAGCATGAAGAGTTACTACATGAATATGATTCGGTATCTAAATTGAAGACTGTACCAAAAGTGTTCAGACCATATGCTTTGTCACTGTAAGATACAGTGTACATGTGAGAATCATCTCATATCGCGGTGTAGTACTATGCTACCTTCAGTGAATAGGTTTATCCACTCACTTTTTGACTGAATTACTAAGCACAGTGCCAGCTGTTTCTTTTCACGTAGGCCATTTCAGGGAAAAGGGTTTTGGGTGCGAAGGAGCAACCCAATAGCACAGGTCTCTGGCATTTTTCCATGATATGATATGGCATTTATAACGTGCCTATTGAGTGTTTCAAGGCGCGACGAGGCAAGGGAGGGGGAACACAGGGAAGACGGACAACGATCCTACTAGGCCAGTTGTCATTCAGATTGCACAAGTCCATGGGAAGGGGGAAGGGGAAAAGTGCAGGGGGAAGGGGACGAGAACAGTGTAGTACATGGGATAAGCGAATAAATAACAATAGTAGAGGTGAGGCCAGCCGGTGGCAAGTGCAAGGGTAAGTACAGGCATCAGGTATCAAGTGATGGTAGTGGGATTGTAGGGATACAGAAAACAGTCCCCACGTGTGGTGTTGGCCAGGACGGCAGTGCAGGTGTGCGACTGGCGGGGGAGGTGACCTGGGCCAGAGATCAGAGGGTGGCCAGGTAACCAGTACAGTATCAGCCAGGAGGTCAGCAGGGGAGAGGAGGAGAAATAGCAGAAGCAAAGAGAAAGGCTTTGAGGTGTTTCCGGAACCGGAGATGGTTCTCCTCAAGTTTCAGAGAGGCTGTTCCAGAGGGAGGCCCCAGCTGAGGAAAGAGATCTACCACCAACTCGTTGCTTGGAGAAGCGACTGACCCTGAGGGAGTTGGAGGCGGATGAGCGAAGGGCTCGAGAATGAAGATATTTAGGAAGAGATTGAGGCCCCAGGCCCCAGAAGGCCTTGTATACAATGCACAGGGTTTTTAACGTAATCCTCGCAGCCACTTGGAACCAGTGCAGTGATTTCAGTCCTGGAGAGATACAATCCCTGGGCTTGAGACCAAGGACAAGTCTCACAGTCCTGTTCTGGATGAGTTGCAGAGGACGGAGAGTAGAGGCAGGCAGATTTAGAAAGAGGTTGTTGCATGAGTCCAGCCTAGAGAGAACCAGAGCTCTGGAGACAGTGAGCTTCTGTGGGAAGGAGAGGAAAGGGAGAATACCTCTGAGGAGGTGCGGCTGTTAGTGTCACTTCTTAGAGACGTCAGAGATGTGAGGAGAGAAGGAAAGTGTGGAATCGAAGATGACCCCGAGGTTCTTAGCCTCACAAGTGGGAGCAGGAAGAGGGCCGAGAGAGGTCGGCCAGAGAAAGACCGGAAAGGAGGGAGTGGGTGTGCAGATGAGGAGAATATAAGTCTTACTGACGTTAAGGCAGAGGTCATTGGCAGCACACCACTCCTGGATGGCAGAAAGACAGTCAGTGATGAGAGACGGGGAGGAGGTGGCAGAGGGTAGCCTGAAAATGAGTTGAGTGTCATCTGCATAACACTGAAAGTTGGGGCATAGAGCGGCGATGCAGTGGGCGAGAAGTGCCAGGTATTGGTTGAACAGCCAGGGAGAGAGGTTAGACCCCTGGGCGACACCACAGGTAGAGAAAAAGATGGCGGAGAGGAACGACCCAAGTTGGACATGGGAGTGTCAGTCAGAGAGGAAAGAAGTCAGCCATGCCAGGGCCCGACCGGTGATGCCCAGGTTATCACAGAGACATTTGAGCAGGATGGCATGGTTAACCGTGTCAAAGGCAGAACAGTGATCAAGCAACATGAGGACACAGGGGGTGTTAGAATCAAGGTTAGATAGCAGTTCTTCACGGATGTTCAGGAGAGCAGTTTCTGTGCTTCTGGCAGCTCTGAAGCCAGACTGATGGTCATGAAGGCACCCAACAGATTCAGTGTGGATGTTGAGCTTGGAGATGGCCAGCTTTTCAAGGTGTTTGCCCAGGAAAGGAGTGATGGAGATTGGGCGATAGTTAGCCAGGCAGGAGGGGTCAGCAGAGGGTTTCTTAAGAAAAGGGTGCACAAGAGAGTGCTTCAGGGGAGATGGGAAGACTCCAGTGGTGAAGGAGTGGTTGCAGAAGTCAGCCAGGGCAGGAGCCAGGAAGTCAATGTGGTCCTTAATGGTTTTGGAGGAACAGGGGTGAACCTGTTTGAACGAGACTTTCATAGATGGGACTTGTCTAGAAACCTTGTCAGCGGAGAACAGGGGAAAGGCAGAGAAGGAGGGAGGAGAGGTAGCCGAAGAAGGGCCAGAGAATGAGCAGGGAGTAGCGGGAGGGAGGGGAGAGGAGGAGAGTGAGGACAAGATGTCCTGAGTTTTAGAGATGAAGTGAGACGCCAGTGCCGTGCAGAGGGCCTGGGAAGGGACAGGATAGGTAGAGACTGCGGCAGGGTTGGCTAGTTCCTTGCAGATTTTAAACAGTTCAGCCGAGTTCATCGAGGCCGCAGAGACACGGTCTTGGATGTGAGCTCTCTTCTTGGTGAGGACAGAGAACCCGTATTGCCTTTGGAGCAGGCAGCGGGCCAGTTTGTCAGAGGATGTACATGAAGCACACCATTTCCTCTCATGTGTGGCACAAGCAACAGTGTTGCTACAATTTCACATTTTCTCATGCACATCATGAATAACATTCCACAAGCATGTGTTGGATGTTTTTTAAACTTGGAAACATAGTGGTAAAACTCAGAAGAGATATTTTTGGGCTAAAATCGATTATCTGGATATTTATGTACTGTAGTTTATTATATGGAGAAGATTAAGGTACAATCATTCTCCTATATCCATGCTTCACAATAAAAATACAAAATATCAAAATTAAATTTTTAGTATATGATTAATGTGGTTTCCAAATCATGCCTACCAAACAGGTAAGTATTGAAGTAAAATATTCACAAATTTCAGCTAGCAGTAAAAAGAGGTGGGAGCCAAATATGGTCATGTGCAGAAATAGCTAAGCAAGCTGAAATGCAATCTTCACCTTAGAGCCAAGGTATATGAGCATGGTCAACTCATTCAATTACATGGTCCACAACCTGTCTAAATTGCCACACCCTAAATCTGTCCTAATAGTCACCACCTGGGAATGGAAATGTTTCCCATGAGAAAAAAATCTCTCTCTCTCTCTCTCTCTCTCTCTCTCTCTCTCTCTCTCTCTCTCTCTCTCTCTCTCTCCAAAGAAGGAAAAAAAAACACTCTCTCCGCAGGCCAATCAATTAAAGATATATCAATATATCACTATTTTTGTACCTACATTATGACACTTGTCAAAAAAATAAAACAGAGGCACATTTGCAAAACCATGCTTTCAGGTCCTTGCCAATGCTCCTTACAAAAGTTTGCTGGAAATCCACCCATGTTTTATTTTTTCAAAAGCGTCAAATGTATGCACATACAATCGTCATATAACCTAGCCCCCACTTGACAAAATTGTTAAGTGACTTCAATTCAGCAATCCCACTAAGTCAGTGCCTCGTCTGGGACGCCCAAGGGAAGCCCTTATTTATATATTTTTATAGCAAGTTATACCCTGGATGATAAACCCTTGTATGACACCCCTCTCTATGAATCCCCCTGATCTCACTGAGCCAAGAAGTAGGTTTGTATTGCAATTTAAAAGATTTATTGGAAAAATTAAACAAAATATATGTATATCACACTTTTATAATAAAGTAATATTTGATAGCACATTATGAATATAATGTTGATCAACAATAGATAATCTGACACTAGCACACTTCTTTACAATCAATGAGGAGTTAGTATAGGAAGGATAAGGTAGCAGAAAATACTTTTATGGTTTCAAGGAAAAGCAATGAGGGAAAAATGCAGCACAGAAATAAACTTGATATGATTTCAGCAAAAGATATGATCACTTTTTCTTTGACAATTCCCTCCCCGCCCCCTATGCAAGATAAGGAGATAGAAGGAGAGCACACGATTCTCAGGAATACAAAATGCAATACAAATTTCCAGTTCCCCTCAGCGAGCTTAGAGGAAGACAGGTATGATTTTAAAGCAGGCAAGTTCCTTTTAAATGTGGTGGCAATGAAGTGAAAAATATGCTGAAAATGCTTTTAATTCCCTCTAGAGGTTCAGGGTGAGTGAGAGATACTTTAAATCAGTTCAGGTCAGCCCTACCAATGATTCAGGGATGGTTATCAGGTTGAAAATGGGATTCAGTAATGGAAGCAAAAGACAGATATTTTTACACGTGGTTGAAATGAAGCAAACTGTCAATTAGGCTTGTTGGAAAGCTTAGAATCTTAGCTTTAAAATGAAAGTTAAATCTCGCTTCTAGCACAAACGGTTCAAGAGATACGGACGATTTAGTGGAGGTAGATTTTCAGAAATGAAATTACAGTTTCAGAGTGACAGATGCGCTTGGAAGGTTTGAATCAACAGGATGTACACACAATTCCTTATGATGCAGTTCTAATAGGTTAAAATAGTTTGATTTAGATTATTTTAAACTAAGAGATTGGTTTTGCTCAGTTCTCGCTGAGTACTCACACTATGAATTTGAAATAGGCCGTCAATGTCTGATCAGATTTAGACTGGACTCCTGGCGGGTGGTTCTGAAGTCAAAGCTCTCTGGGTCAGCTCTGCTCTGCACTTCATAGCGGTCTGGTCTGGGTCTCTCTGGTTCTGGTCTCTCTGGATACAGCACTGCTTTCTGGGTCTGCTACCGGTTCTGGCAAAAGTTCTTGGCAAAGACTCCAAGAGCTTGCCCGGCTGTAGAATAGTTTGGTTGCATTGCTGGATTCTGAAGGCCTGCTGAGAATAGTTCTCAGCTTGTGGGTTAGGCCTTTGCTTTAAGTTCTGTAGTCTATCTGGAGTCTAAATTCTGGATGTTCCTTCTAGATGTTGTGTGGTCCGGCAAAATGCTCTGCAAGAAAATGGAAAATGCATGTCTTGTCTGTCCAAGCAGTCTCTTTTTATGTGTTCTGCAAGTGGGTGTGTGCGTGGGCATAACTAAGCCTGCCCCTCACAACTTATCATTGGCTAAGTCCTCCTCTCTCCCTTGATTGGGGGAAGGAATGGAGTGTCATCAGGGATTAATTTTATGGCATACAGAAAGAACACTCCCCTTGTCAATTTGCCCACAAATCTATTTTTGATCCAAATACATATTTATCTATGTACCATTTTTCTAATATTATATGTCCAGTTAACATATTTTCTGTAGCACCAAACCATCCGATCCCTGTCTTTGTAAGAGGTCAAGTCCACTTCTGACAGAATTCTGTCCTTTTCATCCAGATAACGACCACTAAACTTTTCCAGATTTTACACAAATGTGCACAAGGAATATGGGTATCAGATGATAAGGTGTCAGAATTTTAATATACATACATTTGGAGTAACAACCTATTTTCCGCTAATACCCCCCAGAACATACCACAGAGCCTTAACTCCTCTTAAAATGTGCACAGAAAAATCACAAGAATGATGATATTATTTATATAATTTTGACATGTCCGCACTATGAATTATCCATCTTTTTAAAATTATGCTCTGGCCCAGAGGGGTGTGGTTTCCCAAAGCACATGGTGGAATTTCTGGTTTGTCCACTTCCTCCAGCTCAGCTTGCTCACAGAGGCACTGCCCCTCCCAGTTTCTCCCAAGAGGAAGCTATACTACGCCCCCCCCCCAATATAACATTTGCCTGCCAAGGAAAGTACATTGTTCTGTTTCCTTCCAGTCCTAGGTGCCACTCCCCTGATTCACTCAGAGAGGTGTCATCTCCTTTTGGTGGGGGCAGCAGAATGCAGCCAGGCCTGGGAAGAGTTGCTGGGCAAGTTTCAACTCCTGTCGGGGGTAGTTGCCAGGCAGAATTCAATCTCTTTAAGCCAGGCTTCAGCTAAATGTCACTTTTGTTCCAGTTTTCTACATCCAAATCAAACGTACAATTTTTACACATGCAGCTAGAATGCTGATTCTAAGTTCAAAACTATGACATTTAACAGTTGCAAACTATGTGACACTCAACAGTAGGTTACTCTTTTATTTTAAACATTTAGATTTTAGTGGCTTTCAGTCCAATTTAACTTAAGCTGCTGACATCCACAGCTCAGCCAGTTTCATTATGAACATTATTTTAGGCTCTTTCTTTTCCAAGATTGTGTATGCACACAAGACTTCATTCTGCCAAATGTCTGCTGGTGTTCAGTGAGATTTTTGAATATCTTGCAATGTTTGAAATAGGCATTTTGAGCTTGCATTCAGAGAAACAAAGGTGATTTCAAAGTGTGGTTGAGCTAACAGGCACTGCTGTTTTTCCTTTGGCACACATTCCACTTATGGCACTCCGGGCCCATCACGCTCGCACTGGTGGGTGGCAGGTAAGGCGACCATTTTGGTGTGTGCAAAAACTGTGCTGTTTTCCTGGATTCTGGCGCAATGTGGGCTTTTCGGCCATCTTGGATTTTCTAAGCCCACAGCACCAAATGTTGCAGAATAATAGCTCGAACGTGGGTCAATACACCCGACAAAATCCATTCAGACTTTACGAAAACATTTATATCTAGATCTACAATCTTTTTGCAAACCTTTGTGTAGATTTGTCAAATGGCACCACATTTATAAGCCTTTAAATAATTTTGGGACCCCCTCTAGTTTTGCCCCCTCTTGACAGAATCCCACCAAACTTTGCAAACTGATTCGGGATCAGGTCAGGAATATAATTCCGAAATTTCATGCATTTTCATTAAGTAGCGCCAAAGTGATAAGCCATCCAAAAACTGCCCCCAAACATCTGAACTGTCCCCGAACCTCACAGGACTGTTCGCGAACATCCGAACTGTTCGCAGACTTTCGTGGTGAAAAACACCTGTTGTTTTGCTTCTTGCAGCCATATCCCATCCCATCTCATTCTCAAAACCCCTCACCTCCCCAGAGATTATTTGATAAATTTGACAAGTGCAATTTTGTGTTTTTTAATATGTTTTTACCGCGATGTCCGCGGACACCGTCCGCTGTCCCTGAATCCAAGCTGGCTGGTGTTTCCAAAATTCTGACGGACCTTATGCTTCATCCAAACCAATCAGCAAACACGTTTTGTGTCCGTGGACATGACGCAAGCCGATTAACCAATCGGTGTCCTGTCCGTGGAGCGGACAGGGAAGTGTGTCCGCAGAACATAGATATCACTAATTTTTCTAACTTACATTTTGGTTACCACTGGACAGATTTACACCAAATTAACAAAAGCACGCTTTCCGGACCAAGCTGCCGCTCCTGCCGCAAATTTGGTGAAAATCTGTCCAGCAGTTTGGGCTGTAGCCGTAAGCAAAGTTTGTTCCCGTTGTGTCTATGGAAAAAAAAAAAATTTGGGACCCCCCCTGTAAGTTTGCCCCCTCTGGATGAAATCTCACCAAACTTTGCCAAGCAGAGCGGGCCATATACTTTTTTTGCAAAGTTTGGTGAGGATTCGTCCACGGGGAGCAAAGTTATAAGCCGCCCAAAAAGTGCTCTTCCTATGGGTTTAGCAACTTAACCATAACTACATGGCTGCTACTGCAGGCCATGTAATATATATATATATATATATATTATACAAAGTTGTGTTTGTTTGTGGGTTTGTATCTGAAATGGAACTTGAGGACATAACTTCTCATGAACGGTGAGGTCTGGTGTCATGAATCTTGCATGGAATATTCTTTATTTCATTGCCAAATTAATGCAACTATTTCTAGCTCGATAGGTCATCCCATTGCTGAGAATTAATTATTTGGATTTTCGGTATTACGTTTTGTGGTCTGTTCCGCACGCCATCTACAGGTAATTTGTAGAAAGTGCTCATTTTTTCACTGTCTATGCTAAACTGTTCTTGCATTTTTTGGTTTTCAAATTATTTTAGTAGAGAGTTATTGTGTCTTTATTTTCATTGATTTGTTTTTCAATAAAATGGATACATGTTAATTTCACTAATTAAACACCAAAGTTTTATTTACCTCTGATTGAAATTCTCATGTGAATATCATATTTGTATTCTTACTTTGATTAATTGCCGTGAGTGCTTAGCAGCGAAAATGTTAATGCTAAGAACACTGCAAATAATCAGAGTAAGCATACAGATATGATATTCATGTCAGAATTTAAATCAGAGATGAATAAACAGTTGGTGCTCAATTGATTAGTGAAATTAACACGGGTCGCGTTTTTCCTTTGTGGCAATCAACAATATGTGTTCATCTTTTTCAGTGGACTATGAAAACAATATGAGAATGGATATTGCGGTGTAGCCGGGTACTTAGCTAGTCACCCTATAAAGTTGCTTCATATATAGGTTGAGTGTCATAAATTCTGCATGGAATATTCTGTATTCCATTGCCAAATGAATGCAACTATTTCTGGCTCGATAGGTCATCCCGAGATAATTAATGTTTTTGTTTTTTCAGCTTTGTTTTTCGCCATTACGTTTTGTGGTGTTAAACCGCTATCTACAGATCATTTGTAGGAAGTGCTCATCATCGAGCATTGAAGTTGAAACATGATCACCATTCTGAAGAAGGAACATCTCAAGACCATGAAGCTGATAGAATTCAACATGCTTTGAGACAGAACAATGAAAGTGCTTAAGAAGCTGAAGCATGGCTTACTGATCATAGAATTTGTGCTACTAAAAAATAAAGCAATGGAACGGCTCCAGAAATTGAAGCACAACTTGCAGGGAAGAGAATTAGTGCTGCTGAACAACGAAGGAATTAAACTGCTGAAGAAAATCAAGTGACACTTACTGATCTGCGAATTTGTGCTGCTAAAAAACAAAGCAATGAAACTGAAGTGAGATTTACCGATCAGAGATTTAAAAATCTGAGAATTGAAATCCCGGGCACAGCCAGGTAGTTCAGCTAATATATAATAATAGTGACGTTTGATATGCTTCACACCACAAATTAATAGGCTCCTTTGATCACTTATTGCAACACCACTTGAAAAATACTTCTGTGTGTATGATGGTGTGTGCACCATTTTAAAATGGCTGCTGAAATGTGGCTTTACTCTCTATTGACTTGAAAGGAGGACCAATATACAATTAAGCTTTTGCCTGAGAAGCGCTGATGTGAATGTTCACAACATAGCAACTCCTTGAAGAACAAACATCAGATGGTTCTTGTAGTGACAGTAGCTAGCCAGGCTGAAGCTATGGCTGTTCATCCAACAATCAATTGGTGTTTTCCGGTTCGAGACTGGTAGGTGCATCATGAATTGTTTGCGCAAATGAATTCAGCAGACACTACAATATACTGTGTCCCAGTTCTCGACACCCATGGTTATTTCCTTTGAAGGATCGATTCATTTGAATGACAAAAAAAAGGTACAACGTACAAAGTGATTTTAAAAAAAATCTTTTGCTGGCCAATAGCATGTGTTGACATTCACGGCTGCTAGAAAGGTTTTATGTTGGAGAAAAAGGGGGAGTTCTTTATTTCTGTCATGGCCTTGACATTCAGTTGGCCAGAAAAGGAAAAACAAAAGCTCTAATGGAGTGTAGAAAGATCTGATAGTACAGAAGAAATGCAACAAATAGGAACATTCGCAGTTCCCGTTTTTTAGGCACAAGACTGCGAAAACAATTTATTTCAATTAACTAAACAGCTTGAGAGCGGGCATGAGGGAGAAGATACATAAAATGGGCTTGATGGGCATTTTGTAATACAGAACATTTTGCATTGCAATTTATGGCTTGGTTACAGGCTTTAAGCTTTTTTTTTTGTTTTTTAAAAGGCTATGCTGACAAATATGTATTAGAAAACAGTTCATTAGTCACTGCCTACCTAGCTGCCAAGTTGCCCTGTCTGATGCTTGACACAGAGCCATTTGTGGTCTTTACCACTGCATGTCTGGACTTTGTTTTTTTCCATTGTAAGTACGAGTCCCAGAATGAAATGTGAAAACTAGGGGGTCACACAAGACACAGGGCAGCTATTAGTCACAAAGGCCAAGTATTTTTTCTTAAGGGTGTGCGGCATGGTGAGGTTCCATGGACTAACTATTGTTATGTTATTGTATTCAACAGATAGAGTCTGCAGGCTTGCATCTGCCCGGCGGGTTCTTCACGAGCCATTCAGTGGTATTCCTTCCTAATGGCCAACTGCTCTTAGTGATGATGATGGGCCTGAGAATAATGGTTTGCCCACTCATAGTTACCTTTATTTATTAATTCTGCTGTCAATCACAAATGAAGAATTGACCTTCATTAGAAGACAAAAATTGGAAAATATATCACATCTTACTATCAGAGTTGCCATTCTAAAGAATAAAAATGTGTTCTCATCCCACTGTTTTGCAGAAAACCTCATTTTGATCTGGATTCAAAATGCCATGAAGCATACAACGCTAACTGACATTTGGAGTGTGAACCAACTTTGGCTGATTCAGTCACATTACCACCAACACACCACAGACTTTTTCCATTAGTCTTCACTATTCACAGGATCGTGGTTGGAGACAAGAAAGGATGGGAGGGAAATGCCATGTTTTTTGCATGCGCAGAATGATCACTGTTCTGCTTTTTAATAACCATGGTGTATTTCTACAATGATATGCTAATACACACCCTTTAATTGCTGTGCTGACTGCTTTCTTTGGAAATCATATTATTGAAAATAAAGATTTAGAGTAGGAGCGTGGAAAGGCAATTGAGCAGTAGGTCTCCCTTAATTTTAAGATTTTAAATTGCACTGAGGCAATCATTTATTGTGTGCTGATGATGTACTGTTTGCTTGGACTTAGGAACTGGGAATTGTTTTAATAATAACTGAAGCATCTATTGGCTTTTACATTTTCTTGGTGGTGCAGTTTATTTTTAGGCCCAGCAATACCAGTTGTCTAAATGCCCATGGTATCTAAATAGCTAGTTGTTGACATTCAGCTTTTGTCCTCATTTTCTATTGTTTAAAGGGCTTAAGGGGCATGAAGCCTGTTTTGTCGTGGACAAGACATGATGGTGTGACCGACATAACAAGTTGTTTTACCCCGCTTCCTTAACCAGCCACCTTGTTGTTATTCATGTCATTGTTGGAAATAGATGGTTGTAAAAACTTGAACCTACATTTTGTGCTTCACTTTTTTCCAGATTGGTGCAATAGATGGGGGAGGCTATATGAGGGTGGATCACATGGGAGGAAATAGCCACTGGGGAGATGTCATGGCTCCATTCGTTGAGAGGCAGTATCCCCCACTTTCCCATGAGCAAAACCATGTTGCCCCATACCCTGATGGCCATTTGCAATGTTAATGTTTTTGAAGGTAGAACTGAATTTCAATGTAAAATCGTTGCAAAAGACTCTCCAAACATTTTACAACAAAAACCATTAAGGGACTTGAAATCCCATAATCCTCTAAGTACTGAGACAAGGAGGATAAATGAGTTAACATGAAGCTGCAACTGTATTGAGCGTGCCAGTTGTTGTGAAGAGGAATATTACAAATCGAAACCACACAGTAAGCAACAGCTCAAAAGAAGGCGTGAGTGCTTCAACCAAGGGAGACATAGGCTGGAGATGCGTTCCGGCGTGTGGGAAAGAGAAACCTAACTGGTTGTGCAGAAAGTGCAAGCAAAAGCAGGAGTGGCAATGAAATAAAATATTTTATTTATATTGCGCTCATACACAAGTGTTTCAGAGTGCGAGCAGGCAAAGGGAGGGGAACAGGGAAGAACAAAAACAACAATCTTACTAGGCCCAGTGACATCAAGAGCACACAAGTGCATGGGAAAGGGAAAAGGGGGAAAGTGCATGGAAGGGGGGAGAGGTGGAAAGTGTGGAATAGAGGAGAGAACAGAATTAATAAATAAGTAAAATAAATAAATAAATATATAAAGGTGGAGGTGCGGCCAGCAAGTGGCAAGTGCTAGGTTAAGCAGATAGGGTATGTATGATAAGTGCAAAAGAGAAATGGGAGGGGAACTGTATGGGTACAGATACAGACCCCAGTGAAAGGGGTGGCCCGGAGGCAGTGCAAGAGGGGGTGGCAGGGGGAGCAGGTACCTGAGCCAGAAGGACAGAGGATGGCCAGGTGCACAGTGCCAAGAGAGAAAACAGAATCTGCAGGGGAGAAGAGGGGCAAAGGCAGAAGCAAAGAGGAAGGTCTTGAGGTGCTTCCGGAACCAGAGATGGTTCTCCTCAAGTTTCAAGGTGGCAGGGAGGCTGTTCCAAAGGGAGGCCCCAGCCGAAGACAGAGATCTACCCAGAGCTTGTTTCTTTGAAAAACGACTGACACGGAGGGAGTTAGAAGTAGAGGAGCGAAGGGCTCGAGAGGGCGGAGATATTTACGGAGGGATATTAGAAGGTATTTTGGACCTACGCCCCAGAAAGCGTTTTGGACAATGCAGAGGGTTGTAAATGTAATCCTTGCATCAACTGGGAGCCAATTAACTGATTTCAGAGCTGGAGAGAGACGATGCCAGGGCTTGAGGCCAAGGACAAGTCTTGCAGTCCTGTTCTCGATTAGTTGTAAAGGGCGGAGGCAAGTAGATTTAGAAAGAGGCTGTTACAGTAGTACAACGGAGAGAGAACCAGAGCTTGGGAGACAGTAAGCTTCAGAGGGAAGGAGAGGAAAGGCAGAGTACCTCTGAGGAGGTGCAGTAAGAAGTTTGACTTTTTAGAGATGTCAGAGATGTGGGAAGGAAGTGTGGAGTCAAAGATGACCCCAAGGTTCTTGGCCTCGCAGGTAGGGGTAGGAGGAGGGCCAAGGGAGGCCGGCCAGAGGGTGAGGGGAAAGGATGGTGATGGTGTACCAATGAGGAGAAGCTCAGTCTTGCTGGCATTTAGACAGAGATCGTTGGCGGCACACCAATTTTGAATGGCGAGTAGGCAATCCGAGATGAGGAAAGTAGAGGAGGTGGCTGAAGGAAGCCTGAAAATGAGTTGGGTGTCATCAGCATAACACTGAAAATTAGAGCAGAAAATGGAAATGCAGTAGGCGGGAGTTGCCAGGTATTGGTTGAAAAGCCAGGATTAGAGGTTTGACCCCTGGGGGAACGCCACAGGTAGAAAGGGAGATAGAAGATAGTTTTATCTGGGAGGGTCGATCAGAGAGGAAAGAGGTCAGCCAGGCCAGAGCCTGATCGGTGATACCCAGGTTGTCACGGAGACGGTTGAGCAGGGTGGTATGGTTGACAGTGTGGAAAGCAGATGAGAGATCAAGTATGATGAGGAAAGAGGGAATGTTAGAGTCAGGGTTGGAGAGCAAATCTTCACAGATGTTCAGGAGAGCAGTTTCCGTGCTTGTGGCTGCTCTGAAGCCGGATTGGTGATCATGGAGGGAACCAACAGAATCGGAATGAAGGATAAGCTGAGAGATGGACAGCTTTTCCAGGAGTTTACCAAAAAAGGGAGTAATGGAAATTGGGCGAAAGCTGGACAAGAAGGATCAGCTGTGGGTTGTACAAGGGAGTGCTTCAGAGGGGAGGGGAAAGATCCAGAGGCAAAGGAGAGGTTGCAGAAATCTGCAAGGGCGGGAGAGAGGGTATCAATGTTGTCCTTAATGGTTTCAGAGGAACAAGGATGGACCTGTTTTGATGAGGCTTTCATAGCTTGGACTTGTCTAGCGACCTCGTCAGGGTAGAAAAGAGGAAAGGAGGAGAAAGAGGGTGGGGGTAGCTGAAGGAGGGTCAGCAGGCAGAGAAGGAGGGGGGAGAGGAGGTGGAGCGGAGGAGAGGGTGGACAAGATGTCCTGGGTTTTAGATATAAAGTGAGAGGCAAGGGCATTGCAAAGAGCCTGGGAGGCGAGAGGAGGGGTGGAGACTGCAGTAGGGTTGGCCAGCTCCTTACAGATTTTAAAAAGTTCAGCCGAGTTGTTAGATGCCACACAGACACAGGCTTGAATGCAGACTCTTCTTGTCCGGACAGAGAGTCAGTATTGCCTTTGGAGCAGGCGGCAGGCCAGTTTGTTGGAGGATGAACAGGAAGCCCTCCATTTCCTCTAAGCCACCCTAAACTTAAGTTTAAGTGTAGCTAGGTCAGAGTCATACCAAGAATTGCACTTGGCTTTGGACTTCAAGCGGATCCACGTGACAGGGGCAAGAGCATCAAGAGTAGCAGAGGAGTAGAGCATGGACAGGACTGTGTCAGGGTGTGAGTCAGCCCGGGGTGAAAGGGGGGAGGTGGCATTGAAAGCCTCGAATGACGCATGCTTCATGGGCCAGATGTCTGAGAAGCTGGGTGGCAGCCTTGGGGTAGGCTTGGCTTGAGGGGAGGAGATGGAAAGATGAGAGGAGAGGAGACAGTGATCACTCCAGGAGAGAGGAGTGGCGAGGGGAATAGAGAGGGAGAGGCCAGAGGAGATCAAGACATCAAGTGTGTGACCAGCAGAGTGAGTCTGGGCCAGAAGGGAGGATAGAGAGGGAGAGTGAATTGCAGTGGCCGCGAAAGAGCACAGATGCGGAACAGGGAGAGTCAAGATGAATGTTGAGGTCACCAAGGAGGAGGAGTTGAGTGGTTGAGGCCAGGATGGAGGAGGAGAGGTCTGCCCACTCAAAGAGATGATTTGACCTGGGGGCCGGTAGAGAGTAGCAACAGTAAGAGAGTGGCTGGGAGAGAGAGAGAGCCTGCAGACAAGGCATTCGAAAGAGGAATAAGTCTGGGTGGGGATGATAGAGGCAGAAATCCACTCAGGGAAGATCATGGATACTCCCCCTTTGGGCCGGGTGGATCTGGGGGCGGAGAGGATGTTGTAGCCATCAGGGAGGAAGAGTATCAAAGCTTGTGACAGAGCTGGCCGCTAACCATGTCTCAGGGAGACCGAGGACATCAAGGTCCAGGTCTTCAAGGAGGTGGCAGATGTCAGAGGAGTGTTTGACAGCAGAGCGAGAGGAGTGGCAAGATGAAGAAGGTTGCTAGCCTTAAAGACCTTCGGGGAGGGGTACAAATCCGGGGTACGTCCTCCAGAGGTGTGGAAGGAGCATGAGGTAGGGCAGAGGAGGAAGGAAAGGATGGCAAGGTAGCCAAGGGAGGAGAGTAGGGGACAGCTGGAGATGAGGGAACGTTGATAAGGTGACAGAACCGCCTATCAAAGAGGAGGAGATTGGCCTGAGGGCCTTGCACCATGACAGTGCCATTTAGGTGGATATTAATGATGACTCTGGAGGAGTCAAAGGAATCCATAAGGACTTCCCAGCGGGTGCTACCATTAATGGGAGAGGAGGAGACAGGACAGAGAACAGAGATCATATGAGGGGTCCAGAGATATGGCAAAGGAAAGAGGATGTCAGTGAGGGTTTATCTGGCAGAGGCGCTGAAATAGGTATCGGCAATGGGGAGAGCCGGGTTGGAGGCCAGGATATCCTTTTTAAATGTCTTCTTACCAGACTTAGTGAGAAAGGAAGGATAGTTGATAGAGAAGCAGTTGGAGTAGAAACGAGAAAAAGATAACGCCATGGGCAGGTAGAGGGAGGAGACAGTAGGCGAAATATGTAAGTACATCGTTATGGAATGGTCACTGGGCTAGCAGCTTACAATTTAGGGCCAAAGTTAAATGAAAAACACACCCAAATTTGACTTTCCAAAACACACCCTAATTTGACTTTTCAAAACACACCCAAATTTGACTTTCAAAAGTAAATGCTAAGGCACCATAGGTAAAATAAATGAGCTATGAGTTAGAGGTGAGTCCTGGAACGAGAGCATTAGAGAGCATAACAGGGAGACCACGGGAGGGTGAAGGACCATGAAGGCAATAGAAATGGTAAACAGAAGGAGGGAACTAACCCATAGAGATGGAGGTAATAGTGTTTCAGTAGTTCAGTTTCATTGCTAAAAGTTAGAGAAACCCACCATCTTGGAAAGGCACATGAACGGTGTGCCCACGTGTGCTGACAATTGAGAAGGAGCAGAAGAAACCCAAGATTTAGGTGAAAATAAATGAAGAATGCATCCAGGCAGTTTGTGGGCATCAAAGCTGCGATTTTCAATATTTTATGCAAAAAAAGCAAAACACATACACAGCACAACTTTGGCTAACACAATGCATGTCTTACCCTGGTAAAGCGTGAGTAGGAGGTTGCAGCAGTTGAGGGACTGCAGAGGAGCAACAACAGCATAGTAGCTTCAGCAGGCGAAGTGGGGAAAAAATAAAATAAATAAATGCGAGCGATGGAGCTCACGGGTAGGAAAAGAAGGGAAACGTGGTGCAAGCGAGGTGGGTCGTGGAAATGCCAAGAACCGCTAGAGGGTCCCTGGGCACCCGGCAGCCAGAAGCAGCGTTGTCCTTACCAGAGAAGCCAGCATGCAAGAACAGAGCGCGAGGCAGCCTGAAGTCGCATCAGAGCCACCCGGAATGGAAAGCAGACGGTGAACCCATATCACGTATGCGCGAGCAAGCCATAAACGCTACTGGAAACTGGTGAGTGGGGACCCCAAGGCCTTGAGGCAACCACACTGAAGAAGATTAGAACGTTATAAAGATACAGAAAGTGAATTGCAAAGAAGATTGTTTTTGAATCACAAAGGCAAAAGATTCTGAACATTGTAAAAGTGAATGCTTATCAAGCCAGTCAGTGAAGAAGTATATGCTACTTGAAGAGAAATGGTTTTGAAAATAAGAAAAACAAATTGAATATTTGTCAAATATGTATACCAGGTCAACCAGTGAAAAGGTATATGCTACTTGAGGACAAAGGGGAAACCATAAGAAGTTCTGGCCAGCATATAACAGGCAGTTGCTAAACACAAGAGAAGTCCTGGCTGTCATGATCCATCGATCACGCCCCTTTTGGTCCTCCTGGTCCCTGGCACGTCGGGGTTTACTCGCTATAGTACACCCAACATGGCCGAATTCACAGAACGAGGTCTATCAACCTTGTCATGATGCCTACCCCCGGAGCACCAGGCCAGGCCCAGCACCCAGGCCCAGCACCCCCAGGAGCAGACATCACGCCCCCGGGTAAAAGCCCAGCGGCCCTTTATAGGGGCTCTTTGGACTCTGTCCTGGCGCCAACGTGGACATCAGTCCTGGCGCCATATGCGCCAGGCTCATATGGGGAAGTGTTTGGGTGCACTTACCTGAAGCAGACCATGCTGCACACTCACCTGATGCAGACCATGCTGCATGAAGAACCAAGCCAAATGAGGCTTAGGAGGGACTATTTTTCTGAAGTAACTATTTTGTTACTTGGGTGGGGCTGTGGAAGAACACTCAGCTGGAACTTCTTCCAAGGCTATTTAAGCCACGCCCGGACAGCCACACGTGCTTCGCGTTGTTCTGCATCCCAGCAGCTGAACGCTCACCGTGTCTGCTCCTGCACCTGGACTCCAGCCACGCCCGCCTTGAACCTGGAACACCTGTAAGGAAAGAAGAGAAGAGAAAGGTAAAAACCAAGAACTTATTCAACCTTCTTACCTGCATCCGGAATCTTCACGCCAGCATTCCTGAAGGAAGACTTCCATTTGAAAGCACCGCTTTGCTCGCTGCAGCGCCGCGCTTCACTCACCTGTTCCCGAGACGCCGCCCGGCTCCATCGTGGCTCTCAGCACCGGTCGCCACATCTCTGCACCTAGGGGAGAGAAGAAGAGACAAAAGGTGAGCAAGGGAACGCAGGAGGAAAGCCGAATTTTCAGCCATATTACTTACCGGCTTCTCTTGGTGAACCATTCCACATATCGGGTCAGTGCCGCATCTTTGGCAGGTACCGCACCCCGTCCCCTATGGGGAAAGGACAAAAGACATTACTGGGGAATTATAAAGACATTTAGAGGGGTCGCCCTCAGCACTAACTCACCAGAGTTTACCACCGGCAATTTAACCCCTCAATGCATCGCCTTTGTTCTGCACCTGAAATAAAGGACAGATCACATGTTAGGAAAAACAACATAAAAGGAGGCTCACACTTGAACTTTTGCATCTTCATACTACGGCGTATCGCTCAGAAAAGTCAAGTGGATTTGCCAGCGCCATTCTGAAAACCAGTGAAGTAACTGGACGAACGCGTGCCCCTGCACCAGAAGCAGGATGGAGAGTTCATCCTTCCAAACCATAAGGTGAGCTTAAACCGGGGGTTTGGAGGAAGTCGGAGAAGAACGAAGGGGGGAAAGGAGGAGCAAGCACACTATTCAGCAGACAGTTAATCCCCTTTCTCATCTGCAGAAGGATATTCCTACGGGCCAGACAAGCAAGATTTGGGGGTCCTGTTCAATCGGTGGTCCGTATTCTGCGCATCACGCTTGAAGAGGCCACAGCAACCCAGACCAGCGCCTCCGTGGGAGCCAGGTGAGCGTTACAGAACGCAAAGCCTTCCTGCAAATTCCCACCCAGGCGCTATGGAAACTTCTGAGACTGACCAGTTGGCCCAACTACTGGGGGAATTACGGGCCGAAGTACACGCCGCTCGTCAAGAGACTAATGCTCTCAGGAGGGAAGTGATTGTAACAAAGGAAAGAGCTGATGACCTGGCTAGACAGCTTTTGCAAGGTCAAGCTGGACAAACTCCTTTACCCGGTTCCGGAGGGAACCCCGCTCCTGTGCTTTCCAGTAACCCGGTGCAGATTAATCTACCTGGAAACATGCCGCTGGCCCCTCCCAAACGCTTTGCTGGGGACACCAAACGATTTGCCGTATTCATGAATCAGTGTCGTATGCATTTCCTGTGCAGACCTGGGGCCTTCCCTAATGACCAGACCAAGGTAGCCTTTGTATTGTCATATCTCAGCGGCAGTGCTGCCGATTGGTCAGTTCCACTGGTAACTCAAGATGACCCGATTCTTTGTGATTTTCAAGGATTTCAAGCAAGCATGGAAAGGTTATTTGCTCGTCACTCCCAGGGGCAGGCTCTAGATGATGAACTTCTATCTCTGCAACAGGGCAATCAAGACCTCCTTTCCTACATTGCAACCTTTAATAGACTAATTGTGGAAACTGGGTGGCCAGAGGATAAAAGAATCACGTTATTTTATCGAGGTCTACGCAATGAACTTAAAGATGTCCTGGCCCAAGTTGTAAATCCGCCCCAAGAATGCTCAGAATATATAGACTTAGTGGTCCAATTGGATCACAGACTGCAAAACAGAAAAGCAGATCGGTCCAAGTTTGAGACCCGGGTGTTAGTCAAGACTCACGCTAACCTCAAGGGGCTGAAGCCTCTGAGCCAATGCAAATCGGAGGAGTTAAAGGACCTTTAACTCAAAAGGAACGTGAAAGAAGACGGCAGATGCACTTATGTCTTTATTGTGGTTCCTCTGGACACTTTCTACGAGATTGCCCGGCAAGGCCGCCCAGGAAGGTGGTAGGAGCCGCTGATAAAATCCATGAAACCTCTATCGGGAAACGACCCCGCCCGACAAGTGTAGGGGTCCGCTCGCCGAGCTTGAAAACGAACTCTCAGACCTCGCATTTCATTGTGCCAATAGTCCTCGTAGATCCGGAACAGCCTAAGCGGTTGCATGCAATAAAGGCATACATCAATAGTGGGGCTATAGGAAACTACGTGGATCGTGAATTGGTCTCCAGGATTAACCTCCCTCTGCGTCCTAAAACCAGCAAAGATGTCATCACCACAGTTGATGGTACCGAAATTGCCTCGGGGACCGGTAACACATTCCACAGCTGAGGTGACACTTGTAGGTCCGGACGGCCATCGGGAGGCAGTTGTGTTTGATGTAATCAAGGCTCCACAGTTTCAGGTTATTCTCGGAATCCCTTGCTTAGAGACACATAATCCTCGAATTGATTGGCGAGCAAAGAGAATAACCTTTCTGGAGTGTGCACAAACCTGCTACCCAGAAAATCTGAAGATCAGTCTAGCATCAGTAACCTCTGTCTCCATGCAACTACCTCCGGAATACCAAGACTTTCAGGACGTCTTCCAAAAGGAACAGGCCAACACATTACGTCCTCACAGATCGTACGATTGCCAAATCGATCTGGTGCCCGGTGCACAACCCCCTTGTAGCAGGATTTATGCCCTTACTGAGCCGGAGAATCTGCATTTGAGACAATATTTAGATCAATACCTAGCCAATGGTTTCATTCGCCCGTCAAAGTCTCCGGCATCCTCGGCTTTGTTCTTCGTGCCAAAAAAAGAAGGCGACCATAGAACTTGTATCGATTACCGCGCATTGAACCAGATAACTGTTAAAAATCGTTCCCCTCTGCCTTTGGTCCCTGAACTCCTTGACCAGGTGAAGGACGCTTGCATATACACCAAGTTAGATCTCCGGGGGGCTTATCATCTGGTACGAGTAAAAGAAGGCGACGAATGGAAAACAGCCTTCTGTACAAAATATGGACTATTCGAATACCAGGTGATGCCTTTCGGGTTGTGCAAAGCGCCTGCTGCCTTCCAATTCTTCATGAACGATGTCCTTCGGGAACTCATCGATGTCTGTGTTGTCGTGTATATCGATGACATTCTGGTGTACTCCTCTTCGGAATCAGATCACAGAAAACATGTCAGGGCCGTCCTTGAGAAATTGCGCCAGCACAAACTGTTTGCAAAACTGGAAAAATGCGTTTTCCATACCACCGAGGTTGAGTTTCTTGGATTCATCCTGACACCTAAAGGGGTCCGAATGGACTCACGGAAAGTGGATGCCATCCTCAAATGGCCATCACCTAGTTCGGTGAAAGGTGTCCAAAGCATGCTTGGTTTTGCCAATTTTTATTGCAGGTTTATCCCGGAATTTTCACGGGTGGTGCAACCCATCACTGCACTCTTGCGGAAGAATAAACGTTTTGAATGGACCGAGGAAGCTGAACAGGCCTTTCAGGAATTAAAAGCTAAATTTACGTCCGCACCTATTTTGAAACACCCGCGTCCTGATCTCCCATATATAGTCAAAACCGACGCATCCAGCTTAGCCATGGGAGCTGTCCTGTCTCAGAGAGACCCCGAAACCAACCAACTGCACCCCGTAGCATTTTGGTCCAGAAAGTTCTCGCCGCCGGAGATAAATTATGCAATCACCGATAAGGAATTATTAGCCATTAAGTCCGCCTTTAAGGATTGGCGGCATTATCTTCTTGGCGCCAGGCATACCATCACCGTGATCACTGATCACCGAAATTTACAATATTTAAAAACTGCCAAGGCTCAGTCTTCACGACAACTCCGATGGGCTTTATTCTTTGCTGAGTTCGATTTTGTAATCACTTACCGTCCCGGCTGTAAGAATGGCAAAGCGGACGCGCTATCTCGAATTGGAATGTGAGAAATGGACACAAACTCAGAACCTGTGCCGATAATTCCCGAACAAAGAATCTTGGGGATAACCACTTTACAAACCCTTGAATACATTCAAGCACGGGTAAAACTATTCCTGCACTCTTCAGCCTTGCAGGATTGGATCAAAAGGGGGTCTGACTTTTCAATCAACGATGGCTTACCTTACTTCCAAGGACTTTTATTTTTGCCAGAAAAGGAATTGCAAGAACTGGTTATTTCCCGTCATCACGATACTCTGATGGAAGGACATCCTGGCATTGCCAAAACAGAGGAAAAAATTAAACAACAATTCTGGTGGCCGTCCTGGCGAAAGGATATTAAATCTTTCGTGATGTCTTGTGGAGTTTGCCCCCAAACAAAGGTCAAAAAACAAAACCCGCTGGTCTTCTTCAACCCTTAGACATTCCACCAGCACCTTGGCACACCTTGTCACTAGTTTTTATCACAGACCTGCCCTCTTGTAATGGATACAATACTATTCTGGTTGTGGTGGATTTATTTTCCAAGATGGCCCATTTTATTCCGTTGAAAGGATTACCTTCAGCTTTTGTTCTTGCCAAGGAATTCCTCGAAAATATCATCCGTCTGCATGGATTCCCGTCCATACTAATCTCCGATCGGGGAAGCCAGTTTATTTCTCATTTTTGGAAAAGGTGTGGTCAACTGGCACAAATCGACGTAAGACTCTCAACCAGCCACCACCCACAGACCGATGGTCAGACGGAGAGAACGAACCAGACCCTTGAACAATATCTACAATGTATGTTGCACCAATCGGAGGGTAATTGGAAGGATATTTTATGGGTGGTTGAATATGCATACAATAACTCGATACACTCTGGAACTGGTCAGAGCCCCTTTTATACCCTATATGGACATCACCCTCGTACTTCAGACTTGGACTCACCTTTGAGCCTCGAAATGCCCGCAGTGGACCATTTGCATTCTACGATTACTCAAGCCTTCAAGGATGCTACTGCACACTTACAACATGCGAAAGGGAAATACAAAAAGAATGCGGATCTGCATCGAAAGGAGGCGCCTCCATACCAAATAGGGGATCAAGTATGGTTGGCTACCAAACACTTATCGCTCAAGGGACCTCAGACTTTTAATCCAAGGTATTTAGGCCCTTACTCGATCAAAGCTATAATTAACCCAGTGGCAGTTAAGCTAGATCTACCAGCTAACATGCAGATTCACCCCGTTTTTCATGTGTCGCTTTTGAAACCAATGCAACCAGGAACCAGATTAATAAAGCCACCAGAACCAATCCAGATAGATGGGGAGCCTGAATTCGAGGTGAAGAACATTTTGGACTCTAAGATCTCAAAATCAAAACTTTTCTATCTAATTGATTGGAAGGGGTACGGCCCTCAGGAAAGATCTTGGGAACCCAGCGACCACGTACATGCACCTCGGCTAGTAAAAAGGTTCCATCGGAATTTCCCGAACAAACCGAAACCTCCTGAGGGAACGACCTTGGGAGGGGCCTTGGGGGGGAGTGCTGTCATGATGCCTACCCCCGGAGCACCAGGCCCGGCCCAGCACCCCAGGGAGCAGGCATCACGCCCCCGGGTAAAAGCCCAGCGGCCCTTTATAGGGGCTCTTTGGACTCTGTCCTGGCGCCGTTGGCGCCAGGCTCATGTTGGACATCAGTCCTGGCGCCATAGGCACCAGGCTCATATGGGGAAGTGTTTGGGTGCACTTACCTGAAGCAGACCATGCTGCATGAAGAACCAAGCCAAACGAGGCTTAGGAGGGATTATTTTTCTGAAGGAACTATTTTGTTACTTGGGTGGGGCTGTGGAAGAACACTCACCTGGAACTTCTTCCAAGGCTATTTAAGCCACGCCCGGACAGCCACACGTGCTTCGCGTTGTTCTGCATCCCAGCAGCTGAACGCTCACTGTGTCTGCTCCTGCACCTGAACTCCAGCCACGCCTGCCTCGAACCTAGAACACCTGCAAGGAAAGAAGAGAAGAGAAAGGTGAAAACCAAGAACTTATTCAACCTTCTTACCTGCCTCCGGAATCTTCACGCCAGCATTCCTGAAGGAAGACTTCCATTTGAAAGCACCGCGTTGCTCGCTGCAGCGCCGCGCTTCACTCACCTGTTCCCGAGACGCCGCCCGGCTCCATCGCAGCTCTCGGCACCGGTCGCCACATCTCTGCACCTAGGGGAGAGAAGAAGAGACAAAAGGTGAGCAAGGGAACACAGGAGGAAAGCCGAATTTTCAGCCATATTACTTACCGGCTTCTCTTGGTGAACCATTCCACATCTCGGGTCGGCGCTGCATCTTTGGCAGGTACCGCACCCCGGCCCCTCTAGGGAAAGGACAAAAGACATTACTGGGGAATTATAAAGACATTTAGAGGGGTCGCCCTCAGCACTAACTCACCAGATTTTACTACCGGCAATTTAACCCCTCAACGCATCGCCTTTGTTCTGCACCTGAAATAAAGGACAGATCACAGGTTAGGAAAATCAACAGAAAAGGAGGCTCACACTTGAACTTTTGCATCTTCATACTTACGGCGTATCGCTCAGAAAAGTCAAGTGGATTTGCCAGCGCCATTCTGAAAACCAGTGAAGTAACTGGACGAAGGCGGCCCCCCTGCACCAGAAGCAGGATGGAGAGTTCATCCTTCCAAACCATAAGGTGAGCTTAAACCGGGGGTTTGGAGGAAGTCAGAGAAGAACGAAGGGGGGAAAGGGGGAGCAAGCACACTATTCAGCAGACAGTTAATCCCCTTTCTCATCTGCAGAAGGATATTCCTACGGGCCAGACAAGCAAGATTTGGGGGTCCTCTTCAATCGGTGGTCTGAATTCTGCGCATCACGCTTGAAGAGGCCACAGCAACCCAGACCAGACCAGCGCCTCCGTGGGAGCCAGGTGAGCGTTACAAACCTTTACGTCCATGCAGTACGTTCCATAAATTAACCACGCCCCTGCGGCTTCGCGCGTCTCAACGCTATCGTTAGCTGAGACTAGACGTGCGTCGCAGTTCGTGCTCCTGGAACTGAGTTACTGCTCGAATTCCCGGACCCATTCCTTCTCCTACCCTTCCCCTTGTACCTGTATCCATCCGCGTTCGGCGCAGACCGCCCCCGTGTGCGGCCTTCCTTCCTGGTCTTCCTGGAGTTTCCTTGATCCCGGACGAAGAAGCTGAACGAATCCTGGAATCCGACAACGGCCGAGCGGGCTTATACAAGACCCGAACAGCACGGAAGAAAACCCTGGCGAAGGATCCCGCAAGGCAGCAAAAACAGGTGAGAAAAAAGGAAACCTGTGACAGATTGAGACGCTACCTGATTGAATTTGACACAGACATGGAAGCGGCCATCCAGGACCTTATGCGTGGCATGCAAGAGCTGACGACCGAAATTTAAAGGCAGAGAACGCTGCCTTAAAGCAATTGGTGTTGTCCTGTGAATCCACTACAAAAGAGAGTGTAATACTGGGCGGCGTTGTTGATAAATATGATGGTTCAGCAAAGAGCCTTCGTGGATTCCTTGACTCATGTTTGGTCCACTTTACTTTCAAGCCTTGTTATTTTTCTACGCCCAGGGCTAAGGTGGGCTTTATTATTTCGCATCTTTCCGGCAATGCCTTGACCTGGGCCACCCCACTGGTTAACTCTGGGGATTCTCTCCTGGATGATTATGATGGCTTCATACAGGCCCTTAAGACCATGTTTGACCGCCCAGAGCAGGTCTACAGTGCCCAGGAACGTCTACTCGACTTTCAACAGGTACCCGGGACATCTAAAGAAGCAGATTGGTCCTCTGAAGCTTGTTTTACCCTATTTCGAAGAGGGCTAAACGAAGACATCAAGGATGAACTAGCCAGAGTGGCGCGCCCAAGTTCTTATCAGGCTCTGATGGATCTTGCCCTGCAGATTTACTTTCGCATTCAGGAGAGAAAAGTTCTTATCAGGCCCTGATGGATCTTGCCCTGCAGATTGACTTTCGCATTCAGGAGAGAAAGGCAGAGAAAAAGAAAAACAAGTTACCACTCCAGAAGAACCCCATTGGGATACCCTCGAACCCCAAAGGTATTTCCACTTCGAGTAACGAGCCTGAACCTCTGCAGCTAGGGGCATTCCGTGGACCCATATCCTCCCAAGAAAGAATGCTTAGGATCCATACCGGGTTGTGCATGTATTGTGCATCAGACAAACATTTAGTGAGAGAGTGCCCAATAGCCCCCCCACGGCACTCGGGAAACGCCAGCTCCCAATCCTTAATGGAGCACAGGTTCGGGAGAGAGATGCCTGCTCCACATAAATTCCATCCTTGAACTCTCCTGGACAAAATTCTTTGGTGATCTTACAGGCCTTCTTATCGCCATCCAAGAAGGAAATGTATCCCATCCTGGCACTGGTGGACTGTGGAACTATGGGGATTTTCATAGACCAAGAATGGGTTCTTAAACACCATATTCCTTACGAATCCCAGACTATCATGCAACCTGTAGAAGCAATTGATGGAAGACCCCTTTCTTCAGGACCCATAACCCTTCAGACCAAGGACGTCGAACTTGCCATAAACCACCATCAAGAAAGGATAAAATTTGACATCATCAAGTCGGCCCATTACCCAATGGTTTTGGGAATGCCCTGGCTTCAAAAACACAATCTGTGAATCAATTGGGCAGCGGGTTCCTTGTTCCTGGGCTCAGAATTTTGTATGTCCCACAGCATAATGTCAGACCTTGCTCCGACACCATCAGAAGGACCTCCTACGAATCACCAAGGTACAATCTCAGTCTCAAACATTATCCGGGTTCCGGAGATATACCAGGAATATTCTGATGTTTTCTCCTCTGCCATTGTCCAGGCGTTACCTCCCCATAGACCAGAAGACTGTGCTATAGAAACGGAACCTTCCGCTGTGATTCCCTTTAGAAGGATGTTCATCTTATCCGAACCTGAAAAGAAAGCCCTTTGAGAATACCTGGATGCTAATCTTGCAAATGGCACCATACGACCCTCTAAATCCCCAGCAGGGGCCTCACTGTTTTTTGTTCCCAAGAAAGACACCAAGGAACTCAGACCGTGTCCGGACTATCGAGGTCTAAATCAATGCACCCTTAAGGATCGCTATCCGTTACCCTTGATCTCGGACACTCTGGAGGCAGTAAGGGGCGCAGTTGTTTTCACCAAGTTGGATCTCAGGGGTGCCGACCATCTGATTCGTATTAGTGCAGGAGACGAGTGGAAAACAGCCTTTAGACACCCTTCGGTCATTATGAATACTTGGTTATGCCCTTTGGACTTGCTAATGCCCCGGCGGTCTTCCAACGCTTCATGGATAGGGTGTTCGCAGACATGCTATTTCTTTTCATGATTGTCTATCTGGACGATATCTAATATTCTCGAAGGACATTTCCAAGCACGAAGAACATGTAAAGGCAGTGTTACAACGACTACTCGAAAACAAGCTCCTGGCAAAGCCCGAGAAATGCATCTTCCATGCTTCTACTATACACTACCTAGGATTTGTCCTTAGTCCAGAAGGCATCTGAATGGATCAATCCAAGGTTAAGGCTATATTATCCTGGCCAAGTCCCACCTCTGTGAAACAAATCCAGTCTTTTCTGAGCTTGGCTAATTTCTACAGGAAATTCATACCCTCCTTTTCCGAGATAGTCCAACCAATCATTGCCGTGTTAAAGAAAGACGTTCCCTTCCTATGGACCACAGCTCAAGAGGAAGCCTTCCAACGGTTGAAGATTGAGTTTACACAAGCCCCCATCCTGGCTCAACCTGATGTCATCCGACCATTCATAGTGGAGACAGATGCCTCTAGCTACGCTATTGGAGCCGTTCTCAAACAGCTATTCGGGGACAGGATGGAGCACCCCATCGCTTACCTTTCACGGACATTAACTCCCAGTGAAACTGTCAGGACTTGATGGTCGTGTAGACGATGATATGTATGTCCACAAGTACCACACGAGCAAATAATAATAATACTGCCCGAGCGATCCTTGAGGCCACAGGTGATGAATGCCGTCGGCCGGAACCAGGAATGCCGGAAGATGTCCCCCTGACCACTGCAAGGCAAACAATGGGGTTACACAAGGAACACAATCCCAACTGGAGTATATACTGTATCTACAAAGGAGCTTACCCAGTTTAGATGGCCGGAAACCCAATGTAGGTGTAGAAAAACGGGGTCTGAGGCAGCCGGTAGAGGTTGACGACAGGTTGATAACCTGGCGGGCACTTGGCTGGGTGTCGTCACCACCTGATGCAGGATACTTGGAACTATGGGCCAATCAAGGCAGGAAAGTTCAGAAGCAATCCGAGGGACGATCCAAGGTCAAAAGGGCAGAGTAAATGGTTGAGGCAGAAAGGGCAATCCAGAAAGCAGTCCAGGAGAAAAAGCTGAGGTCAGTTCCGGGAAAGCACAAGTTCCAAGTCAAAGTACCAAAGCGGAAAAACAGAAGCAAAATCCAAAGCAGTCCGTGGTCGAGATAACAGGAGTCAAACAATCCGGAGTACGCCAAACAGTGATGAACAGGATCAGCTGTGAAGCGCTGGATAGCAGTCAGCGTGTTGCTTTTGAATGCAACAGTAATCACGTGATCGCTCTCCGGAACTCGTGACCGAGGTGATAAGTAGTTCCTTGTTGCGCAACGGACGCTACGCGTCTCAGTGATTACGTGAGGTCTTGTGTGGTGTGTCTGAGGAGCCCCCCTGGCGTCGGCGCTGAAGGCGTTGCAGGAAACCTGTGGCACGCCTCCATGGCAATCGTCGGCGCAGAAATGGAAAACGTGGCGGATGCGGACGTTTCAGATGCCGATCCTGGCCAACCCCTCGCCGGCAGACCTGCAGGTGTAAACGGGACCTGATTTGTGTGGGGGCCTGGCGTGCTTGTTGTGTGTCTAATGGAGAGGCCGGGGGCGGTACTATTGGGGGCGGAACAGAAACACATTACTCAGTCTTGGAAAAGGAACTGCTAGCCATCCGTCAAGCCTTCACCGAGTGGCGTCATCTACTCCTCGCAGCGAAACATCCTGTCCAGGTCTGCACGGACCATCGAAACCTACAAGTACTGCAGGCCTTGGAATGTAGGAATAGCCGTCAAGCTCGGTGGGCCTTCTTCTTTGCCCAATACCAGTTCCAGATTCACCACGTGCCCGGAACACAAAATCTAATGGCTGACGCCCTCTCTCGACGTCCAGACTACGAACCTCCGGGAGATCGGGCATATCCCAAGATGTTTCCTCATACAATATTTGTAGTTCAAGCAAACAATCTCCTGGAAGACATTTGCATGCAAACTCAGACTTCGGAACTCTGGAAGGGTCTTTCGAAAAGGAATCAATGGGATCTGAGAACCAAGGACGGATACTTGTTTCAAAATAACAACCTGGTCATCCCCAAACAGAAACTACAACAAAAGATAATAAACCTCTGCCATGATACGCTTCACTCTGGTCATCGTGGCATTTCCAACACCCTCCGTGTAATACAAAGACAATTCTGGTGGCCGAGAATGAAGGCTGACGTTCAACTGTACGTTCAATCTTGTTCCGTCTGTAATCAAAACAAACATGACAACCAGAAACCAGCAGGGCTCTTATTACAGCCTACACCACCAACAAGACCTTGGGAAGTCATCGCTACAGACTTTATTGTAGAATTACCGCCATCCAGAGGGTACACCACTATCATGGTCACCATTTACTTGTTCACTCATATGGCTCATTTTACACCTCTGTATAAGTTACCATCCTCGTCAGAACTTGCTGGAATCTTCCTGGAACACATCTTCCGACTGCATGGACTTCCTTCCAAGATTATATCGGACAGAGGACCACAGTATATCTCTCAATTTTGGAAACACCTCTGCAGGATACTACGAATCCAACGATATCATCCCCAAACCAATGGAGTCACAGAACGAGTGAATCAAACCCTTGAACAATATCTTTGTTGTTTCTCTACTAAGGTCCAGGACGATTGGTCGCTTCTAATACCAGTGGCAGAATTCGCCTACAACAATTCGGACCATTCGGCTGTTAAAACCAGCCCCTTTTTTGCAGACATGGATTCCACCCTGCGGTATTACCTTCAGTCCTTCTGCACCTTACACCAGTTCCAACAGTCGACTCCTGGATTGAAACACTCATCAATATACAGAGAGAAGCCTTACATCCAAACCACCCAGACTAATCTTAGACCCAGTCCTGTGATTGTCAATGACCAGCTAGAATATGAAGTGTCTCGAATATGTGACTCCAGATATAGGCGAGGACAACTTCAATACCTGGTGGAATGGAAGGGCTATCCACCCAGTGAACGTACCTGGGAACCAGTCTCAAACCTAAACTCCCCCAGATTGCTCAGAAAGTTCCATCTAATACATCCTGGCAAACCCGGTGGAACGAGTTTTAGAAGGGGGCATGCGGTCATGATCCATCGATCACACCCCTTTTGGTCCTCCTGGTCCCTGGCACATCGGGGGTTACTCGCTATAGTACACCCAACATGGCCGAATTCACAGAACGCGTTCTATCAACCTTTACGTCCATGCAGTACGTTCCATAAATTAACCACGCCCCTGCGGCTCCGTGCGTCTCAACGCTATCGTTAGCTGAGGCTAGACGTGCATCGCAGTTCGTGCTCTTGGAACTGAGTTACTGCTCGAATTCCCGGACCCATTCCTTCTCCTTCTCCTTCCCTTCCCCTTGTACCTGTATCCAACCCGCGTTCCGTGCAGACCGCCCCCGTGTGCGGCCTTCCTTCCTGGTCTTCCTGGAGTTTCCTTGATCCTAGACGAAGAAGCTGAACGAATCCTGGAATCCGACGACGGCCGAGCGGGCTTATACAAGACCCGAACAGCACGGAAGAAAACCCCGGCGAAGGATCCGGCAAGGCAGCAAAAACAGGTGAGAAAAAAGGAAACCTGTGACACTGGCAGGGGAGTGTACCAGGCAATTGTGAATAAAAGAGAATTCCTGGCAGGAGAATACACCAGCCAACTGACAGTGCATCAAGAATCCTGGCAGGGGAGTACACCAGGAAAAGTCCAGTCATACAAGGAGTGTCAAGCAGACAGTGGTTTTCTTAAACAAGGAAGGAACTTGTGTTACAAGCAGGAACTCTTTGTTAAAAAGAGTGCATTTCAGCTTGCCTAGCTATTTCTGCATATGAACATTTTTGTCTCCCACCTCTTTTTACTGCAAGCTGAAATGTGTGAATGGTTTAGTTCAACACTTACCTGTATGGTAGGCATGACTTAGAAACCACACAAATCACATAATAAACAATTTAATTTTCATACTATTTTTTATTGTGAAGCATGGCATTAAGATGAGGCGTACACCTTGATATGATAGAACGTATGTTTATTGGGACAGAGGAGACCCCCTGGGCACCTAAACAGCAGTGCCTTTTCTCGCCCTTGTCCACCCCACCAACCGCTGTCCTGTGGGTTGTAGAATCGAAGGTTCCAGAACACACGTGATAGCAGTACAAGTCATCACAACATCTCCCCTTCGTAAGAGTAAATGGAGAACAGGAAGAAATAGGGGGAAAAGGAAGGGAAATGGGGCAGAGGAACAGAGAGGGTTTGCAGAGAGGGCGGCAAAAATCAAATTGACAGCCTCATTTCCATGAGGCAAGAAACTTTGAACATATTCCAAGAAAAAGAATACAGTTCAATAATGAAGTAATTTCTGGTATTGGGTAAGATTCTTCTCTTCTGCGCAGACAGTTCAGAACGTCCAACTGACTGTTCAAAACAGCCTGCTTGCCCTTTCCCCTTTGGAGGTTGTATGAGGTGCGCCATCGTTGTGAAAAATGTCATTGGGTTCACCCCCATCAGTACGAACAATGTCATCAAAAGACCAAACCGTTCCATCTTCTGGCACTACTGTTTATCTTCGTACACTCTCAATCTTTTGAGGGTTTCTGAATTTTGAAAGTTCTTTTACCACTTTCCGATGCTTACAAACTCAGACCCACTCACCTTCTTTGAACACAACCTCACGGGTAGCTCTGACACGATCATAGTGTTCTTGTACTTCTTTTTTCTTTTACTCGCCTGAGAATCTCATCCATATCAATCATATTGACATTCTTCCTTATTAGCCACAAGGGACTCAGTCTACCACATAGTAGACTGCCACTCATCATGACAAATGGTTCAATTTCAGTCACGGAATGAGGAGTCATCCTGTATGCGTTTAGTGATCCCTTCAGGGTATCTTTCCAGGGTAATGAGTTCACAACTGCCAGCTGAATCATCCCTTTCATGAAGCCAGTCATATGCTCAACAAGACCTTTTGCCATGGGATGGTGCAGTGCGTCTATGTTCAATTCCACAATCCTTCAAAAATCTTTGCATGCTCTCAGAAATAAACTGTGCCCCATTGTCAGTAACCAGTTCCTCTGGGTTGCATTTTCTGTCGAACACTGTTTCTAGGAATTTTACATTTTCCTCCGTGATGCACCACTCCTCCCACTTCAATGTATAATCTATGAGGACTACTATGTACACTTTGCATGGATCCAATCCCTCAAATGGACCAGTTATGTCTATGGCCAGCTTTTTCCACACCGACTCTGGAATTTGCACAGATTGGAGAGGGTGCTATATTTTTTTTTCTTGATTTATCACTGATGGGACAAGCCTGGCACAACTTCACCAAATCCTCAGCCTTATTCCATATTCCTGGCCACCAATAATTCTCTCTCACTCTTCTCTTGGTGAGGGTCCTCCCTAGATGACCTTCATGTGCCAGGTTGAGTGGTGGAAATATGCAATCTCCTCTTAACACACACACTGTGCACTCTGTGATCTCATCACAGATCTAGTTATAATCAGGAAGAGCAAGTTAGCAACGCAATATTAAAAAAAACATATTTAGTGTCAAGTCTAATTCCTTCAACCTACTGATCTCCAACGCCAATTCCAAATCCAAACAAATGTTCTCCATATTCAAGGACCTCATCAACCCACACACCATCCCTGATGAGATCATTGAAGACGAAACCTGGTGCTCCGGTATACAGGTATCCATGCTCAACAAAACAAAACTGCTTCAAGACAAAATAGAAGCACAACGCAAAGCATTACCTAACTTGGACCCTCAGACTGCGCCAATTGCCTTCCCCCTTAAGCCTTCCACCCTGCTCTTCTCCTTCAGAGACGTCTCTGAAGCAGAAGTCATAGATATGCTCTTACATCTCAAACCATCCATGTGTAAAGGAGATATATGTCCACCCAAATTGATCAAAGACTGCGCATACACTCTAGCCCTGCTCATTACTGCATTCATCAATGCATCGTTTACCACTGGCACCGTCCCATCCAACTTGAAGAAGCCTGAGTACGCCCCCTCTTAAAAAAAAAACTCTTCCCCTAACAACTACCACACCCATCAGGACTGTTCCATTTCTCCTTAAAATCCTGGATAAAGCAGCCCATAAACAGATCCAACACTTCCTAGAATCCAACTCCATCTTAGGTAAAAGGCAATCTGTATTCCACAAAGGCCATGGCACTGAAACTGCCCTGTTGGACCTTACAAACCAAATAACCAAGATAATGGACAGAGGCAAACCAGCGCTACTGTTGCTCCTGGACCTATCGGCGGCCTTTGATCTCGTTGATCATAAGATTCTCACTGCCCATCACACCCATGCAGCCCACTTCACTGAACATGCCGCCACATGGATAACTTCCTTCTTAGAAGGCAGAGCCATGAAGGTTTTCTCAGAACAGGCAAATGCAGCTTCCGCCACCATCCAATGCGGAGTGCCTCAGGGCTCCTGCACAGCACCCACCTTATACAACCTGTTCACTAAACTACTCTTCGATAAATTGGACTCGTTGGGCATAGCCTACACCAACGATGCTGACGATACGCAAATACTACTCCCCCTCACTGGTTCATATGACCACGACTCTACAGCCCTCCTCCAAATATACACCACCATCCAAGCCTGGATGGCAGCGAATGGACTGTGCCTTAATGGAGAAAAAACAGAGATTATCATTTTAGGCCCCAAAGGAATCCTGTCCAAACTAAACCGAAAATATTGCAACTTCTCTATCGATGACACCTCCATTCCTGTCTCCCCCTCGATAAAGACTTTTGGTGTGTATTTAGATTCCACCTTGTCAATGACACGACAAGTCAGTGCCATTGCCTCGAACCATTCTACTAATCTAATAAATGCCATAAAACCCTTCCTAGCCAACCAAAATTGTTTATCCATAGCCCGAGCCACCATCGGAGCTAAACTAGATTATTGTAATGCTCTCCTAGCAGGCACGTCGAACAAAAATCTAAATAGGCTCGAAACAGTCCAAAACAACGTGCTTAGAGCAGCCCTCAATATCCCAAAGAGAGACCACATCTCCCAAGCCAGACGGGCTGCCCACTGGCTCCCCGTAAAAGAGAGAATCACCTTCAAGACCCTTACACTTACACATAAATGCCTAAACCTCTCTGCCCTGACTTACTTATCTGAAACAATAGCTAGAGATACTTCCTCTTGCCCCAAGAGAACTTGCTACGGCAACCAATTGCATATCCCCCCCTATCGAAAGGGCCAAAGCAGGTGGGCTCGGCTTCCCACTCATTGCACCCAAACTTTGGAATGCCCTGCCCAACGCACTAAGAGCCGAGACCTCCCTTGCTGCCTTCTGTAAAAATCTCAAAACAACACTCTTCAACTAACACACACCCTCCACCTACTCCCCTTCGACTGTCTTTACACCCAGACATCAGATATGCCATGTAACCAAGGATGCATTTTCACAATGCTTGAGGGCTGTTGAGCGCTCTATAAATGCTAATAAATAAATTCCCCACACACTCCTCTTTCACGAATGGCACGTCTCAACTAATGCTGTTTGGGATCCTCTACTGCTTCCCTCATCCACTCTTCTTTCCCAAATCCTGACTGAATCTGTGCTGTGGTACTCTCTTCTGTGTCTTCTATTTAAAGCCGTTCAAATCCTTCAGCTCAACGTAACTGAGAGAAACAATCAGCAATGACATTCCCTTTACCTGGGGTATATACAACCATGGCTTTGTATTGCGTGATCTCCAACATCCATCTGTGGGTCCTCGCTGAGGCCAGGTAGGGATTCTTTAAATCCATTGTGTGGATAAGAGATTTGTGATCTGTCTTTATTATAGCTGGTAGGCCCCAAATGAGTGCTGAAGTATTCTAGTGTCCATTTTATGCATAGAGCTTCCTTTTCGATGGTGGAATAATTTAACTCTGCCTCCTTTAACAACCGGGAGGCAAAAGCATTGGTTACTTTTCTTCATTCTTGAATCTGCTCAAGGACTCCTCCCAAACCTACATTACTGGCATCTACTGTAATTATGCTGTTAGCCTCAGTATTGAACATTGTAAGGGTTGGTGCTTTGCTGACATTGGTCCTTATCTCCCACTCCTTTTGGCACTGCTCAGACCACTCGCATTTTGCACACTTCATGAGTGCCCTCATATGCTGGGTTTTTTCTTTGAAACATAAGACTCACTTGGAGTAATATTCAGCCAACTCAAGGAAGGATCTAAGTTGATCCTTGTTAGTGGGGACAGGCATGGTCATTATTGTTTCTACGAGTTCCTTCTTTGGCTTTATTCCTTCACTATTGATAACATGCCCTGGGTACGTCACTTCCTGTACCTTAACCTTGCACTTCTCTATCTTCAAAGTGAGACCCTTTTCTCTAATTACTTGTAACACCCCTAGAAGCTTGGCCTTATGCTCCTTTTCAGTATGTGTGACTATCAAGATGTCACCCTGGAAAAAATAAACTCCTTCCAGACCTTCAAACAGCTTCTGCATGAGCCACTGGAAAACTGCAGCAGCTGGCGCTAACCCAAACGGCATGCGTTTGTACCTGAATGCACCCAACGGTGTCACAAAGGATGTTAAATTCTTTGACTCATTGATTCATCTAGCACCACCTGATAAGCGGATGATAACACCAATTTTGTGTAATATTTGGCAGGCTTCATCATTGTTAAGAGTTCATTGATGTTGGGTAGAGGATGCCGGTCAATCCAGATATTATTATTGAGGTCTCTGAGGTCTACACATGTGCGTATCGAACCATCTCCCTTCTGCGCAATAACAATAGGAGACTGCCAGTCTGACGACTTTATTGGCTCTATAATGTCTTCTCTGCATAGCTTTGTTAGTTCTTCCTGTAGTGCGTCCTTTGTACCGACCAGAATGTTTCTCACTTTATGCACAATTGGTTTTGCTCCTCTTCTTAAAACTATGTGGTGTCTAAATCCTTGGAGCTTCCCGATGTTGTCATTGAAAACCTGGGGAAATTGTTCCACTAAGCTTTCCTTGGATGTGAAATCTTGTGTTGTCACACTCAATATTGGTTTCTCTTCTCCTGGGTGGATCTTGAGTTGCAAGGCAGCCTGCTCATCCCAGCCCAATACAGATGATCCTTTCTGAGCCACAAATAACTTGCAATAGGTCTCTATTCCTCCAAACTTGAGGTGTGCCCACTTAAATCCTAAGATGTTAATGGGGATTTGGCCATATCCTGTTGCTCTTGGAAAGTTTCAGTTCTTACATGGAACAACCCAACTCATTATGATATGTAGGAGCATCCACTATTGTATAGGGTAACCCCGTGTCTATCATCACTTCAAGTGGGACCTTGTCTACTTTAACCTTTTCCCACGGTCGCAATTTTTTAGATGCATTGAGAGATGGAATACATATCGAATATTCTCGAGGGTCAGAAATGGTGAGAAGGCTTCTGGGTCCCCCTATTACTTTCAGGGCTCTTATTGTGCGGCATCCCCCTGGTCTGGGATTCTTGCACACTCTCCCAAAATGCCCTGCGATGCCACACCTGTAGCACTCCGCATTGACAGCTGGACACTCCCTCTCGTTGGTCTTATGCATGTTGCTTCCACACTTGTAGCACTTCAACTAGGGACGCTCACTCTTATTGCAGGATTTCTCTCCTCTCTCTTTCTTGAACCTGTCATTGGCACTTGTCCTGTGCTATGTTGTAGCTGCTGCATTTTTCTTCACTCAGGCAATGGTCACTTTATCACTGTCATCATCAAATTCTTCTATTCTTTTTACTATACATGCTCCTTCCTCTTGTTGTACGACCTTCATGCACTTCTTTCCTAGTTCAAGTGTCCTTGCTAGGTCAGTGGCCTGTTCTAATGTCGGGTCTTTAGCTTGCCACAGCCTCTGTTGAATCTGTGGGTCCCCAGTGTGTAGTACCAGCTGATCTCTAAGATACTCTTCCAGAACACCAGTAAACTTGCAAGAAGCGATGAGGCCCCTATGTGTCGCTATGTAACTATCCACCGATTCTCCTTTGTTTTGTTTTCTTGAGAAAAAGTAGTAGCTCTCCAACACCACATTCGCTTGGTTACTAAAGTGTTTATCAAGCCTTGCTAGTGCCGATTCGTATTTCCTAGCAGACTCTGAAGAATCGGAGTCCCTCTGGGCATGATACCTCAGGGAGGGTGAAGAATATCCTCAAAGTTTCAGTGCAAATACAATTTAGAAAGGGATGCTTCCTTTAGGTCATCATTGAACTTTCCTCCCCCATGGCACACAAGTACAATTGGAAAGAGTCTACCGATTGCTCCCAAGGAATGGAAGGTTCTCCTGGAGAAGCAAGGAATGCACAAGGGACACGTGTGTTTTGAATGCTTGTTGTATTTGAACCCCTTGTTTTTCTTTTTCATTTTTTTAGCTGGTGGAATTGTTTAATCCTTGCTTATTCAGCAAATGAGGGGATGGCTGGTGTCCATATAACTCTTCTTTTCACTTAAATAGTTAACATTGTTTGATACTTAGTTAGTGACTGTGGGGATAACTGATGTCCACATAGCTTTCTTGGATCAGAAACAGGCACAGCGTTCAGCGGAAGGTCCGTTTCCAAGGATAACTTCATAAACAAAGCACGTCCTCACACGTCGTGAGGTCTTTTCCTGTAAGGCCTATCTTCTCGTCAGCTGCAGTCACTTGCACTGGTGCATACAACTGGGTATTGGTAGCGTGCCCTATAGAGGAACACTACTTAATCCCTTGAAAAGGGGATGGCTGCTCGCTCCATGCGGATCCCTCTGCCTCCACTATGGTGATAGAGAGGGGTGGAGGGACACGCCATCACTGGTGCCTTCTTAACAGCAACTCTGCTCACTCACTGGCAGTCGTAGTGGGATGCTGCCGGTCATCAGGCAGCTTCCGCCTCCCTTTGGGGTCTCCTCCTTTGTCCCAGCGGTGAATCAGGTCCATGCCGCTCGTCGGCAATTTGTTAAGATGAGGCGTATTGGCAGTGAATGGCTGTTTATACAACCCTCCATTAGAGTGGCACCGTTCTAGACCTTCGTCAACATTGTTATTTTACTTTCTAAAATGTGTGTTATGTTTGAGGCAGTGGTGGGCCGGGAATCAAAAGCAGGCTTTTAATTGTTTTTAAAAGCGTCCTATGTTTTACTGCGCAAGTGAATTCTTACACAAAGCAGAGACCACACTTTCGGTCTTGTCATGCAAGGTGTTCCTATCCCATAGGTAAGTGCTGTAATATTTCTCCCACCTATATTTTGTCTGTTTAGGTCAAGTACACATTTTATCCATGAATTTAATTGGTTGACGTTAGGATTTTAAATAGGTATATGTGCCCCTAAACATAGATCTAACAGATTAGACAAAGCCTTGTCCATTACCAGCTCAAGTCTAGATATAGTACGCTAATGAACGTTTCCTCTTGCCTGAAAATATCAAATCCCACATCAGGAACGCTTAACCACAGTAGCATACAATTCTCGTTTCTGCGAATCTGAGCTCATGTGTGTTTTGCTTGTTCTCTTATTAACGAAGGGGAAGGTCTAGAGACATTGTATTAGTACTGTGAACACAGAAAACAATTCAAGTTAAATGGATCGGCATTGAAATGTGCTTGTCAATAACAGCCATGCCATAGTCTCATAGCCACAGCACTGCTGTGAACCCAATTATGACGTGCTTTGTTTCATGGCATGAAAATGTTAGGCAATCACTCCTTTGAAACAGGCAGCCATGTGGTGAACCCTCCAAAGGTAGGTGCTGCTTTTTCACTTACACAAAGACTGGACTTCACTGCAGTATCCACAAGCTAATATTAAATCCCTTTTTTGCCCATTTTTGAAAAAAGCAGGACACAACACTAATCTTGCAAATGAACACCATTCCCCAGAAAGCAATATGGTTCATCTACAGAGCGGTCTGTTGCAAGATCTTTGCTCTCACTTATCATTTACATGCATTAAAAGTGGTTATATAGTACATGAATTATATATTCGCCAATGATATTTTCAATGACTACAGCAGTTCCTTTTAGTGAACGCGCAAACGTATTTTTTATAGTATACACATAAGGTTAATTTTAGTAGGCACTTAGTGGAGACCCACAATTTAAAGAAGAGCACAGGACCTTTTAATTTCAACCAGCTACTAAATTGGCCGACAATAGTAGGCTGTGGAGAATGATCTTTGCGTGCAATGTTTTGTCAGCTATAGTTTAGCACGTGGTCTAAATCAGGTTTTAAGGCCATGGCTCTCCATGACAAACAATACTGGATCGTACACAATCTCGAAATTAATGTGCTTGAAAATTAGCTCAGTTAACTACTCTTTCTTTTGTTTGATGTAATCCAATCTATAATGCAACTCTCCACAAGGGCTGTATGAGGTGGCAACCAAATCTCCAGCAATTTCTTTCTCCTCCGCCTGTTACTCGCTCAGTGGTAGATGGGCGAAGGCCTGATAGTGTCTTCTTCCCATGCATGTGGTTTGGCCATATGATGCAGATCTGATTGCCACTTTTCGTCTAGTATGTTTTCGGATTTAACGCAATTGCAAGAACTCCAACCGAAATTATTACTCATTTACTGTGAGCAATTCATTAGTTATTCACAACCTTTGTTTTTCTCTGCAGCATTGACTTTCTTGGCCACTTACATACATGTCAAATGTTGAATTGATGCCTGAGCTGTGGGATCTTCTCTTTCATGATTTTAGCAACATGTCTTTCAGTGGCTACCGGTTTAACTTCTAAACCTCTGTAGTCAAGAAATTCAATCGACATTACTAAACTGTACTTCTCTATTGCAACATAGGAAGTACATTTTTTAAAATGGGCCACCACAGAGCTTGTAATTTTGTAGTGAAGACGTCCTGGAAATTGAATATTTTGCACTCATTCCAAGGCTGTCACACTCACCATCACCTGCCAATCAAGGCCTTTTTTCTGCAAGAGCGTTGTCCAGTGCTGCCTGCTCTTGTCACAATGCCTCCTCTTTTGCAGGGAAGAGGTATTGTCTTGTATTGAAGGTAGGAGTTCTTTGACATGAACTGTAGTCTCACAGATTCACAAAACTAGAGATTTTGGTAAATGTCAAACCTTGAAACAAAATTTCACATGAAATCAGCAGATTGCCAGCAGCAACTGATGTATTCAGTGCTTGCACGCAGTGATGACTTGTGAACGATACCTTCCATGTAGGACTGTTTATTAAGTACAGCAAACCTAAAAGTAGTCATCTCATCAAGTATGTTGTAGTAGACCGTCGCCGGTCATCCCTCCATTCTCCTTCCAGTCCTCTCATTCAACTGTTGCTATGGAACACTCATCTAGCCAGCAGATGGATGTTCTATGATGTCATAGGCATGCCTCAGCAAGAAGAGAAGTGCAAGATATAACACATCCTCCCCTTTACACTATTTAACAACAACATAATGAATGATACTACCAAGTGAGGTTTTACTCACTCTTAGACCAGTCTGACCTGACCAGGACTACTGTGACCTGCTGTGAATGTATATGTGATCAATCCTCCCTGCCTGTACAGAGGAGAAAGAGGGAAACATCTACAGAGAGGGGAATAGAAAGAAATGCTCCTCTGAATTCTGCAGTAACCCACACAGGGATCATCTCCAATGCCCAAACTCTTAACAGCTGTTGTTCATCAATAATAAATTGTATATTTACTGAACGTGCTCGAAGCACAAATTCTCAGAGCATCAATTCATTCTAACTAGAGTACATCATGATGCGCAGGTGTGCATTGTATGCCCTTGTGTAAACAAGCTCGAGGCACAAATCTGGGATGCATAGGCTGAGTGAACAACAGTGCATTTTAACTCACGGGTGGATATCGTGTGCCACCGTAAATAACATGCTCGAAGCACATACCCTTTGGGTGCAACTTATGTGCACGCAAACCCCAGTGAAGGGTGTGTATCATGTGCCTCCCTGTCTCTACATGCTTGTAGCAGAACTTTGAGAACGCATCAAATGTGCTCCCGAACTCAGTGCAAATTATGCACCGGTGTGCATAATATGCCACTGTATACAAACATGTTCTAAGCACTCACTCAAAATATTGCTAATGTATGCTTGAAGTATAACTTTGAAATGCATTAAATGTGCATAACCATATGTTAGAAGCACTTAATCGAAATGTCCTAATGGGCATCATCTCCCAATCATACTATTTTATTTACATCACCATTAAACACCAAAAGTATTTTCTGTAAAATCCTTTTCATTATTGCTCATTCGCATTATCTCATGTCAGCCATATGTTTTGTACTCTTATTTCTAACTCATGTTTCAAATTGCATTTTGAATTAATACTGTTGAATCATATTTCCCATCTATTAATTTCCTGTTATGCATTTTACTCGTAGTTTTCTCATTCTGATAAGCATGTGTTAAATTCTATATCTTTCCACATAATACTCCTAAAGCCATAGTGAAATTACTCATTAATTTTTAACTGGAGCTTTAAACTGTTATTTTCAGTACATTATTTTCAGCACAATATTTTTCTTTTCTTTTATTCTACCATGTTTGTAGTTTCACTTCGAGTAAGAGCCAAACTGCTACCACTGTTTGAATCACCTGCAAAAGTCGCAGGAAGCCTTTCAGAACCTTCCTTGTAAGGTTCCCCAGTTGTCGGGGGCCTTGAACTGTCATGGTCACTGCGGTAATGAAAAGTCCTGCAACCTCCTTTGGAACCCCTCCAAACCTCGTTGCAACTTTCCCCAAGTAGTCTGGTCCTTTTCTTGACGGCATATGGACATTTTCTTTTAAAGTTCCCCACGCTGCATTTTATTACGGCGTGCAAGATGTTCACATGTCCGTGTCCTCAGTGTCCGTTACTGCTTTAATGCGCTCTCCAGTGTTACTCGTAGGCATCGGCACTTGTCCACAGTTTAATCAATAACACAGCAGGCAAGTACATCGCCTGCTTACTTTTAAAAGCTATAACTTAGCATGTTCTGGCCTGGGTTTATGCTTGTTGAAAGTTTGTGATGGAGCTATGTAGTGGTTGAAGTCATGCAATATAAATAATTAAATGGAGCAGTTTGTACTTTGATTCATCCTTATTTTCTTTTTATGTATACACTCCGTGTGGTTCCTTATCCAGTGTACATGTAACGCTTGTACTTTGTTCCCGATGTATTGCTAGATTTCCACATTTCCTTAACTGAATTGTCCGTATTTCCTCTGCTCATCATTACATGGTGTTTGTTTACTCTCCATTCAACCCAGACTCCAAAGGTTTCTTCTGCCCATTGGCATCTGTCATTGGCATTTTAATATCATCTTCTGTATTGTACTCCATTGGTGTTTTTGCTTTTCAGGGCTTCGTTAACCTGTCAGCAAGTGGGATTCCTCTTGGGATTCCTTTTCCCACAGGGTGGATGGATGATCTTCTGATGGCAGTGACTGCGGGTGGTGACTGTGCTTCAGGGCCCCCCTCCCACAGAAGTTTCTTTTACCTCGTCACCAAGTGATATGTTCAATGATTGCATGCAGTGGATGACTCGTGGATATCTTCAATGTAGGGCATTATTAATTACAGGAACATATAAGTAGTTATCTAGTCAGTAGTTTTATGATGTCATAGGCATGCCTCAGCAAGAAGAGAAGTGCGGGATATAACAGCAACATTGCCCAAGAAAGATTGGGGAGACCACGAAAGGCTTTAGTGTTCATCTTCACAGGCCCCTAGAATTGTCAAGTTGGAAGCAATTCCATTTTTTGAAAAAGGATCCAAAGTTTGCCATAAACTGCACTGTTAGTTGCTGTAGTGCATTTCAGCACCTTTAAAATAACCATAAGGCACCCTCGAAAACAATGTATGTAGGCTCCCACAGCAACCCTTCGTTTGCCAATTCACTTTCTTAGTCCTCAAACATGGTAGTTACTTCTTGTACTGTAGTCTGGATCAAGTTCTTTATTATCCGTAATATTTTCAAGCTCTTCTGTAGCTTCTAAAATAATTCTGGTGCCTTAGATAAAATCAGTGATTATAGAAAATTGGCAGATGGCGTTTGTCTCTTAAGGAAAAACAATAAATCCGTTGTATGCCAAAAAAGAAAGAATTCTGGAATCATAGTTGCTAGCAATTGGTAATAGCTGCTAGGCACAATGGTTTGAGATCCTTCTGGATGGGTGTAGCCGATGGTTTAGGGCAACTTAAATCCTGTTTAATGCAAATATGTGTGAGGATGAGTGGGAAGCTAATTTCTTATTGATGTTCATGGATATACTTGATGATACAGAAAAATCCTTTACAGGAGCTGCAGCTTTTCAAGGAGTATAGAAAGCCCAGTAGGGATGTCCATAGTTCAAACTTCAATAGATTCTAAAGAATCTGTTTCTCCGTGGAAGGTCAAAATCCACAATGCCATTAACCATTTATCCAGGGATAAAGCACCTGGTCCAAACAGGATCCCAGCAGAAATATTTAAAAATGTGCAATACTAACTACTAACACTGAGTGCATGGCACTCTCTGCTGTGTTTGTGGCAATGGGTGTGTTTTCTGATTTTACTTCCACCCACAACGTTGGTTTACTCTCCTGCCAAGGTCTATGAGTGTCACATGTACATGTAAGCTTTGTATTCTTCTGAATAATTGTTAGGGGTGCATAACCCTGCCATGAGTCCCAGAGCCCCTTCCCTTGGTTGCTCTCACAGTTCTCTCTCTCTTTAATCTCTCTTCATCCCACAGCCTTGGTTTACTCTCCGGCCAAGGTCTGTGAGTACTACATGTACATGTAAAGTTTGTGTTCCTCTTTATTATTGGTTGGGGAATGCTTTCTTGATATGGGTCCCAGACCCACTTCACCTGGTTCTTCACAACGGTCACAATATCAATGGGTATGGGTCTTCCCTTGGCCCTTCTCAGGGGCTCACAAAGCAGGGGCGGGGGCCTGGCCTTTCACTGGCTTTGCTACCTTGTGTGCGTGGGTCCCAGACCCCCTATCTGCAATCAAATTGCTTCGCATAGCTTAGGTTGGGAGACTAATTTTCCAACCCAACAGTGGTGGCTTACCAGTATTTGAAGGCAGCTTTCTAGCTTTCTTCTGCTCTGCTACTACTTCCTTCTGCTCCTTAGCTCAGCGGCAGTTCCACAGCAGCCTGTTGATCCTTGACGCTGGTTCCCAGGCAGACCACGCCTTCTGGCCCCCTCTAGCAGCTCATCCCTTGCCCTGTTCTGCCTGGCCTTGCTCAGCCCACCATGGCACTTTGGGAGACTTCTTTGCCGACAAAGCGGTGGCCCATCCGTGGCGGTCTCTCTCCTCTTGCGGGCTCCACAATTCTCCGCAATACTCTGCCCCTCCTGCTAGGCTTCCTTCCTGGAGGACCGCTTCTGTGGGATTCCTCTTCCCACCGCCGCGTGGCCAGGTCACCAGCCTCTAACCTCTGGGGTTCTCTTGGGAGTAGCTACGGACGCTCAGCATAGCGGCCCCTCTCTCCAGCACCACGTCTTACAGAGAAAGCCTGTTTATGCCTCCCCTGCATTTGGTTCTCTTCTCCAGCAGGGAATCACTTGCTCTGGCTTCCCGTCTTGCCAAACTAGCTGCAAAGTCCTCTGGGACACGCCTCCAGCAAGAACACTGTCTTCCTTCCTTCCGTCTCTTCTGCCTTGGTTCAAACGCCACTTGCCGAACTTCCAGTCAGCATCAGGAGATCATTTCTATCTTTGTTTTTCTCTTTTCTTATAAACAGAGCTGGGCCGATACTAAGGTTCTCATGAGTACTCTTTGTTGATCAGTCCCTCTTCTTCGTCTTAGTACTGAATTCACTCCTCCATGGAAAAACAGTACTCTCCGTTGGCTCAGTATTTCCTGGGAAACTAGCCTTTTCTAGCTCGCAGACATACATAAAGACTTGGGGAACAGTGATGTGGGGATGATGGTCTGTGCGATAGGGAAAATACTGTGTTCTCTCTGGCTAGTCTTTCCCTTCACAGTAAGTGACAATGACCTGGGATTCATCACACATGATACTGTGAGAAAGGCAGTCCAGTTTCAGGCCAAATTAATGCACTGAAATGGCCTTAATGAATGTTAAAGATAGTCTCCTAAAGATGTTTGATGAAGGACATATGGGCATGTTGATGCTCTTGGACTTCTCAGCCATGTTCGACACTTTAGATCATACTATATTGTTGAACTGCCTATGAGGGTCTACTGCACTATCGCAGTGTGCAGTGAACTGGTTCAAATTCATCCTGTCCGATAGAATATCTAGAGCAAAGGTTAAGGAATATTCTTCTGACCAAGAGTTGCAGAGGTGTGGTGTATCGCAGGGCTCCTGCCACATCACCATTGCTCATCAAACCTCTTTGTGATCTCATGACTTACCAGGGTGTCAGCTTTCACAATTACGCTGATGAGACCCAGATCATCATGTTCACATGAAGATATATAGCATTTATTCATGAGAAATTGCAGGACTTTGAACGATGGATGTCAGCTGATTGGCTAGGTCTTAACCAATCAAAAACAGAAATGGTGTTCACTCTGTCTTCTCCAGCATGGGGTCTGGCATGGATTCACATGCTTATGAATATTCCCCATCGTCAGGCTGGGAATCCTCGTTAAAGAAAAAATCAGTATCAGTTTCGTTTTTGATCTGTCTTTCTTAGTAGTAACCAATCACTGGTCTCTGGGTCATACTGCCCCCAGCCAATGACTGCCCTCTCCCTAAGCCCCTCCCCTGGCAGCCATCCTCAGATTTTTACTGCACGTTCAAGTGTTGGGAGTCCTCGTGGTATAGCTCTCGAGTTTTTACTGGGTTTTGCGTTTTTTGAAAGAGTTTAATCTCATTTTTTCGGTCAATCAAGCCTCAAGCTCCATCCTTTCTACTTCCGATCAACGGGGACCCGTTTCGGAATTTTCAACGCCCTCCAGGGTGAAGTTTCATCGAGTTACGCTTCTTGGAAGATTCCAGAAGATCTGAGGCCTACCTCGTGGACATGGCCCACGACTAGGGAAGCTCGACACCCGGATCCAAGCTGTTCAGGAACTGCCCTGGATGCGGATTACAGCATGTTTTCATGGAGGATGAGCATTCGAGATGTCTCTACTGCCTTCACGAAGACAAAGCGCACGTGGAAAAGGACTGTGTGTTTTGCAAGAACTTGTCGGAACGGACTATGAGGGATCTTCGGATTCCGCCTCGCCAGCTGGCTGGAGAAGGGCACAGCAGGTGAGAGGAAGAAGAAGTCCGAGCGGTCTTCTAAGTCCTGTGAGGGCGCCCCGGCGACGGGGGCCCAACAGAAGGCAAAGCACTGCGAGTCTGAGGGCACCGGGAGCACCGAAGGGTCGGGCTCCTCGGGCTGCCAGGCAGGGCGCACTTTCACCGACGCCATCAACCACGAGCCAACGCTCTGGCTCGGGGAAGAGAAAATCTGAGAACCCGGGTAAGCTTCTGGAGAGGCCCTGGTGTATCTCGAAGGAATCTGCCGAGGGGAAGCGAGGCAGTGACCCTCCCCCCAAGGCGAAGGCCTCAAGCGCGCCCAAGGTGGTGAAGGCCTTGATTCACTCGGCTAAGGGAGTCGCGGCAGCCCTGGCAAAGCCTGAGGAGGCTACCCCAGTGGAGCCGACCTCGGGGCCCAGAGTTTCCCTGCCACCGCGGTGGGAATCCTCTTTTCAGCCCATCGATAAGACCCCTGTGAAGACCCCGGTGGAAAAAGAGGGGGGGTGGCCGTTACGGACACGGATACAGTCGCTGAGGAGGAGCTGGTTGAACTCGTGAAGGGCCTCAACGAGAGGTTCGAGGAGGTCCAGTCCCACGAGAGGAACCCCAACGAGGCGGACGAAGAAAGCGACGGTGGCGTCGACAAGGCTCCTGTGGAGGAGGAGCAACCATTGCGCCCGTCGCAGCCAGTGCCCGAGCCTCAGGACAACTCGGTGGCCATTTTGATGGCAATCCAAACCTTATGCACGGAGATAAGCCTCTAACCCCAAAGGACGACCAGTGGCAGATTTAAGGCAAAGGGCCCCTGGCAGCACCTGGTACAGGGCCCTAGGTGGGCGGGTCATGGAGGCGGAGCTTTGGGTGGGCGGAGTTAATTGTGGTCACAAGTGCACAAGGGCAAACATTTGGGACAAAAGCTATTTTTTATTAAGTTGTTTTTATTACAGTTACCTAGGGGTGTGGCTAACTGGAAACAGCTGGGCCTCCTCAGCAGGCTTTGCTATCAATGCTAAATATTCTAAACCTAGAGAACATACGCGTCCTTGTAGCAGAAAAGTGATGTCATTCTGTTTGTGCGGGCATTGCTGCAGCCATGCATTGCAAAACGGCAGAATAATGGTGTTAAGCTTTTGCTGCACGGGTTGGAGAGTGAAAACCTCGGATCTGTATAGCAGTTGGTGTACTGTAGAGTATGGAATTACAGAGCCCTTTACAATATTTTCATCAGTCCGTTTACAACCTCTCTGCTCCTCCGCGTGTTCATTCACCCACTCACGGGCTGGCCCATACATCTTCTCGCCCGTCTCTCCCTCAATGGGAGCCGTGCAGAGGTGCTGGCTCTCTGCAAGCAAAACATGATGCCCCCTGGCGGGAACACTCTACCTGGCTCACCGCTCATTGCACCTAATGGCAGCAAATCAGAGCACCCATAGGTGCTAGCAGCCCACCCCTACAACCCCCCTTCCTTTCACCTCCCCATTTCCCTCCTAAGGACCAGGGAACTCGACTCGTCCAACACTGAGGGTGAGGAAAGGGGGTGGAAGGATGAATCGGTGGCATTCCAAAACCACCTGTAATAAACCCATTAAAGTGCTCATACGTACGTACGTACGTACGTACGTACGTACGTACATACATGCATGAATTTATAGGCCAAAATATGCCGCTTAAAGAGCGCCGTTAATGTTCATGTCCTTTTCCAACATTCATCCCCTCCACTTACCCTTTTCTCTCTCCCTCCCCCACCTCTTTTGCCCTCTGGAGCAACTTATATCCATGCTGGTCCTTACAGAAACCAAATAAGAATATGGCAACGTGACATTCCAATAGCAGGGCTGGCAGAAATGCTCACATTGCAAGCCGTAGAATGAATTTTCTTCTCCATTTTGCGTGGTGGGTGAAATCAGAAATGCCATGCATTTTCCTAAAGGGAAATTTATCGTTTCATGTGTTTTTGTGTCAGGCAAAACCGTGTCAAAGGTCAATTTGACCCAAAGCGGCTAACACCGAAAACAATTTGATTGTCTGTCAAAGTGTAACATTAGGCGAATGTTGGCGATTCGGCTTCTTTTGTGAATACTTTGCCCACCCCTGGCCTGGACCACGGTCTTCTGTTCAAGCTGGTAAAGCATGCTGGTACACAGCTGGTCCACACATGCATATGGGCGCCTGCAGAGGGCTGACGGCTCGCGGGCCCCCCAGGCTCGGACTCGGGCCCGCTGGGGGAAGGGGGACGGAGCAGAGGGGGAAGCGGATTGCTAGATGCTGCAGCATCCGAAAGGGTGAGGGCATGGGAGGGGGGCTGAGAAGGAGAAAAGGGGGCAGGGTGAAGGGGCCCACGCCCTTTCCCAAGGCAAAGTGCTCTCCCAGCTTGTTAGGAGCTGGACTGACGTCACAGCAGAAAGGGCCCTGTGCTGTGTGGAAGGGGCGGGGCCTAGCACAAGGGCCTGCTCGCCATTTGTTTGCCTGGCGACCGTTAAGTCCGCCTCTGCGGATGACCCAGCAGAACCGGGCCCGTCGGGAAGCCCTCCAAACAAGTGGAGGAGAGTTCATCCCCCCGCCTTTCCAGCCCTTGCGGCCCGCTCAGCCTTCGTCTCCTTCCCCTGATCCTAGGGATGGCACGGGAACAGATACTGCCACGACTGGGACGGATGACGGCGGTGGTGACGACGGGATGGGCCTTCCATCACCACTTCCTCGGTCCTCCCCGCCCGACGAAATTGGCTCCTTCCACCCCATGATTGCCAGGGCATCCAAGCTTTTCCGGCTCTGCCCCGAAGAACAGAAGAAGGAAGGCTTCCTCTATCAGCGGCGCGAGGCCAAGAGGAAGATGGTCCTTGCTGTGCCGTTGATTGAAGATATCTGGGATGAGGGACTTGCTCTCCTGAAGAACCCGTCCACGACGCCCGCCATGAGGGATTGGTACGAGAAGTAGTACTGGGTCCCCGATTCCGCCCCTTTGTGCCTTAGGGCACAGCCAACCCCGGATTCGGTTGTCTCAGCGGCAGCCAAGAAGAAAGCGGCGAGGGTGACGGCTTCAACTTCAACCTCCCCACCTGACGGCGAGGGAAAGAAACTGGATGCCATGGGATGACGAGTCATCTCGTCTGCGGTGACGACAATTAAGGCGGCCAACGTCCTAGCGATTGTGGCCCGCTACGACAGGGAGCTGTGGTACAAGATCGCTCCCCTGCTGGACTTCCTACTGGATGACAAGAGGGCAGAGGCCCTGGAGATCCTGCATGAAGGTGAGGTGGTGTCGGACCACGCCATAACGGTGGCCACGGACATCACTGACACCAGGTTCCGCCAGTTGGGCAACAGTGTTTGCCTTCGACGGCGGGGATGGCTTAAGGCAACAGATTTCCGCCAGGACATGCAAACCAGAGTTTTGGACATGCCCTTCGACGGGAACAACCTGTTTGGAAAAACAGTGGATGAGTCACTTCAGGCCATCAAGACAGACACAGAGACGGCTCGGGGCTTGGGAGTTTTGCAGCAACGACGGCCGCCCTTTCGGAACGCCAGAGGCAGGCAGGGTGTCTCCAAGGGATCCGGCGGCAGCTCCTCGACGTACCACCAAGCGGCCCGCTCCTCGTCGCAGGAGGCCTATAGAGGACGCGCCAAGTCAGGAGGATCTCGTTGTCGTCGCCAAGGAGGCCAAGGCGGCAAGGCCGCCGCCAAGCCGGACTGAACCGGCCGTAGCGTCAGGCCCCCACCTGAGCACCCCGGTGGGAGGCCGGCTGGCGAAGTTCCTCGGCGTGTGGGAGTCCATCTCCACCGACCGTTGGGTGCTGGATGCCCTGGCCCACGGGCACACTCTTGAATTTCTAAAGAAGTGCCCCTGCATTCCTCCCGTGGCCGGGAAGGAAAATCACCTCCCTCAACTGCAGTTAGAAGTAAGGGTGATGCTCAAGGAAGGGGCCATCAAGCTCGTCCCGAAGAGGCTCTGGGGCTCCGGAGTATACTCAAGATACTTCCTTGTCAGAAAGAAGACAGGCGGTTGGCGTCCCATCCTGGACCTGCGTCGGTTGAACAAATACATCAAGGCCCAAAAGTTCAATATAGTCACTCTCCAGCACGTGCTGGGACAGCTGGAGGAAGGCGACTTCCTTTCGTCGCTGGACTTGGAGGATGCTTACTTCCACATCGACATTCTAAAAGGACACCGAATGTTTCTCAGATTTGTAGTCCAAGGGCGGCTCTACCAATTCAAGGCGCTGCCTTTCGGATTGAAGTCGGCACCCAGGGTATTTACCAAGTGCCTAGCACCAGTGGCGGCGCAGCTGCGCCTGCGGGGGATCCATGTTTACCCCTACCTGGACGATTGTCTCATCCGTGCAACGACGAGAGAGCTCGCCGTCGAACACAAACCGAAGACCGTCCAGCTGCTCATGGATCTGGGATTCTCCATCAAATGCTCGAAATCCCGCCTAGTTCCGTTGCAGGTCGCACTGTTTCTGGGAGTCAAGCACGATACAGTGTCACGATTGGCTTCCCCGTCGGAGGAGAGGACGAAGGCCATCTTGGGCAAGGTGCAGCGCCTGCTGGACATGGCCAGGGTGAGAACCATCACGCTCCTGCTCGGAAAAATGTCCTCATGCATTTACCTGGTGCCCCTGTGCATGCTACGGATGCACCCTCTACAGAAGTTCCTCGACGCCCGTTGGATAGAAGCAATGGGCAGCTTCAAAGATAGGATCCCGCTCAACGAGGCATCTCGCGGCAGGCAAGGATGTTCAGACCCCGGCACATCGGGAGACGGTGACGACGGACGCCTCCCTGGAGGGATGGGAAGCTCACACCGGAAATCTCCACACAAGAGGCCTTTGGCTTCTCCAGAGGAGAGGTCACGCCACATGAACATCCTGGAGCTCCGAGCCGTGTTCTGGGCCCTCAAGTCGTTCCTTCCGTCCCTCAAGGGCAAAGTGGTGAGGGTCTTCACCGACAACACCACCACAATGTTCTACATCCGGAAGCAGGGAGGCACCAGATCCCTAGCCCTATCCAAGGAGGCCCAGGATCTGTGGCACTGGGCCGTAGCCCAGGGGATGTTTCTGGTGCCCTTCCATCTGGCAGGAATAAAGAACACCATCGCCGACTCACATAGCAGGGCGCTGCGCTCGTGCCACGAGTAGGGGCTGCATCAGGATTAAGCGGATCGAGACTTCCAACGATGGGCAAACCCCAGATCGACCTGTTCTTGACGGCAGCGAACTCCAAGTGCCAAAGGTTCGCCAGCAGGTTTCCCCAGCCGAAGAGCATGGGCGATGCCTTCTCGTTGCCCTGTGATGGCCTGTTTCTGTATGCGTTCCCCCCGTTGCTGTTGCTACTGCGACTCGTCCACCAACTCAAGATGTCCCGGTGCAGGATAATCCTCGTCGCACTGGCGTGACCGAGATAGATCTGGTTCCCGGACCTTCTGGACTTGTCAGGTTCCCCCCCAGTCAAACTATCGACGAACACAGATCTTCTCTCCAGAGAAGGAGGCGCCATACTTCATCACGACCCGGAGTCGCTGAACTTGCAGGCCTGGCTCCTGCGGCACTAGAGTTTGGAGGGTACGATATCCCGGCGGATTGCAAGGAGGTGCTTGCAAAGGCCAGGGCGTCCTCAACTCTCAAGTGCTATGGACACATATGGAAGAGGTTCTCTGTCTGGTGCCATGCACAGAAGTTTAACCCTCTGCGAATTACGGCCCTTCAAGTGCTGCCATACCTGCTGTCGCTGGCCAAGGCAGGGCTGGCTCAGGCCTCCATCAAAATACATCTAGCGGCGATCTCCCGCTACACTAATCATCTCTGTGGTCTTATCGCCTGGTGAAGGAGTTTATGAAGGGACTGTTCCATTCATTCCCGCCGGTGAAGGCTCTGGCCCCGGCGTGGGAGCTCAACGTGGTGCTGACCCGGCTCATGGGGGCGCCTTTCGAGCCTCTGCATTTGGCACCGTTGAAGTTCCTGTTGTGGAAAACAGCATTTCTTGTGGCCATCACCTCCGCACGACGAGTGGGAGAGATCCAGGCCCCCTCCTGAAAGCCTCCATACTTGACTTTTCACGAGACAAGGGTGGTGCTGAGGACGCACACCTCCTTCATGCCCAAGGTGCCGTCGGACTTCCATCTCAATGAGCCCTTGGTGTTACCAGTTTCTCCAGCATGGGGTCTTGCATGGATTCACATGCTCATGAATATTCCCCGTCGTCAGGCTGGGAATCCTTGGTAAAGAAATAAATCAGTATCAGTTTCGTTTCTGATCTGTCTTTCTCAGTAGTAACCAATCACTGGTCTCTGGGTCATACTGCCCCCAGCCAATGACTGCCCTCTCCATAAGCCCTGCCTCTGGTAGCCATCTTCAGATTTTTACCGCACACTCAAGTGTTGGGAGTCCTTGTGTTTAGCTCTCAAGCTTTTGCTGCATTTTCGTGCTTTTTTCAAAGAGAATTTCTCATTTTTCAGTCAAATAGAGCCTCAAGCTCCACGTCTCTACATCCGATTAACGGGTATCTGTCGGATTTTTTTCTACACCCCTCAAGGGTGAAGATTTTATCGAGTTACGCCTCTTGGAGGATTCCAGAAGTTTCTGCGGCCTACCCGAACATGGCCCAGTAGAAAGGAAGCTCGACGCCCGAAAAGCTGTTCAGGGTTTGCCCTGGGTGCCAGCTACAGAATGTGTTCAAGGAGGACGAGCACTCGAAATGTCTCTACTGCCTTCATGAGGACAAAACGCACGTGGAGAAGGACTGTGCATTTTGCAGGAACATGTCGGAACGGACCATCAGGGACCGACAACTTCGTCTCTCCAACTGGCTGGAAGGAAGGAGTCCGTCCGGTAAGAAGAAAAAGTCAGAGCGGTCTTCTAAGTCCTGTGAGGGCGCCCCAGCGACGGGGGCCCAACAGAAGGCAAAGCACCGGGAGCGCCAAACGGTCAGCTCTTCGGCTGCCAGGAAGGGCGCACCTTCCCCGGCACCATCAACCATGAGCCAACGCTCTGGTTCGGGGAAGAGGAAATCCGAGAACCCGGGTAAGCTTCTGGAGAGGCCCCGGTCGATCTCGAAGATTTCGGCCGAGGGGGAGCGAGGCGGTGACACTCCCCCCCAAGGTGAAGGCCTCAAGCACGCCCAAGGCGGTGAAGGCCTTGATTCACCCGGCCAAGGCCTCTATCGACGAAGTCGCGGCGGCCCTGGCACAGCCTGTGGAGGCTACACCAGTGGAAGCGACCTCGGGGCCCAGAGTCTCCCTGCCTCCGCGGAGGGAAGCCTCTTTCAGACCCATTGAAAAGACACCCGTGAAGACCCCGGCAGAAAAAGAGGGGGGGGGGGCGGTGGCCATTGTGGACACGGACACAGCATCCGAGGAGGAGCTGGTAGAAGTCTTAGAGGACGTCGAAGAGGCCCGTCCCCACGGGAGGGATCCCGGCGAGGGTGACAACGAGAGTGACGGCGGCACCGGCAAGGGTCCTAGTCACCCGTCGCGCCCGTCGCTTTCGGAGCCGCAGGATAACTCGGCGGCCATTTTGTTGGCAATACAATCCTTATGTTCGGAGATAAAGACGAGATTGCCCTTACTACCGACGGTGGATCTGGAACCAGGCTCGACGGAGGAGCCAGAGCCGGGCCCGGCGGGAAGCCCCGCGAACAAGAGAAGACTGATCCATCCAGCCCCGCCTTTTCAGCCCTCGCGGCCTGCTCAGCCTTTATCCACGTCCCCCGTCCCTGGGGATGACACGGGAACGGCCACGGCCACGACGGGTACCGACGACGATGGCGGTGACGACGGGACGGAGCTCCCATCGCCAGCCTGGGCCTCCCCGTCCGACGAGATCGGATCTTTCCATGCAATGATCGCCAGGGCATCCGAGCTTTTTCAGCTCTGCCCCGAAGAGAAGAAGGAAGGTTTCCTTTACCAACGGCGCGAGGCCAAGAGGAAGGCAATCCTCGCCGTGCCTCTGCTGGATGGCATCTGGAACGAGGGCCTCACCCTTCTCAAGAACCCATCTATGACGCCTGCCAAGAGGGATCGGTACGAGAAGAAGTACCGGGTCCCCGACCGCGGCCCCTTTGTGCCTTAGGGCCCAACCGACCCCTGACTCGGTCGTCTCAGTTGCGGCTAAGAAGAAAGCGGGGGGGCATCGGCCTCAACGTCAACTTCCCTGCCGGACGGCGAAGGAAAGAAGCTGGACGCAATGGGATGATGAGTTAATACGTCGGCGGCAACAACGATTAAGGCGGCCAATGCCCTCGCGATCGTGGCCCGCTACGACAGGGAGTTATGGTACAAGATCGCCCCCCTGTTGGACTTCCTACCGGATGACAAGAGGGCCGATGCCCTGGAGATCTTGCAAGAAGGCCCTCCAAGCCATCAAGGCGGACACGGAGACAGCTAAGGCCCTAGGCGTTCTCCGGCAACGAAGGCCATCCTTTCGGAGCACTGGAGGCAAGCAGGGTGCCTCCAAGGGATTCGGCGGTGGCTCCTCTACGTAACGCCAAGCGGCCCGCTCCTCGTCACAGGAAGCCTATAGAGGACGAGGCAAGTCGAGTGGGTCCCGCTGTTCGTCGCCAGGGAGGCCAAGGCGGCAAGGCGTCCTCCAAGCAAGATTGAACCGACAGCGGTGTCGGGCCCCCACCGAAGCACCCCGGTGGGAGGCCGGCTGGCAAGGTTCGTCAGCGTGTGGGAGTTCATCTCCACCGACCGTTGAGTGCTGGCGCCCTGGCCCAGGGGCACGCCCTCGAATTACTAAAAAAGTGCCCCCGCATTCCTCCCGTGGCCAGGAAGGAAAATCACATTCCTCAACTGCTATTGGAGGTAAGGGCGATGCTCAAAAAATGTGCCATCGAGCTTGTCCCGAAGAGGCTCCGGGGCTCTGGAGTATACTGAAGGTACTTGCTAGTAAAAAAGAAGACAGGAGGATGGCGCCCCATCCTGGACCTGCGATGACTGAACAAGTACATCAAGGCACAGAAGTTCCGGGTGGTCACCCTGCAGCACGTGCTGGGACTGTTAGGGAGAATTCTATGTTAAGGCTAATTTCCCAAACCTAGTGAGTCCCCCAGCAGCTTTGCTGGATTTTTGGGGTTTATTTTTTTCTCCTGCTAAGAGTGAGACTCTTTTTCTCCCACTCTTAGACATGATTTGAGATATCCTTTGACTTTGTAATGTGTTTTATGGGTTATGGGGTCTTTTACGCCATAGGGTTTCATGTGGTTTTTGGTAAGTGTGTTACACAGCACCCTCAGTGCAGTAACACAGGGGTGTCATAGTGACCCCCAAACATAGACTCCATACCCTGGGACTGACTACTGTCTCCCAGGGCATGTAAAGTCACCATTGACTTTACTAGTCATAAATTGGGAACAGAACCAGTACAAACCATCATATTGTGGAAGTACTGGTAGGGGTAATTAGATTGCCTCTGGGTCTGTTTTTCGAGGGGGCACTGTGCAGTCCCCCCTCGTCGAGTTTCTGGCTGGTGGCTGTGGTTACCACGCGAAATATTCCACCGGAATATTTCCTATGGTATTTTCCCATTCATTTTAAACGCACCACTTTTTGGTGCAATGTTAAAGATACCGCCTGGTTATTTATTTAATATTTATTGCCCGGTTGGGTCTTTTTGCCAGGACTCAGTTTTAAAATGCCGTTTGTGTTCGCCTCTGTAACTCTAACCCAAGTCGAGCCCTCTGTTCCACTTTTTGGCGGGCTTCTCCACAGAAGCCTCCAAAAGTGGTGCCACTCTGTCTGGGTCTACAGGATGTGTGGGAGGGGGGTTTAGGCACCCTGGACTGAGTTGCCTCGGCAACTCAAGTCGCACTCTTGTGTGATTGGCCCAGTGGTGAGCCGCCCGGCTCACCACTTAGCATGTTTGAGTGACAGCTAGGACTGATGAATGGGGGTTTTCTGCATAAAAGCAGGGCTTTGGGGACTGGAACTTCAGAAGTCGCCACAGAACCAAAGAATCCGAAGAGGGAGAAGCTGAGCCGACCTGCAATGACGACACCACCGTCTCATCACTTCTTCCAACGACAGAGGAGATCTTCATCCCGAAGAGTCTTCTTCCTTTGACTGGTGGGGATAACCAGTTTGCCCGCCTTTTCGCCTTCCCGGATCATCACGTGGCCGCCTTGCCTGTGCCAAGCACCCCGGCAACCAGAATACCACGTTTTACCACTACCGCAAATAAAAGGGTAGTACTTTTTAACCGGAAACTCCGCGGCTGGTTTCTTCCCTGGCAGTGCAACAACCTTCAGCTTTCCTCCACGTCGAGATCTTCTCTTCCTCTGGACGACGCTGTGACTTGCACCCGCTGCCAGGAACAACTGCCCCCGCTGGAGGATCCTATCCACTTTCAAGGTACTGTATCCGTCTGGCCGTCCCTCGCAACGGTCTGTGTGGGGCGTCTCTTAAATCCTCAACTTACCACTTCGGTTGGCCCTAGGCTGGCTAACTGAACTTTTCTGAGATGAACTAATTCCTTTCTGAACTCTCTGCAAGACTTTTCAAGCCTCTTAAACTGTGTGATCTTGGGCACATTGGTGTTCTACTCTCTCTAAGAGGGAGCCTGGCCTCTGACCCTTTTGCTCACAAGTAGACTTTGACTTTCCTGCCTTGCTGGGTGCTTCTAAAGTATTAGTGTTGTGTGCTTTTCTAATTTCTGCCTTTTCCCTCCCTTTTTTGATAACTTATTAGAGTGCCATCTTTAGTTAAGCGCTCACCTCTGTCTGAAAATAAGTGGTGTTAACTAAGACTTGTCTAATAAGGAATAAGGGATGTATATATATTAATTGTGACTGTGTTTTGAACTTGCTTACAATATTAGTGCTGGAGTGTTTCTATAAGAGTGTCTTTAAATAAATATGTATATACTTTGATACCAAAGCTCTGGTCAGTGTTTGCTTGTGCTACTGTATTTTGGTACCTATCTTGTATACTCTATATACTGTCTAACTCTTCTTGAGAGAAGTCTGCTGCTCAGCCATAGCTACCAGGTAAATCTGGGTGGTACAGACTGCTACCAATTGGGTTTACTGCCAACACCTGTAGTCCTAAGCCTTTTGCAGTTGTCCCTAAGGGAACTGCACAGGTTTCTGCCTAACACTGGTGTACAGCGGTGGGATTTATATTGAGTATACATTTTAGTGTGCTTATAGATACCTTAGTGCAACTAACCACAAAGCTTAGCACTAAAAAAAGTTATTTTCTAACCTGTCGACTATGGAAAGTTATAGTCAAGAGTCCCTTGCTACGAAAACTGCTGATTGTTTAAGAGTTCTCTGTAAGCATAAGAATCTCCTGACTAAAGGCAAGAAAATGGAGCTGATAGAAAGGTTGTTAGCAAACCAAAGTCTGGATGGTGGTTCAGAGGAACCTACCACTCCAGCAAATGTAGATAACAGTAATGATATTGATATTGATCCCAGTATTGATAATCTTGAGTCAGAAGCAGAAGAGGAGGGTGAGGATGATATAGTTGTCCCCCCTGGGCCTCTACCTGCTCTGCCAGCTGTACCTACTGGACCTTTACCAGGTCCCACATTTAGTCCCCAATATCTGGAACTGGAGAAAATGAAACTGGAATTGGAGTTTAAGAAACGTAATACTCAAGCAGAACGAAGACACCAAGAACTGAATCAAGAACTAAGGCTCAGGGAAATGGAGCTCAAGCATGAGTTAGAGATAGAAGTTAGAGATAGAAGAAATTGTCTGTTGAAAATGCTTCTCTCTCCGGATCCTCTAGGAGTTCCAGTCCCAAAAGACCCTGGATGCCTAAAGAGCTTGTGGGTATGTATGAGCCTAAGTTGGATGTGTTGGATTGGTTGAGTTTGTTTGAGTATAATCATGGGCTCCAGAACATTACAGGAAATGAGTTACTTTCCTGGTTGTTCTCTACGCTCCCCCCTGTTGCAATTGATGTGGTAATGGAGTTGGGGGAGGAGGATAAGAAGGATTATGAATGGGTGAAGCTAGCTTTGATAGCTAGATTTGGGAAGACCCCTTTCCAGTACCTTAAGAGTTTTAGGACCCTCAAAAAGCATGATGGTACCCCTTGGGCTACCTGAGTGAGTGAAAGTTTGAAGAATTTAGAGGGATGGATTAAGGGTTACAAGGTGAACACTTATGAGGGAATGAAGAATCTTGTGATGTTGGAGTCAATTTATGCCGCCTGCTCTCCTGAGCTCAGACAGCACTTGGCTGATTCAAAGGAATTAGATTCCAGAAAACTAGCTAAGCCTGCTGACTTGTGGGTTGCCAACAGGGCTATTCACAAGGAATCTGGGGCAACTCAGAAAAAGGATGAGGGGAAACAGCCAAAAAAGGACTCCAAAGAGAATTCTAATAATTCCAATCCCAAAGAGGGCCCCACACAAAACAATAAGGGTAAGCCACTGTCATGATCTCTGCTTCCAAAAGGTCAGGGTTTTCCCAACTCCCTTGGAAGCAGATCCATAACCCAGGTTCCGAGTGCCAACCAGTCCCAATTGGGACCTTTTGGACCCAGTCCTGGTGCCAGTGGCACCAGGCTCATAAATATGCCCAGTCCCAGCGCTGGAAGCGCCGGGCTCATAATGCTTGGGTGGACTTACCTGCAGCAGACCATGCTGCTTACTTGCCTGCCAGTTGAGCCTCTGATCCTCTTCTGTTTGGAACTACTTTTCCTGTTGGGTGGGGCAGGAGCCACTCCCTAGATTCAGAACACTGGAACTCTTCTGGAAAGCAGGAACTCTTTTCTTACCTAGGCGTGGCTGTGGAAGGAGACACCTAAGCACTACAGGAGGCTATTTAAACCACACCCGATGGATGAATCTTGCTTTGCGTTATTCTGCATCCTCTGCAGCAGAACGCTCATCGTGTCTTCTGAATCTGATCCTGGGCCTAAGGAAAAAGGCTTACCATCCTGAATCCAGTCTTCAGCAACACCTATAAAGACAAGAAAGAACAGGTTAGCATTACGGTCTTCAGTGACAGCTCTTCACTTACCTGGTCCATCGGCTGTCACCAACGCCTCGCGCTGCATTCTGGCATCTGAAAGACAAAGGCTTACCTACTCTTCGTGCGCTCCGGAGGTCTTCACACTGCATTCCGGCATCTGAAAGACAAAAGCTTACCAACTCTCCGCACGCTCCGGAGGCCTTCGGCGCTGCATCCCGCATCTGAAAGACAAAACAAGGTGCGTTTAAAGACATTGGGGAACTTTAATACTCACGTGCCATTACTCCTTTCCACATCTGACCCAGTGGGTATTCCGGCACCCTGCAGCCGCTCCGAACTTGTACCTGCAAAATAAAAAGACAGTTAGAGCGCATCGTGAAGCAGGCAACAAGCACTTACTTACGTGCTTCCAGGCGCTTCTATTCATCACACGGGCTCCATCTTCAACTCACTTCAGCCCGTCATCCGCCATCGCCGGAACCCTGCAAAACAAGAAACATCATTACTAAAGACTTTAAAGACATTAGAATTACTCGAAACTTACCGTTCGTGCAGTAAACGACAGACAGCTGTCCTCTGAAGTCAAGAGGCCTGCTCCCCTTATCCAGTGAAGAAACTGGTTACAGCACCCTGCCCCGAGGCAGATGGAGAGCACGGCGTTCACTTACCTAAGGTGAGAGCGTTAACCTTTGGAGTTCTACAGGAGAAGAGAAAGGGAAGAAGAGAGAGACATTCAATAACCCAGTTCCTTAATCCCATATTTTCTATCTGCAGACATCTTACCCTTCGAGTCAGACATACAGTGCACAGAGGTCCAGCCCAAAGAGCCAGCCGTGTGTTACACATCACCTTTGAAGATACGGTATACGCCCAGTCAAGACCGGCGCCTCTACGGGAATCAGGTGAGCGTTACAGCCACAAGGGAAACCGAATCAGGCTAGTGTACCTTCTGGTGCCAAACCAGATGGAGGTCAGAGCAAGCCACCATTCCAGAAAGCATTTGGTAAATGCTATGTTTGTGGCTCGCCTGACCATCTGAAAGGGGATCCCAGATGCAAGGGTAAACCTTCAGGGATCCACACTGTCTCCTTAGCCTTCGCTCCAGAGGAGAAAGTACAGATGGCCAGTGGAAACTTTCTGTTACTAGCTGATGAACCCATTGGAGTCTCAGCTAGTGTTTCTTTAGTGTCTCTCGGTCTGTGGGAACAACAGAACTTAGATGTCTATAATTCTATCCCAGATAATACTAAAGAGTATTATAAGGACAGTGTCCAGGTGAATGGTCAGGAGACTCCTGCCATTAGAGACACTGGGGCCAGCATAACTGTGGTGGATAAATCATTTTTTCAGGCAGAGGATGTTGCTAAGGCACCCAAACGCCTCACCAAGTTAGCTGGAGGGCCTGTGCAGATGCTTCCCCAGTTACCAGTTCTCATCCAGTGTAATGACATGACTGTGAAGATACCTGTCAGCATACAAAGTGAGGTACCAGGAAGGGTTCTTTTGGGTAATGACCTGAATACTCTTGGAGTTGTCACATACCCCCAGACCTCCTATTAAAAGGTTACAGGAGCTCACCAAACCTGCAAAAGAGAGAACCATGAGAGGTACTGCCAAGGAGATGATGAAAAAGGGTATCACTCCTACTCCACTGGAGTTACAACTTGCTATCTCGGAACAACAAGAAGCCAAGGGGAAACCCAAGACTTCTAGGAAACAGCCAGCAGCAAGCACTCCAGTGCTTCCAACAAGGACTTCCCCTAGGTTGTCCAAAGTTACACCTGTAACTCCACCTCCAGCTGAGGCTGAGAGGGAGGTACAACCCTGTGTGGTTGAACTACACTCTGAAGAGGAGCTAGTGGAAGGCCAAGAACTCATTGGAGATCTGGATCCTGTTGAGCATCCTGAGCTGCAGTCTTTACTGGCAAAAGGTGGACCCAACAGGGCAGACTTCAGTAAGGGACAGAGAGAATGTCCAACTCTGGAAGGTCTCCGCCAACAGGCAGCTTCTCAGGCTGATGGGCAAGAGCCTGGGAAGTATAGGTTGCACTGGGAATATGGCCTCTTCTACAGTGAACCAACTGAGTCTGCACCTGGAGACTACAAGCGGCTTCTAGTACCTCAAGAAAACAGACAACAGTTCTTGCAACTGGCCCATGAGATTCCTTTGGCTGGTCATTTGAGTTTCAAGAAGACCAAGGAAAGGCTCTCACTCTACTTTTATTGGCCAAAAATGGGGGCTGAGGTAGATAAATTTTGCAAGAGCTGCCACACCTGCCAAACTTCTAGTAAGGTTGGTTCCAAGAATGTGGCACCTTTAGTACCTCTCCCAGTTGTGGGAGTCCCATTTGAGAGGGTAGGGATTGACATTGTTGGTCCTCTTGATCCCCCAACCTCCTCAGGCAACACGTTTATCCTTGTTGTATTAGACCATGCTACTAGGTACCCTGAGGCAATTCCTATGAGGACTGTTACAGCTCAGGCTGTGGCTAAGTCCCTCCTTGGTATTTCTACCAGGGTTGGGTTTCCTAAGGAAGTAATCTCTGACAGGGGGTCAAATTGTATGTCCCACTACATGAAAGCCATGTGGAAAACCTGTGGAGTTACTTACAAGTTCTCTACCGACTACCACCCTCAGACAAACGGGTTGGTAGAAAGGTTCAACAGAATCATGAAGAGCATGATAGGTGCTTTAGAAGATCCCCTTAAAAGAAAGTGGGACCTTCTATTGCCATGTCTTCTCTTTGCTTATAGAGAAGCCCCTCAGGAGGGAGTAGGTTATTCTCCCTTTGAACTTCTTTATGGCCATCCAGTCAGAGGTCCATTCGCCCTGATTAAGGAGGGGTTGGAGAGTGCTCCTTCCCCCAAGCCAGTCAGAGTGACTGACTATGTGATAGGTCTCCGGAGGAGAATGTCACACATGATGGCAGAAGCTAGTGATAACCTGAAAGCTGGGCAAGCTTTTGTCAAGCATTGGCATGATCAAAAGGCTAACATGGTTGAGTTCACTCAAGACCAGCTAGTTCTAGTTATGATCCCCACAAGGCAGAGGGCCTTGCAAGATAAATGGATGGGAGCCTTCAAGGTTGTGGGTAAACTTGGAGAGGTGAACTATCTGGTCGACTTGGGCAATCTCAAGGAGGCTCCCAGAGTCTTCCACACCAACCGACTAAAGGCGTATGTCTCCAGGCCTGAAGTAGGAGCCTTGCTTCTAGCTTCAACAGAAGAGGAAGAAGAGAGTAAAGCTCTCCCTGATCTCCTCAGAGGATTACCCTTGGATGAAAAGATTGAAGGAGTATATCTCTCTTCAAATCTGACACCTGAGCAACAAGAAGAGTGCAAATCTATGTTAAATCAGTTTGCCTCCTTGTTCTCACTTTCACCAGGCTTGAGCCCTTGGGGCCAGCATGATATACTCACTGGTGACTGCCAGTCAAAAGCAGAGGATATAGAATGTCAGAAAATGTAAGGACCCACATCAAAGGGGAGGTCAAGAAGATGCTTGATCTCGGGGTTATAGAGCCCTCTACTAGTCCATGGTCTAGCCCAGTTGTGTTAGTACCAAAGGCAGGATCCGAAGAATTGAGATTCTGTGTGGATTATAGAGCTCTTAATGCAGTCACCAAGACTGATGCCCACCCTTTGCCAAGGACAGATGAGTTGGTGCATAGACTTGGTTCAGCCAAGTTCCTCAGCACATTTGACCTTACGTCAGGCTATTGGCAAATAGCCCTGACAGACCATGCCAAGGAGAAAACTGCATTTTCTACCCCAGTTGGCTTATACCAATTTAAGCTTATGCCTTTTGGACTGAAGAATGCACCTGCAACATTCCAAAGGATGGTAAATCAGGTTCTGGCTGGGATGGAGGACTTCTGCATGGCATACTTGGATGACATTGCCGTATTCAGCCAATCCTGGGAAGAGCATGTTAACCACCTGGGACATGTTCTGCAGGCTCTTGAACAGGCCAATCTGACCATAAAGGCAAGTAAATGCCAGATTGGTCAGAGTAAGGTGGTTTACCTTGGGCATGAGGTAGGAGGTGGAGAAATAAGGCCTTTGCTCAGTAAGATTGAAACTGTGCAAAATTGGACAACACCTACTAATCAAACCCAGGTGAGAGTCTTCCTAGGCCTCACTGGGTATTACAGGAATTTCATAGAGAATTATGGGACCATAGCTTCTCCACTGAATGTAATCTCCTCTCCAAAATTCCCTTAGAAGGTCAAATGGAATGAGGAGTGCAATCAGGCCTTTGGAAACCTAAAGAAAGCTCTATGCCAAGCACCAGTATTGAGAGCTTCTGACTATCACCAAACTTTCATTGTGCAGACAGATGCTTCTTATGTAGGTATAGGTGCAGTCCTTAGCCAACTGGATGAGAAAGGTAGGGAGCACCCCATTTGCTTCATCAGCAGAAAGCTGAAGGATTCTGAGACAAGGTGGGCAACAATTGAAAGAGAATGTTTTGCTATTGTGTGGGCACTGAAGATGTTTAGGCCTTACTTGTATGGTTCTACTTTTGTCATTCAGACTGACCACCAACCCTTGAGATGGTTGATGCAAATGAAGGGGGGAAACCCAAAACTACTGAGATGGTCAATCTGCTTGCAAGGGTTTGATTTCAGCATTGAGCACGGGTCAGGGTGTCACCACCAAAATGCTGATGGTCTCTCTAGGATGTATGTCATCGACTTGAGGTATGAGATTCATCCAGGAGTGGATTAAATCCTCCTGTCCCTTAGTCTGGGGCGGGCGAGTGTTAGGGAGAATTCTCTGTTAAGGCTCATTTCCCAAACCTAGTGAGCCCCCCAGCAGCTTTGCTGGAATTTTGGGGTTGATTTTTTTCTCCTGCTAAGAGTGAGACTCTTTTTCTCCCACTCTTAGACATGATTTGAGATATCCTTTGACTTTGTAATGTGTTTTATGGGCTATGGGGTCTTTTACTCCATAGGGTTTCATGTGTTTTTTGGTAAGTGTGCTACACAGCACCCTCAGTGTAGTAACACAGGGGTGTCATAGTGACCCCCAAACATAGACTCATACCCTGGGACTGACTACTGTCTCCCAGGGCATGTAAAGTCACCATTGACTTTACTAGTCTTAAATTGGGAACAGAACCAGTACAAACCATCATATTGTGGAAGTACTGGTAGGGGTAATTAGATTGCCCCTGTGTCAGTTTTTCGATGGGGCACTGTGCAGTCCCCCCTCGTAGAGTTTCGGGCTGGGGGCAGTGGTTACCACGCAAAATATTCCACCGGCATATTTCTTATGGGATTTTCCCATTCATTTTAAACGCACCACTTTTTGGTGCAATGTTAAAGACACCGCCTGGTTATTTATTTAATATTTATTCCCCTGTTGGGTCTTTTTGCCAGGACTCGGTTTTAAAATGGCGTTTGTGTTCGCCTCTGTAACTCCAACCCAAGTCAAGCCCTTTGTTCCACTTTTTGGCGGGTTTCTCCACAGAAGCCTCCAAAAGTGGTGCCACTCTGTCTGGGTCTACAGGATGTGTGGGAGGGGGGGTTTAGGCACCCTGGACTGAGTTGCCTCGGCAACTCAAGTCACACTCTTGTGTGATTGGCCCAGTGGTGAGCCGCCCGGCTCACCACTTAGTATGTTTGTGTGACAGCTAGGACTGATGAATGGGGGTTTTCTGCATAAAAGCAGGGCTTTCGGGACTGGAACTTCAGAAGTCGCCACAGGACCAAAGAATCCGAAGAGGGAGAAGCTGAGCCGACCTGCAACGACGACACCACCGGTGGAGCCCTGCTGAACCGCCTCACCACTACTTCCAACGACAGAGGAGATCTTCATCCCGAAGAGTCTTCTTCCTTTGACTGTTGGGGATAAGCAGTTTGCCCGCCTTTTCGCTTTCCCGGATCATCGCGTGGCCGCCTTGCCTGTGGCAAGCACCCCAGCAACCGGAATACCACGTTTTACCACTACCGCGAATAAAAGGGTAGTACCTTTTAACCAGAGAACTCCGCGGCTGGTTTCTTCCCAGGCATTGCAATGATCTTCAGCTTTCCTCCACGTCGAGATCTTCTCTTCCTCTGGACGATGCCTGCGACTTGCACCCGCTGCCAGGAACAACTGCCCCCGCTGGAGGATCCTCTCCACTTTCAAGGTACTGTGTCCGCCTGGCCTCCCTCGCAACGGTCTGTATGGGGTGTCTCTTAAATCCTCAATTTACCACTTGGGTTGGCCCTAGGCTAGCTAGCTGAACTTTTCTGAGCTGAACTAATTCCTTTTTGAACTCTCTGCAAGACTTTTCAAGCCTCTTAAACTGTGATCTTGGGTGCATTGGTGTTCAACTCTCTCTAAGAGGGAGCCTGGCCTCTGAACTTTTTGCTCGCAAGTAGACTTTGACTTTCCTGCCTTGCTGGGTGCTTCTAAAGTATTAGTGTTGTGTGCTTTTCTAATTTCTGCCTTTTCCCTCCCTTTTTTGATAACTTATTAGAGTGTCAACTTTAGTTAAGCGCTCACCTGTGTCTGAAAATAAGTGGTGTTAACTAAGACTTGTCTAATAAGGAATAAGGGATGTATATATATTAATAGTGACTGTGTTTTGAACTTGCTTACAATAATAGTGCTGGAGTGTTTCTATAAGTGTTTCTTTAAATAAATAATTATATACTTTGATACCAAAGCTCTGGTCAGTGTTTGCTTGTGCTACTATATTTTGGTACCTATCTTGTATACTCTATATACTGTCTAACTCTTCTTGAGAGAAGTCTGGCTGCTCAGCCACAGCTACCAGGTAACTCTGGGTGGTACAGACTGCTACCAATTGGGTTTACTGCCAACACCTGTAGTCCTAAGCCGTTTGCAGTGGTCCCTCAGGGAACTGCACAGGTTTCTGCCTAACAGGGACAGCTGGAGGAGGGCGATTTCCTGTTGTCATTGGACTTGGAGGATGCGCACTTCCACATCCCCATTCTGAAAGGACACCGAAAGTTCCTCAGGTTCGTGGTCCAAGGACAGCACTACCAGTTCAAGGCCCTCCCGTTCGGATTGAAGTCGGCACCCAGGGTGTTCACCAAGTGCCTCGCACCGGTGGTGGCGCGGCTGCGCCTGCAGGGGATCCACGTCTACCCCTACCTGGACGACTGGCTCATCCGAGCAAGGACAAGAGAGCTCGCCGTAGACCACACAGCGAAGACCGTCCAGCTGCTCACGGACCAGGGATTCTCCATCAACTTTCCCAAATCCCACCTGGTCCCGTCGCAAGTCGCACTGTTACTGGGAGCCAAGCTCGACACAGTGACGCGTCTGGCCTCGCCGTCGGAGGAAAGAACAAAGGCCATCCTGGGCAAGCTGCAGCGTCTGCTGGCCACGGACGCGGCCAGGGTGCGGTCCATCAAGTCCCTCCTCGGGATGATGTCCTCCTGCATATATCTCGTGCGCCTCTGCAGGCTTCGGATGCACCCTCTGCAAGAGTTCCTTGACTCCTGCTGGATCCAAGCGACGGGCAGCTTCGAGGACAGGATCCCGCTCAACGAGACCTTCCGACGAGCGATCCGGTGGTGGGGCACCCGCACTCATCTGACGGCAGGCACAGACTTTCAGACCCCATCCCACCAGATAACGGTGACGACGGATGCCTCCCTGGAAGGGTGGGGAGCGCACACCAGAGAACTTCACGTGAGAGGCCTTTGGCTCCTGGAGGAGAAGGCGCTCCACATCAACATCATGGAGCTCTGTGCTGTGTTCTGGGCCCTCAGGTCCTTTCTCCCATCCCTCAAGGGCAAGGTGGTGAGAATCTTCACCGACAACACCACCACGATGTTCTACATCCGGAAGCAGGGAGGTGTCATGATGCCCAACCCGGGCATCAGGACCAAGCCCATCAGCTCCGGGAGCAGGCATCCAGATACTTATTAAAACCCCAAGAGCCCAGGCTGGGGGTTGTTTGGGTTCAGTCCTGGCGCCTTGGGTGCCAGGCTCATCATAGAATTCAGTCATAGACTTTACTTCCCTGATGCAGACCATGCTGCGAGTGAGTCCAAGCCAATGTGAGGCCTGGATGGGACTATTTTATTACAAGGAATATTTTTTACTTGAGCGTGGTTCAAGGGAAATTCATACCTGGAACTACTTTGGAGGCTATTTAAACCATGCCCGAACAACAGCACACGCTTCGCGTTATTCTGCATCCAGCAGCGTAACGCTCACTGTGCCTGCAGTCTGCATCCAGTCTTCTGCCACGCCCACCTTGAATCTGGAGCTCCTAAAACAAAGAGGAAAGAAAAGGACAAGGTTAGAAAACAAACTATTGGGGGGCGCTGTTGAGCGCCGTTCAAGATGGCCGCCTGAAGGTGACTCTCCGTGGCAGACAGGTCGCAGAATCCTTTTTCGTGGCACTTCTCGCACCTATACCCGTATCCTGAGTACACGATTCGACGGGGGATGGCTTGGGCTCCATCTGGTCTGAACCCCGAGAAGAAACGGAGCCGGGGACCGTGAGATCCTGACGCCGTCTGTCTCTGCACCCCTCCCCCACCTGCGAGGCGGCTCACGCTGACGACCGGGCCCGACTGGGTGAAGTGCCGGGCCTCTCCACTCACTGGTGCCGCCGCCCGCCCCCGGCAGCGATCCTCGCCCGCCCCTGCTGAGACGGGCCGTTCATCGAGGCCCCCCCCGGAGTCTTCATCCCACATTCCTCCCACGGAGGGTGGACGCATTCGGCTGCGGCTGCTACGGGGGGCCGGCGCCGCCTCGCGGGGCGCCCTTGGCGCTGCTGCAGACCTGCTCCTCCTCAGCCGCGGCTCTGCTCACCGGGGGGACCGGCTATCGGAGGCCCTCCCCTCCGCCTCGTCCAAGGACAACAAGTTGGAAGCTCTGCATGCTGAGGCCGCGCCGGCGAGGACCCCCCCCCTTTTTGGCCCTACCGCGGCCTGCATCGTGGTTGGGCTCCCGGGGGGCCCCGCTGCCCCTGGCGTGGGGTACACCGGAGAGGGGGTCGAGCTGCGGCGCACCCTTGTGCACCTGGTGCCATGCTCCCCCCCAGCCATACGACACGGGTCCTCGGACCCAATAAGGTACGTGGAGAGGGGACGCTCCCTGTGTTGCACCGCGGTCTGGGCACTGTCGAGGCCAGACTCCTGGACACGATGGGGCACGCCACAGTTACAGGGTCCTCTGACCATTACAGCCGAGGAGCCTCCGGTTCTACTTCACCCAGGCGCCCACCCTGCTCCGGGGACCTGCTTGTACCTGTGAAACCTACTGGGGGGAACCCAGTACCATCTACGTCTCGGTGCTAGCGGTTCTCTTGTCCTGAGCTCCGCCGCTGCCTGCTGCGTTCTACACTGCCGGCCCTGAACTACAGCCTGCTCACCGCACCGGCAGTTTATAGGACTGAGTGGGGCTCTTCCCCATCCCGCCCTGATAGCCACATCTGGACTGTCGCTTCTGCGGTGGCCACTGAGCGCCACTGCTCACTACCCCTGCGTTTGCCTACGCCCGAGCCCCTAGGATCGCGCCTTTCACATCATCTGGAGCTGACTGAACCCTCGCAGGCTGCATCGGCAGTCACAAGCTTTACGCACACGTAGCCGCTGCCACTTACCTCCCCTGGAGGTCCACCCGCTCCTCACCATACCTTGCACGCTGCTCAAGAGGTTTTACGGGTTGAGCTCCTCAACTCTCTTTCCTTGAGCCGCTGTGCTCCCCCTCTTACACCACTGAAACTCAACGTCGCCAATATGACCAAGGGAGCTGCAAAGAAACAGAGTTCCATCAATATGTTTGCGAAACCACCGGCGAGATCATCGGAGGAGGCCGCTGACCTAGCCCCTACTGCGTCATCATCCGCCACAGCTCCGGAGTCCCAAAACATGATGGACTTTATCCGGGAGGGCTTCACCGCACTCCACTCCAAACTAGACGACATGAACGGCTCTATATCTTCTATCAAAGCCCACATCGAGAGGACAGATAGCCGGGTGGCGGAGGTCGAGACACGAGTGAGTTCCGCTGAGGATGCACTGGGCTCTCTACGCTCTGAGGTCGTCGCTCTTTCCAACCGAGTCCTGGAGGTGGAGAAAAAGAACGAGGATTTGGAATCCCGATCAAGACGCAATAACCTCCGAATTATAGGGGTTCCTGAGAATGAGATCCATGAATCAATGGAAGACTTTGTTGAACACACATTGCTGGCACTCCTAGATTCTCCCAAATTCTCCCCGCAATTCACTATAGAGCGCGCACATCGGGCTCTGACGGCTAAACCCAAACCTGGCGCTCCTCCTCGTCCCATCATAGCCCGTGTGTTGAATTTTCGCGACCGCGATGCCCTCCTTAGGGCTGCGAGACTCAAGGACGAGCTCTTACTGGGCGGCGCAAGGATCCATCTCTACCCAGACTTTTCAATGGCTGTCCAGCGCGAACGCAAGTCCTTTCTAGCAGTAAAACGCAGGCTGCGTGATCATTCAATCAAATACGCAATGCTTTATCCTGCCAAACTTCGCATAGAACATGCCAAACCGGGTGTTCTTTTTCACACTCCCTGAGGAGGCCTCCAGATTCCTGGACGAACAGTTCCCGGGCTGACCTCCCCCCCCCCTCTGATCATGGCTTGTAGATATTTTTCGAGCCTATCGTGGAGGGACCAGGCCCGGTCATTCCCTTACACTGGAACCATGCTGTTTCTTAGTTTTGTACTCTGCTCTGATTGTTTCTCCTTTATGGTTATGTGCCACATCAATATGTGCAAACTCTCCGTTCAAGTTACGTGCAAATTTTCATTGCTGGCACCTTATGTTTCACGTTGACCTGCCGTTCCCGGAGAGACACGGCCAATCCGGCCTACAGGCCCCCAGGCGCTGATGCCTTTGGTTTGGTTTTTGTTGAGGGGTTTTGGGATCGCCATCCCTCTGTTTGGGGGAGGGATGTGGGTGGAGGTGGGACATGTTGGGGGTTATGTTATAAAAAGCTTGGTGTTGGCAGCAGGGACGGACAGCAGGGTGATACTCAAAGACTGGCACTGCAGGAAAGCTAAACTGACCTACTGGTCATGGATATTCTTTTGGATCCGGCATCAATGTCTGGGGGTGACGTGACTTTCATGAGCTGGAATGTGCGGGGGTTGGGTAATTACAAGAAGATGAGGCAGCTGCAGCTGCAGGCTGAGCGCCACGGGTCCAAGGTTCTTTTCCTGCAGGAGACACATGCCCGCACGGAACAGTACATGAAATTTGCCAAAACATGGGGCCCCCATAGATTTTTCACCAACTTCTCTTCCCAAAGCCGCGGGGTAATGACCCTCATCCATAAGAGCCTCAAGTTCAGTCTTATCTCTTCACAAATAGACCCTCAGGGTAGATATGTGCTGTTACATGCCACACTTCAAAATAGGGAGATTGTCCTGCTAAACATTTATGGTCCCAATATAGATGACCCGGACTTCTATGCTCAGGTCACGTCTCTCCTCGATGGATTCCCCCTTGTCCCCATCCTCTGGGGGGGTGATTTCAACACAATTTTTGATGTAACCCTTGACAGATCTGGGTCCAGACCCCGCCAGCTTTCCAGAGCGGCCTATGCTGCGCTGTCATCCCTACCCCGTCTCGCTATGGTTGATGCATGGAGGTTCTTTTACCCGGATTCCCGTATCTATTCCTTCTACTCCTCAGTCCATGATTCCTATTCCCGCATCGATAGATGGGTGATCTCCAATGAGTTGGTTAAGAATGTCCTACAACTGACGATCCTCCCCAGAACCCTGTCCGATCACTCTCCTGTAACCATCACTGTGAGTTGGGGGCCGGATCCCGGTCGAACCCGTCGTTGGAGGCTGAAGCCCCTTTCCCTTCTAGACCCGGAGTTCTGTTCTGACCTTGAGGTGTCTATTGAGGAGTTTTTTGAGACAAATACAGGCTCAGTAACATTGCAGGCTACTTTATGGGAGTCCTTCAAGGTTTATATTAGAGGGATGGCACTGTCAAAGGAGAGTGGTATTCTTAAGTCGATTTGAGGGGCTCTCACCGAGAGTGAATCTAAATTATCGATCCTTGAGGCCAAATGCTCGCTACACTCCACCCCGGGGACCCTGGCGGAGATCGGGGTGGAGCTGGACACTTTCCGATCCCTTGCGGAGCGCGAACAAACATTTTTGGATAACCCTGGCATGGCAAGGAGATCCGGAGAGGGCGAGCGCCCTAGCCGATTTCTAGCGAGGCTGCTCCGTCATGAGATGGGGGCCCCGCGTATACTTGGGATCGAGAGGCCGGATGGCTCCATGGCAGTCACCTCACAGGACATTAACACGGAATTCTTTACATTCTATGAAACCCTATATTCCAACTCCGGTGAGGTGCCGGTGATGGAGATCGATTCCTTTCTTGATGCTCTCCCCCTGTCTACTCTCTCCCTGGAGGCCGCGGGCTCCCTGGATTCTCCACTCACGCTGGAGGAGCTTTCTGACGCTGTGGACTCCTATCCTCGGGGAAGGCCCCCGGCTCGATGGTATCCCAGTCGAATTTTATAAGCGCTATAAGCCATTGCTGCTCCCTCACCTGATGGCGCTCTGGGATGAATCGGTTGAGGCTGGTGTTTTTCCCCCTTCACTTCGGGAAGCCACAATTACAGTACTACTTAAATCGGGTAAATCCCCCTCGCACTGCGGCTCGTACCGCCCGCTTTCACTTATCAATTGTGTGGAAAAATATATGCCAAGGCTCTGGCGCTTCGCTTAGCTCCCTTCCTACCATCTATTATCCACCCGGATCAGGGGGGTTTTATTCCAGGTCGCTCCACTTCTCTGAACCTTAGGCGCCTTTTCAATATACTCAACAGAATTAACCCCGAGACACAAGCGGTGGCTGCCATTCTCGACATGCAAAAGGCTTTTGACTCCGTTTCATGGTGGTATCTGTGGCGGGTCCTTGTGAACTGTAAATTTGGTCCCTCATTTCTCTCATGGGTCAAATTGCTGTACTCTGCTCCTGTGGCTAGGGTCCGCACTGACGACCGTTGTTCCCCTCTCTTTGAGATCGCCAGGGGGACGAGACAGGGTTGCCCTTTTTCTCCCCTGATCTTCGCTATAGCGATAGAGCCCTTCGCTGATATGCTCCGCCAATTTCACGCACATAGAGGTCTTCGCACCGCGGGCCACGCGGACATAGTGTCCCTATATGCGGACGATGCATTGCTGTTTATACATTCTCCCTCCATCAATTTAGCCCCAATACTGGAAGACGTTAGGCTTTTTGGCCGAATCTCGGGCCTTAAGGTGAATTGTTCGAAATCCACACTTTTCCCACTTACAGAATGCACCCTCCCCCCTCCTGACACCCAGGGGTTCACATGGGCCCAGTTTACTGTTACTTACTTGGGGATTGAGGTGACACGCCATCGAGCTTCGACATTTCACGAAAACTACCAGAAGTATCTTACACACCTGTCATCTAAAGTCCGGATCTGGGACAAACTCCCGATATCCCTTGCAGGCAGAATAGGCCTACTGAAAATGGTGGTGGTGCCCCAGCTACTATACAGGTTCACCAATATCCCTGTGTGGCCAGGAGGGGACTTCTTCAGCGAACTGACTCGTACAATCAACACTTTTCTCTGGCACTCGGGCGCGGTCCGTCTTAAACTCGACACCTTGTCCACCCCTATGGTATACGGGGGCTTTGGTGCTCCTGATTTCCTGAAATACTGGCTGGTATCCCAAATTCAATATGCATCCCACTGGTTTAGCATAGAGGACTCCCCCCCACACGTCAAGCTCGAGAAGCTTGCGGTCTGCGACCGTGATATCCGTTCCCTGGTGATACAACCCGTCCCCCTGGCGCTGGACTCACAGAGCCCGGTCGCCTGCACATCCTTGGCATTAGCAAAAACATGGAAGCTGTCTGGCACTGTTTACGCCTTCCACGGTAACCTTCCTCTCTGGAACTTTTTCCCCGGGGTCTTACGGGTATCACCTGTTGTGGTTCGACGCTGGGCCGGGGCGGGATACGAGCTGATGCGCGATGTGTTTGACCAGGGTATATTTATTGAATGGCCCGACCTCCCATTGCCCTTGAGAACTGGCCAGTGCGTATGGCTCCAATACTCATCCCTTCGCAGGTTCCTCAAACGCCACTACCAGATGTTTCCAGCATTACCACCTGACGACCCTATCATTGAGGAACTCACCTCCCCTTCACCCACTAGAGGTAAAATATCCAGATTATACGCTATGCTGCAGTCCAGATCCATCCCAGATTTCACTAAACTGAAGCGAGCATGGGAGGCGGACCTGGGTGTTGAAATGTCCGACGAGCGCTGGGCACACCTGTGTGACTGCATACACCGTGTGTCTTTCAACTCTCGTTTCAAGTTGATTCAGTTTAAAGTTTTACACAGGTTTCACTTCACCCCGATCAGATTGCACCGCATATCCAGTGATAACCCGTCTAGCTGCCCTAGATGCGGTCAGGACTCTGCTGATTACATCCACATGATTTGGTCCTGTCCCCGCATCTCACAGTTTTGGGAGGCAGTTTGTTCGACGGTGTCTGCTATGCTCAACCACCCCATCAGTCCCTCCCCGGTGGTTTGTCTCTTCCATGACCTCCCAGGCCTCCCCCGGAATTCCAGGAAACTAGCCGGCCTCTGCATGCTTCTCGCAGTACGTTCCATCCTACTTTGCTGGCTTCGCCCCTCACCCCCCACACATGCCCAATGGCTAAGAGCGGTCACATGGGCCTCGGACTCAGAGGAAGCCTGGTCTCACCTACAGCCTACCCACTCCAGGCCCAGGAATATCTGGCTTAGATTCCGGTCATATATGTCGGATCTGAGTACGACACCGGACACGTCCTCCCCAGCTGCTTCTCCTCGCCTTCTCGGGTCCTCACCCCTCACATAGCACCCGGCCATTTCGCTCATGTCCTCAAAAATGCCTAATGTTTATGCTTATATCGTAATGTAACTACTGTATGCCTGTATTGCATATATTGAGCTCACACTGTATTTTCCTGGCGCTGTTCGCCCATGGTTTGCTGCCACGCTAAATGAATAAAAAGAAGTTAAAAAAAAAAAAAGAAAACAAACTATTTTCGAATTCCTCACCTGATTCCGGATCCATCTCGCCTCCGGACCTGGAAAGAACATCATTTCTGTACACGTTGCATCTCCAACTGCAGCGCCGGGCCATACTCACCAGTCCTCGCAGCATCTTTCGATTCGGCGCTGCCTTCATCATTTCTTCGCCGAACTCCGGCACCTGAGGGACAAAAGAAAACAACAATGTGAGCCGAGAAAACCAACAAATATAACTCTTATCACCATAGACTTACCTGATTTACCACGGAGGCATTATTCTATAACTCTCCACATCTTCATGTGCTGCACCTGCAAAGAGAGAGAAAACAACACGTTAAACACGTGCAACATTTACCGGACAGCGCCGGGTAATACAGACTCTTACCTGAGCGCCACCAGCTGCCACGAGGGCATCTTCTCACAATCTCAGCTGCAAGACAAGGAAGGAAGGAAGGGAGGACAAGAGTGAAACATCGGATATATTGAACTCTATGAACTTGATACTTACTGGACCTTGCCAGGAACCTCAGAGTCAATACTCTCCGGAGCTGGTTTCATGCCTTCAAACCAGTGAAGTAACTGGCATCAACGCGCCCCTGCAATCCATGCAGGATGGAGAGCTCATCTTTCAAGAATATAAGGTGAGATTGCTGAGAGGGCACTTCAGAGGTGATTAGTTGGGAGGACTGTGGGGGGGTGCCATCACTTGAATTCACGGGTGGCTAAATCCATCTCTCCACTTGCAGGAGAATACTTCTACGGGTCACGCAGACAAGATTAGGAGGGCCAGTCCAGTCAGTCATCTCTGCACTACGCATCGCGTTAGTGGAGACCGCAGCCGTCCGGATCCGACCGACGCCCATGTGGGAGCCAGGTGAGCGTAACAGAACGCGAAGCCTCTCTATAAATCCCCACCCGGGCGTTATGGAAACCTCAGAAACCGACCAACTGGCCCAATTATTGGGCGAACTTAGGGCGGAAGTGCACTCCGCTCGCCAAGAGACTAATCCCCTCAGGAGAGAACTGATTGTCTCGAAGGAGCGCACTGACGATCTGGCTAGGCAACTGCTGCAAAACCAAGCAGGGCAAACACCTTTACCAGGACTCGGGGGGGATAGGGGGGGAATCCAACTTCTGTTTCATCGAGCAATCCGGTGCAAGTGGTGTTACCAGGGGCTATTCCTTTAGCTCCACCTGAACGCTTTGCTGGGGACCCAAAAAGGTTCGCTGTGTTTATGAACCAATGTCGCTTGCACTTTTAATGCAGACCTGGAGCTTTTCCAAATGACTAAGCCAAAGTAGCTTTTGTATTATCATATCTGAGTGGCAGTGCAGCGGACTGGTCGATTCCACTAGTCAATCAGGATGACCCTCTTCTTCGGGACTTTCAGGGTTTTCAAATGAGCATGGAAAGACTATTTGCCAGACATTCCCAGGAACAGGCCCTGGATAACAAACTTTTATCCCTACGACAAGGTAACTAGGATCTGTTAACCTATATCGCAACCTTTAATAGGTTGGTGGTGGAAACCGGATGGCCAGAGGTAAAACGAATTACACTATTTCATCGTGGACTTCGGGGAGAACTTAAAGATGTTTTGGCCCAAGTTGTGAACCCACCCCAGTATTGCGCAGAATATATAGACTTAGTGGTCCAGTTAGACCACCGACTTCAGAATAGAAAGGCTGACCGAGCTAAGTTCGAGAATCGGGTATTGGTTAAACCCAACGTCACCCCCAAAGGAACAGATGCAGCAGAACCTATGCAGATCGGTGGGGTTAAGGGACCCTTAACTCAAAAGGAGAGAGAAAGGAGATGGCAGATGCAATTGTCTATACTGTGGGGCCTCAGGACATTTTCTACGGGATTGCCCTATAAAACCATCCGAGAAAGTAGTCGGAGTTGCTGATAGAAATCAAACAGAACCTGATTCGGGAAACGACCACGCCCGACAAGCGTAGAGTTCCGCTTGCTGAGCTTGAAGAAGGACACTCAGACCTCACACCTAATCATACCAATGGTCCTTATTGATCCAAGGCAGCCATCACGTATATGCACGCAGTAAGGGCATACATTGATAGTGGGGCCGTAGGAAACTATATGGACCACGAATTGGCTTCTAGGATGGATCTACCTTTCTGCAAAAAAAGAGAGAAGAGAATAACCTTCCCGGATTGTGCACACACCTGTTACCCGGAAAAAACCTTGAACAAAGGCCTGGCCACAGTCGCTAATCCAGTCGTGCAGTTACCTCAGGAATATCAAGAATTCCAGGATGTTTTTCAAAAAGAACAGGCAAACACCTTACCACCTCACAGATCATACGATTGTCAAATCGACCTCATACCCGGTGCACAACCTCTATGCAGTAGGATCTACGCCCTTACGGAACCCGAAAACCTTCACCTACGACAATACTTGGACCAATACCTTGCTAATGGCTTTATTCGTCCATCCAAGTCCCCTGCATCCTCAGCTTTATTCTTCGTGCCTAAAAAGGAAGCTGACCTCAGAACGTGCATAGACTACCGTGCATTAAATCAGATTACACTGAAGAACCGATACCCATTGCCTCTGATCCCTGAATTACTAGACCAAGTAAAGAATGCTTGCATCTACACCAAATTAGATCTCTGAGGGGCATATCATCTGGTACGTGTAAAGAAAGGCGACAAATGGAAGACTGCCTGTTAGGGAGAATTCTCTCTTTAGGCTGAATTTCCTAACCTAGTGAGTCCCCCAGCAGCTTTGCTGTATTTCTGGAGTTTGTTTTTTTCTCCACCAAGAGTGAGACTCTTTTTCTCCCACTCTTGGACATGATTTATGGTGTTTCTTTGACTGTCAATGTGTTTTATGGGCTATGGGGTCCTTTACTCCATAGGGTCTCATGTGTTTTTCCTATGTGTGTTACCCAGCACCCTCTGTGCAGTAACACAGGGGTGTCAGTGACATCCCACCATAGACTCCATACCCTGGGACGGACTACTGTCTCCCAAGGCATGTAAAGTCACCATTGGCTTTACTAGTCCCAAATTATTAACAGAAACCAGTACAAACCATCATATTGTGGACGTACTGGTCGGGGCAATTCGATTGCCCCGGGGTCTGTTAGTCGAGGGGGCACGTCTCCGTCCTCCCTGATCGAGTTTTGGCTGGTGGCAGTGGATACTACTTTTTATATTCGATCGCGAATATTTCCCTATGGGATTTTCCCATTGTTCGAGGCTACCAACTTTAATTATTTAATTCTCATAGCCTCGAACATACCGCCGATTTATTTAATTAATATTAATTCGCAGGTTGGTAATTTTTGCCAGTACTCGATTCTAAAATGGCGTTTACGTTCTCTTCTGTGACTCCAACCAAAGTCGAGCCCTTTTTTCCACTTTTTGGCGGGCTTCTCCACAGAAGCCTCCAAAAGGGGTGCCACTCTGTCAGTGTACCACAGAGCGTGTGGGAGGGGGCTTAGGCACCCTGGACTGAGTTACTTTGGTAACTCAAGTCGCACTCTTGTGTGATTGGCCCAAGTGGTGAGCCGGCCGGCTCACCACTTAGCATGTTTGATTGACAGCTAGGCTGAGTGAATGGGGGTATGCTGCATAAAAGCAGGGCTTTGGGGACTGGAACTTCAGAAGTCGCCACAGGACCTGAGAATCCGACGAGGGAGAAGCTGAGCCGACCTACCACGACGACACCACCGGTGGAGCCCTGCGGAACCGACTCACTACTTCCCGACGACAGAGAAGATCTCCCGGCTGGAGAGGCTTCTTCCCCTGACTGGTGGGCACAAGCAGTTGACCTTCTTCTCTTCGCACCCCAGACTGGTCTGTGGTCGAAGTGCCTGTGCCAAGCACCCCGGCAACCGGATAGCCACTCACCACTGGACCGCAAATCAACGGACCGCTCCTTGTACCTGAGAAACTCCGCGGCTGGTTTCTTCCCTGGCAGTGCAACAGACTCCTGTCTTCCTCCCCAATGAGATCCTCTCTTCCCCCGGACGAAGCACCAACTTGCATCTGCTGCCAGGAACAATTGCCCCCGCTGGAGTATTCTCACCACTTTAAGGTACCGTGTCCGCCAGGCCTCCCTTTGTAAAGATTGCTACAAGGTAATAATAACCCCTTAACCTTCTGGACGGGGCTGGTCGCCTTGACCCTCTAACTGGTCCCTTTCTTCGGTCCAACTCCTTTTTGAACCGCTACAAGACTTTTGTGCACTGCAACCGTGTGACCTTGGACACATTTCGTTGTGATCCTCTTAAAGCGGATCCGGCCTACTGACTCTGAATTCACTGTGTTATTTTGCCTTCCTCTCTTGTGTTCGTGAAAAAGTGTTGGGATCTGTTTCAATTTATTCTCTGTTTTTCTCTCCCTTTTTAAAACGAATTATTAGAGTGCCATCTACGTTAAGCGCTCACCGCTGTCTGGAAATAAGTGGGGCTTTACTTAAGACTTGTCTAATATTCTTTTAAGGGAGTGCATATCTTTTAGTGACTGTGTTTTTGAATTCCTTACTATTAGTGCCTGCGTGTTTTTCTAGATGTGGTTTTAAATAAATAATGATATCTCTTTTACACCAAGCCCTGGTCAGTGTTTACATGTTCTATTGTGTTCTCTTGACCTATTGTGAATACTCTGTATACTGCCTAACTCTTCTTGCGGGAAGTCTGACTGCTCAGCCACAGCTACCAAGTGAATATGTGTGGTACAGACTGCTACCAAGTGGGTTTACTGCCAAACACCTGTAGTCCTAAATCTTTTGCAGTGGTCCCAGAGGGAACTGCACAGGTTTCTGCCTAACACTGGTGGCAGTGGTGGGATTTGTATTGAGTATACACTTTAGAGTGCTTTTTGAACACTTTAGGACAACTAACCACAGGGCTTAGCACTAAAAAGCTGATTTTCTAACTATGTCTGCTATGGAGAGTTATACCCTAGAATCATTGTCTGCCAAAACTGCTGATTGCTGAAAAGTATTGTGTAGACATAAGAATCTCTCTGAGAAGGGCAAGAAAATGGAACTTATAGAAAGATTGTTAGAAAACCAAAGTCTGGGTGGTACAGAGGAATCTACCCCCTCAGCAAATGTAGAAAACAGTGATGGTATTGATCTGAATCAAAGTCTTGATAATGAGTCAGAAGAGGAAAGTGAACCTAATGAAGTTAGCCACTCTGAGCCTCTGTCTGCCTTACCTACTGTACCTACTGGGCCTATACCAGGTCCTACATGTAACCCTGCTTCTCCAGCATGGGGTCTGGCATGGATTCACATGCTCATGAATATTCCCCGTCGTCAGGCCGGGAATCCTCGGTATAGAAAAAAAATCAGTATCAGTTTCGTTTCTGATCTGTCTTTCTTAGTAGTAACCAATCACTGGTCTCTGGGTCATACTGCCCCCAGCCAATGACTGCCCTCTCCCTAAGCCACGCCTCTGGCAGCCATCCTCAGATTTTTACCGCACGTTCAACTGTTGGGAGTCCTCGTGCTGTAGCTCCCGAGCTTTTGCTGCATTTTCGTGCTTTTTTCAGGAGATTTTTCTCATTTTTCGGTTAAATAGAGCCTCAAGCTCCACCGTTTCTACGTACGATCAACGGGGATCCGTTTCAGAGTTTTCTACGCCCCTCAAGGGTGAAGATTTCGTCGAGTTACGCTTTTGGAGGATTCCAGAAGTTCCGAGGCCTACCCCGGACATGGCCCAGGAGAAAGGAAGCTCGACGCCCGGGAAGCTGTTCAGGACCTTCCCTGGATGCCAGCTTCAGAATGTTTTCAAGGAGGACGAGCATTCGTTATGCCTCTACTGTCTCCATGAGGACAAGACGCACACGGAGAAGGACTGCGCGTTTTGTGGAACATGTCGGAGCGGACCATGAAGGATCGCCAACTCCGTCCCGCCAACTGGCTGGAAGGGAAGAGCCCGTCAGGCGAGAAGAAGAAAAAGAAGTCCGAGCGGTCTTCTAAGTCCTATGAGGGCGCCCTGGCGACGGGGGCCAAACAAAAGGCTAAGCACCGCGGGCACCGGGCGCGCCGAACGGTCGGGCTCCTTGGCTGCCAGGCAGGGCGCATCCTCCCCGGCGCCATCAACCACGAGCCAACGCTCTGGCTTGGGTAAGAGGAAGTCCGAGAACCCGGCGAAGTTTCTGGAGAGGCCCCGGTCGATCTCGAAAATTCCGGCAGAGGGGGAGTGAGGCTCAGACCCTCCCCCCAAGGTGAAGGCCCCAGGCGTCCAGAAGGTGATGATGGCCTTAATTCACCCTGCTAAGACCTCGATTGAGGATGTCGCCGCAGCCCTGGTTCAGCCTGTGGAGGCTACACCAGTGGAGGCGCCCTCAGGACCAGAGTCTCCCTGAACCGCGGAGGGAGTAGTCTTTCAGGCCCATTGAGAAGACCCCCACAAAGTCCTCTTTGGAAAAGTTGGGAGAGGGGCTGGTGGCCATCGTGGATACGGACACGACCTCTGAAGAAGAGCTCATCGAAATCATGGAAGAGGCCCAGCCCATCGGGAGGGATCCCAACGAGGGCGACGACGAGAGCGACGGGGTCGCCGACAAGGCTCCTCAAGAGCACTCGCGCCCGTAGTTTCCGGCACCGCAGGACACTTCGGCGGCCATTTTGTCAGCGATTCAGTCCTTATGTTCGGAGATAAGGACAAGGTTGCCCCTCCCCCCCGACGGAGGTACCTGAGCCAGACCCGACGGGGAACCGGAGCCAGGACCTTCGGAAAGTCCACCGCATAAGAGGAGGACGACGCATCCTACGCCACCTCTCCCACCTCTGCGGCCTGCTCTGCCTTCCCCCCGGTCTACAAGCATGATACAGGCACGGACACAGCTACGACAGGTACAGATGACGACGGAGGCGACGACGGGACGTGTCCCCCGTCGCCCCTGCTCGGGCGTCCCCGCCCGACGAGATTGGATCCTTTCATGCCATTATTTCCAGGGCATCCGAGCTCCTCCATCTCTGCCCAGAAGAGAAGAAGAAGGAAGGGTTCCTTTACCAATGGCGCAAGGCTAAAAGGAAGACGGTCCTCGCCGTACCGCTTCTTGATGACATCTGGGATGAGGGGCTTGCCCTCCTCAAGAACCCTGCCACGGCGCCGGCCAAGAGGGACCGGTACGAGAAGAAGTACCGGGTCCCCGACGCTGCCCCCTTGTGCCTTCGGGCACAACCTACCCCGGATTCGGTCGTCTCGCCGGCAGCAAAGAAGAAAGCTGGGGGGGCATCGGCCTCAACATCAACTTCCCTGCCGGACGGCGAGGGCAGGAAGTTGGACACGATGGGACGGCGGATCATCTCATCCGCAGCGACGACTATTAAGGCGGCCAACGCCCTGGCTATCGTAGCCCGCTACGACAGAGAGTTGTGGTTCAAAATCGCCCGTCTGTTGGACTTCCTTCCGGACGCCAAAAGGGCTGAGGCCCTTGAAATCCTACAGGAGGGTGAGATTGCGTCGGACTACGCCATCACGGTGGCAACGGACATCGCCGACACCGGTTTCCGTCAGTTGGGCAACAGCGTTTACTTGAGACGACGTGGATGGCTCAAGGCCACGGATTTCCGCCAGGACGTACAAACCAAGGTTTTGGACATGCCCTTCGACGGGAGCAACCTGTTTGGGAAGGCGGTTGATGAGTCCCTTCAGGCCATCAAGACAGACACAGAGACTGCCCGGGCACTGGGAGTGCTCCAACAACGACGGCCATCCTTTCGGAGCTCCGGAGGCAGACAAGGTGCCTCCAAGGGATCCGGCAGTGGCTCCTCCACGTACCGCCAAGCGGCAAGATCTTCGTCCCAGAAAGCCTACAGGGGACGCGGCAAGTCAGGTGGTGCCCGTCGTCGTCGACAGGGAGGTCAAGGAGGCAAGGCGGCCTCCAAACAAGATTGAACCGACCGTGGGGCGGGCCCCCGCCGAAGCACCCCGGTGGGAGGCCGGCTGGCGAGGTTCGTCAGCGTGTGCTAGTCCATCTCCACCGACCGTTGGGTGCTGGGCGCCCTGGCCCAAGGGCACGGCCTTGAGTTGCAGAAGAAGTGCCCTCGCGTTGCACCCGTGGCCAGGAAGGAAAATCACGTCCCTCAACTACTGTTGGAAGTAAGGGCGATGCTCAAGAAGGGTGTCTTCGAGCTCGTCCCAAAGAGGCCTCGGGGCTCCGGAGTTTACTCAAGGTACTTCCTCGTAAAAAAGAAGACAGGAGGATGGCGCCCCATCCTGGACCTACAACGACTGAACAAATACATCAAGGCACAGAAGTTCCGTATGGTCACCCTCCAGCACGTGCTGGGACAGCTGGAGGAGGGCGATTTCCTGTCGTCGTTGGACTTGGAGGATGCGTACTTCCACATCCCCATTCTAAAAAGACACCGAATGTTCCTCAGGTTTGTGGTCCAAGGGCGGCACTACCAGTTCAAAGCCCTCCAGTTCAGATTGAAGTCGGCACCAAGGGTGTTCACCAAGTGCCTCGCACCGGTGGCGGCGCGGCTACGCCTACAGGGGATCCACGTCTACCCCTACCTGGACGACTGGCTCATCCGGGCAAGGACAAGGGAGTTTGCCGTGGAGCACACTGCGAAGACCATCCAGCTGCTCACAGACCTGGGATTCTCCATAAACTTTCCAAAATCCCACCTGGTTCCGTCGCAAGTCGCCCTGTTTCTGGGAGCCAAGCTCGACACAGTGGCGCGGCTGGCCTCGCCGTCGGAGGAAAGGACCAGGACCATTCTGGGCAAGGTGCAGCGTCTGCTGGCCACAGACATGGCCAGGGTAAGATCTATCAAATCCCTCCTCGGGATGATGTCCTCCTGCATTTATCTGGTGCGCCTTTGCAGGCATCGGATGCGCCCCTTACAAGAGTCCAGTCAACGGGCAGCTTCGAGGACAGGATCCCTCTCAACGAGACGTTCCGTCAGGCGATCCGGTGGTGGGGTACCCGCTCCCATCTGTCGGCGGGCACGGACTTTCAGACCCCAGCTCACCAGGTGACGGTGACGACGGACGTCTCCCTGGAAGGTTGGGGAATGCACTCCGGAGATCTTCACGCGAGAGGCCTTTGGATCCCGGAGGAGAAGTCTTCACATCAACATCTTGGAGCTCCGCACAGTGTTCTGGGCCCTCAGGTCCTTTCTTCCGTCCCTCAAAGGCAAGGTGGGGAGGATCTTCACCGACAACACCACCACGATGTTCTACATCCGGAAGCAGGGCGGAACCAGGTCCCTTGCCCTATCCAAGGAAGCCCAGGATCTGTGGCATTGGGCCGTCACCCAGGGGATGTTTCTGGTGCCTCTTCATCTGGCAGGAATAAAAAACATGATCGCCGACTCACTCAGCAGGGAGCTGCACTCGTGCCACGAGTGGGAACTACGCCAGGATCAAGTGGATCGACTCTTCCGACGCTGGGGCGAACCCCAAATCGATCTCTTCGCGACGGCGATGAATTCCAAGTGCCGGAGGTTCGCCAGCAGGTTCCCCCAGCCGAGGAGCATGGGCGATGCTTTCTCGTTTCCCTGGGACGGCCTATTTCTTTATGCGTTCCCTCCGCTGCCGTTGCTGCTCCGGCTCATCAACCAGTTCAAGAGGTCCCGGTGCAGGATGATCCTCGTCGCACCAGCGTGGCAGAGACAGATCTGGTTCCCGGACCTTCTGGACTTGTCAACGTCCCCACCAGTCAAGCTACCGACGGACGCAGACCTTCTCTCCAGAGAAGGAGACGCCATTCTTCACCACAACCTGGAGTCGCTGAACTTGCAGAACTGGCTCCTGCAGCACTAGAGTTTGGAGGGTACGACATCCCAGCCGACTGCAGAGAGGTTCTTGCAAAGGCCAGGGCGTCCTCAACTCTCAAGTGCTACGGACATAAATGGAAGAGGTTCTCTGTCTGGTGCCATGCACAGAAGATTAACCCTCTGCGGATTACGGCCCCTCAAGTACTGCCGTAACTACTGTCACTGGCCAAAGCTGGACTGGCTCACGCCTCCCTCAAAATACATCTGGCTGCAATCTCCCGATATACCAGGACTACGGGACGGGCCTCCTTGTGGTCTCATCGCCTGGTGAAAGAATTCATGAAGGGACTATTCCGATCATTCCCGATGGTGAAGGCTCCTGCCCCGGCGTGGGAGCTTAATGTGGTGCTGACCAGGCTCATGGGGGCCCCATTCGAGCCTATGCATTCGGCGCCTTTGAAGTTCCTGTCATGGAAGACAGCTTTCCTCGTGGCCATCACCTCCGCACGACGAGTGGGAGAGATCCAGGCCCTATCTTGCAAGCCTCCATACTTGACTTTTCATGACACGAGGGTGGTGCTGAGGACTCACCCCTCCTTTATGCCCAAGGTGCCGTCGGACTTCCACCTCGACGAGCCCTTGGTGTTGCCAGTTTTATTCCCGTCGCTTTTGTTGCCGGCCGAGAGGACTTTGCACTCGCTGGATGTAGCTAGAGCACTGAAGTTCTACGTGGACCGCACGATGAGTTTTCGGAAGACGTCACAGCTGTTTGTGAACTTTGAGACTGTGAATCAAGGGAAGGCTCTCTCGAAGACTTCCATTTCCAGATGGCTCTCCAGCTGCATCATGCACTGTCACTGGTTGGCAAACCGACCGCTGCCCGGCCGTCCGAGAGCCCATTCGACCAGAGCGATCGCTGCTACCACGGCGTTCCTGTCTGGTGTGCTCCTGCTGGACATCTGCAGGGCTGCGATGTGGAGGTCTACGCACACCTTCACAAGATTCTACTGCGTCGATCGGGACTCCAGGGAGGAGTCCAGGGTCGGCCAAGCAGTGCTGCGCAACCTGCTCGGCTAAGGTGAGCCTGTTGAGGAGGTAAGAGTTGCTTAATGTTGAGTTGTTGTATTGCTTAACGTTGATCCTGTTGCCACCTCCCGTGGTTGTGCATGTGTGTACTGCTATGTATTCTCTTATTCATGAGCATGTGAATCCATGCCAGACCCCATGCTGGAGAAGGAACAAGTTACTTACCTGTAATTGTTGTTCTCCAGCATGGGTCTGGCATGGATTCACATGCGAACCCTCCTGCCTACCCCTCTGCAGCTCTTCACTTGGTCATACTGCCACTTTACGTGCTACCAAATCTGAGGATGGCTGCCAGAGGCGGGGCTTAGGGAGAGGGCAGTCATTGGCTGGGGGCAGTATGACCCAGAGACCAGTGATTGGTTACTACTAAGAAAGACAGATCAGAAACGAAACTGATACTGATTTCTTTCTATACCGAGGATTCCCGGCTTGACGACAGGGAATATTCATGAGCATGTGAATCCATGCCAGACCCATGCTGGAGAACAACAGTTACAGGTAAGTAACTTGTTCCTTATTTTAACCTTGAAAAAATGAAGCTTGAATTAGAGTACACACGTTTTATTGCTCAATCTGAAAGAAACCAAGAGCTAGAGTTCAGGAGAATGAATGCCCAGGCTGAGCAGAAGCAAGCTGAGTTAAGACTCAGAGAAATAGAGCTTAATCATGAACTAGAAATGAAAAAGTTGTCTGAGGAAAATGCTTCTCTCTCTTCTGGTTCTTCTGGGAGTTCCAGTCCCAAAAGACCCCGGATGCCTAAGGAATTAGTGGGTATGTATGAACCTAAGTTGGATGTGTTGGATTGGTTGAAAATGTTTGAGTATAATCATGAGCTCCAGGACATCACAGGGAATGAGTTACTTCCCTGGTTGTTCTCTAGGCTTCCCCCTTTTGCAACTGATGTGGTAATGGAGTTGGGGGAGGTGGATAAGAAGGATTATGAATGTGTGAAACTAGCTTAGATAGCTAGATTTGGGACGACCCCTTCCCAGTACCTTAAGAGGTTTAGGACCCTCAAAAAGCATGATGGTACCCCTTGGGCTACCTGGGTGAGTGAAAGTTTGAAAAACGTAGAGGGATGGATTAAGGGTTACAGAGTTAACACTTATGAAGGAATGAAGAATCTTGTAATGTTGGAGTCAATTTATGATGCCTGCTCTCCTGGCGGATTCAAAGGAATTAGATTCCAGGAAGTTAGCTAAGGCTGCTGACTTGTGGGTTGCCAACAGGGCCACTCACAAGGATTCTGGGGCTACTCAGAAAAAGGATGAGGGAAAACAGCCAAAAAAGGACTCCAAAGAGAATTCTAATAATTCCAATTCCAAAGAGGTCCCCAAACAAAACCAAAAGGGTAAGCCACAAGGGAAACCAAATCAGGCTAGTGTACCTCCTGTTGCCAAACCAGAAGGAGGTCAGAACAAGCCACCATTCCAGAAAGCATTTGGGAAATGCTTTGTTTGTGGCTCTACTGACTATGTAAAAGGAGATCCCAGATGTAAGGGTAAACCTTCAGGGGTCCAGCTTGTCTCCTTAGCCTTCGCTCCAGAGGAGGAAGTACAAATGGCAAGTGGAAACTTTCTATTACTGGCTGATGAACCCATTGGAGTCTCAGCCAGTGTTTCTTTAGTGTCTCTCGGTCTATGGGAACAACAGAACTTAGATGTCTATAATTCTATCCCAGATAATACTAAAGAGTATTATAAGGACAGTGTCCAGGTGAATGGTCAGGAGACTCCTGCCATTGGGGACACTGGGGCCAGCATAACTGTGGTGGACAAATCGTTTTTTCAGGCTGAGGATGTTGCTAAGGCACCCAAACGCCTCACCAAGCTAGCTGGAGGGCCTGTGCTGATGCTTCCCCAATTACCAGTTCTCATCCAGTGTAATGACACGACTGTGAAGATACCTGTCAGCATACAAAGTGAGGTGCCAGGAAGGGTTCTGCTGGGTAATGACTTGAACACTCTTGGAGTAGTGTCACATACCCCCGGAACTCCTAGTAAAAGGTTACAGGAGCTCACCAGACCTACAAGGGAGAGAACCATGAGAAGTACTCCCAAGGAGATGATGAAGAAATAGATCACTCCTGCTCCACTGGAGATGTCAGCTGCTGTCTCTAAGCAACAAGAAGCAAAGGGGAAACCTAAGACTTCTAACAAGAAACCAGCAGTCAGCACTCGAGTGCAGCCAACAAGGACTTCCCCTAGGTTGTCCAAAGTTACACCAGTAACTCCCCCTCCAGCTGAGGCTGAGAGGGAGGTACAACCCTGTGTGGTTGAACTAGACTCTGAAGAAGAGCTAGTGGAAGGCCAGGAACTCATTGGAGATCTGGATCCTGTTGACCATCCTGAGCTGCAGTCTTTACTGGCAGAAGGTGGACCCAACAGGGCAGATTTCAGTAAGCGACAGAGAGAATGTCCAACTCTGGAAGGTCTTCGCCACCAGGCAGATTCTCAGGCTGAAGGGCAAGAGCCTGGGAAGTATAGGTTGCACTGGGAAGATAGCCTCTTCTACAATGAACCAACAGAGTCTGCACCTGGGGACAACAAACGACTTGTGGTACCCCAAGAGAACAGACCACAGTTCTTGCAGTTAGCCCATGAGATTCCTTTGGCTGGTCACTTGAGTTTCAAGAGGACTAAGGAAAGGCTCTCACTCTACTTTTATTGGCCAAAGATGGGGGCTGAAGTAGATAAATACTGCAGGAGCTGCCACACCTGCCAGACTTCTGGTAAGGTTGGCTCCAAGAATGTGGCACCTTTAGTGCCTCTCCCAGTTGTGGGAGTCCCGTTTGAGAGAGTAGGGATTGACATTGTTGGTCCCCTTGATCCTCCAACTTCTTCAGGCAACAGGTTTATACTTGTTGTAGTAGACCATGCTACTAGGTACCCTGAGGCAATTCCTATGAGGACTGTTACAGCTCTGGCTGTGGCTAAGGCCCTCCTTGGTATTTTTACCACTGTTGGGTTTCCTAAGGAAGTAATCTCTGACAGGTGGTCACATTTTATGTCCCACTACATGAAAGCCATGTGGAAAACCTGCGGAGTTACTTACAAGTTCTCAACCGCATACCACCCTCAGACAAATGGGCTGGTTGAAAGGTTCAACAGAACCATGAGGCGCATGATAGGTGCTTTAGAGGACCCACTTAAAAGAAAGTGGGACCTTCTACTGCCATGCCTTCTCTTTGCTTATAGAGAAGTCCCTCAGGAGGGAGTAGGATATTCTCCCTTCGAACTTCTCTATGGTCATCCGGTCAGAGGTCCATTGGCCCTGATCAAGGAGGGGTTGGAGAGTGCTCCTTCCCCCAAGCCAGTCAGAGTGACTGACTATGTGATAGGTTTCTGAAGGAGAATGTCACAAATGATGGCAGAAGCAAGTGATAACTTGAAAGCTGGACAAGCTTTGGTCAAGCACTGGCATGACCAAAAGGCTAACATGGTCAAGTTTACTCAGGACCAGCTAGTTCTCGTTATGATTCCAACAAGGCAGAGGGCCTTGCAAGACAAATGGATGGGACCCTTCAAAGTTGTGGGTAAACGTGGAGAGGTCAACTATCTGGTGGACTTGGGCAACCCCAAGGAGGCTCCAACAGTCTTCCACACCAACAGACTAAAAGTGTATGTCTCCAGACCTGATGTAGGAGCTTTGCTTCTAGCATCATCAGAGAAAGAAGAAGAGAGTGAAACTGTTCCTGATCTCCTCAGTGGCTTACCTTTAGACGAAAAGATTGAAGGAGTAAATCTCTCTTCAAATCTGACACCTGAGCAACAGGAAGAGTGCAAATCTATGTTAAATCAGTTTGCCTCTCTGTTCTCACTTTCACCAGGCTTGACCCCTTGGGGACAGCATGACATACTCACTGGTGACTGTCTGCCAGTCAAAAGCAGAGGATATCAAATGTCAGAAAATGTAAGAACCCACATCAAAGGTGAGGTCAACATGATGCTCGATCTCGGGGTAATAGAGCCCTCTACTAGTCCATGGTCTAGCCCAGTTGTGTTAGTACCAAAGCAGGATCTAAAGAACTTAGATTCTGTGTGGATTACAGAGCTCTTAATGCAGTCACTGAGACTGATGCCCACCCTTTGCCAAGAACAGATGAGTTGGTGGTTAGACTTGGTTCCGCCAAGTTCCTCAGCACATTTCACTTGACGTCAGGCTACTGGCAAATAGCCCTGACAGAACATGCCAAGGAGAAAACTGCATTTTCTACCCACGTTGGCTTATACCAATTTAACATTATGCCTTTTGGATTGAAAAATGCACCTGCTACGTTTCAAAGGATGGTAACCTGGTTCTGAATGGGATGGAGGACTTCTGCATGGCATACTTGGATGACATAGCAGTGTTCAGCAATTCCTGGGAAGAACATGTGGACCACCTGATATATGTTTTGCAGGCTCTTGGAAAGGCCAATCTGACCATAAAGGCAAGTAAATGCCATATTGGACAGAGTAAAGTGGTCTACCTTAGACATGAGGTAGGAGGTGGAGAAATCGGGCCTTTGCCCAGTAAGATTGAAGCTGTGCAAAATTGGACAACACCTACTACTCAGACCCAGGTGAGAGCCTTCTTAGGTCTCACTGGGTACCACAGGAATTTCATTGAGAACTATGGGTCCAAAGCTTCTCCACTGAATGTCATCTCCTCTCCTAAATTCCCTAAAAAGGTTAGGTGGAATGAGGAATGCAATCAGGCCTTTGAAACCCTGAAAAAGGCTCTTTGCCAAGCCCCAGCACTCAGAGCTCCTGACTACCACCAAACTTTCATTGTGCAAACAGATGCTTCCAATGTAGGAATAGGTGCATTCCTCAGTCAACTGGAAGGGAAAGGTAGGGAGCACCGCATTTGCTTTAACAGTAGAAAACTGAAGGATCCGACCGCTGCCCGGCCATCCGAGAGCCCATTCGACCAGAGCTATCGCTGCTACTACGGCGTTCTTGTCTGGTGTGCCCCTGCTGGACATCAGCAGGGCTGCTATGTGGAGGTCGACGCACACCTTCACGAGATTCTACTGCGTCGACCGGGATTCCAGGGAGGAGTCCAGGGTCGGCCAAGCGGTGCTGCGCAACCTATTCGCCTAAGGTGAGCCTGGTGAGGAGGTAAGAACTGTTTAATGTTGAGTTTTGATGTAATGCTTAATGTTGAGCCTTTTTTCCACCTCCCGTTGGTTGTGCATGTGTGTACTGCTATGTATTCTTATATTCATGAGCATGTGAATCCATGCCAGACTTCATGCTGGAGAAGGAACAAGTTACTTACCTGTAACTGTTGTTCTCCAGCATGGGTCTGGCATGGATTCACATGCAACCCCTCCCTCCTACCCCTCTATGGCTCTTCACTTGGTCATACTGACCCTTTGTGTGCTACCAAATCTGAAGATGGCTGCCAGAGGCGGGTCTTAGGGAGAGGGCAGTCATTGGCTGGGGGCAGTATGACCCAGAGACCAGTGATTGGTTACTACTGAGAAAAACAGATCAGAAACTAAACTGATACTGATTTTTTTCTATTCCGAGGATTCCCGGCCTGACGACGGGGAATATTCATGAGCATGTGAATCCATGCCAGACCCATGCTGGAGAACAACAATTACAGGTAAGTAACTTGTTCCTTCTCATGCATTAATTAAATACCCTCCAAGGTTTAAAGCCCTGGAAAAATGTGGATGTACAGTTCAGGTTCTTGATCAGACAAATTCGTTAGGCTTAATATTTGATTTTTCGATTTCTTTAGCTTCCCATAGGAGTCTCTCAAGCTCCATACAGTACCACCTAATGATCCTGAGACAGATAAGGTTTATGATCTCTGAATGCAATTATGCCAGACACAGCATTGAACTACTTCAATGGTTTAAATGTAGGCCTATCAAAGCTGTCCATCAAACAGCTACACATTCTTAAAATGCTGTTGGCCTATGTGATGAATCTGATGATGTTGTGCCAGGAGTCGCCTTGGAACCCGCCAATAAAAATTACAAAAGTAGTCAAAAAAGGAGTCTAAGCAGGCAAGAAGTAACACAGGGTTATTCAGGGTCCAGACGCAGCTGGGACAGCTATATTCAAACAGATCGCGCAATAGAACTGCATGAAAAGGTGCAGTCAAAGAAACAGCCATAAATCTAATACTTTTATAATACTCGAGCTGAGTAACATTAGTAACTTCGCAACATGATAACATCTCTCCACACCAAGCTGATTGGCGCTTGCACATCAGACCCTTATAGAAAATCATACATTATAGTCTGTAATTGGGTCCACAAGGCCTTCCCACACCGCTCCCAAATTAGAATATGTGACGTCACGATCCAACCCTCTCGGGAGGTTAGCTCAGCAGCAACGTGCTCACTTTGGAAGCAAGACGACACGGAGCAACACAGGTTCGATCCCCGGGCCTGCGCTTAGGAACCTCCGGGTATTAAGCATGTTATAAATAACTCATCGTATCATATCAACCCCCACTTCCCACATCGTAATGACAATTCCTCTAAATTGTCGTGAGAAGAGCTCCTTTCCATGACACTGCCAGAGCCTTGAACCACGGACGTACTGTTATATAAATGTTGCACATTAAGAACCTGTCGGCTGCCTTCTACCAAAATTCGGTTAGGGGCAATTTGAAACTGCTGTAGTTCCATCTAAAAATCATGTTTTGCACATTACTTTGACTTATTAAATGGTTATGCTCTCCATGCCTGTTGGCGGGACCCATGGGTTCTAATCTGTGACTTCAAAGAATAACAACTGCTGTTTTGCTTCTTACCATGCCAGCCTGGGATTGTGGGACCTGCAATGTGTTACCAGTTGTTGTGGCTTCGGTGAAGATTAAAGTTAATACAAGTTAAATGCAAAGTCATGCTACAAGGCCTATTTACTACGTTGTACCGGTGCCCCTACATTTCCATTTTCTGTATACATTATTTTTAATTTTGGGTTGGACTTGTGTAACGATTAAAAGGAGCCCCCATCCCCTTTTCGAGTGTTACTTTTGCAATTAATATGTGCACACCTTTTTACTACGCAGAACTTGCATTTTTATTACAATGTCATCACTCCTTTCCCTGAGATAGCCTCCCCTCATGTGCCCAGGGGACAGTAGCCGCTACCTGATCATGACCCTGGGGGCGGCTGTATGAGGGAGGACCACATGGAGGAGGCGACCCTAAGGGGGATAGGAAGATGTCATCACAATCAGTCACATACCCCCCATTCCCTTTAAGGGATGTTCCCTCTCTTCTTCATACCTGGATGTCATATTGTAACACTCTCTCTGAACCACTAACCATTTCTACTTCAAGAAGCCTCGAGAGGGGAGCAATGATGATAACTCCCAATGAAGTTCAATGTCAACTTTCACAATATCGCATCAGAAACAATATAAAAACTGAGGCGAGAAAGAGGCGCGGAGTGATGATGATCACTCCCCACCAGATGTATGTGCAGCCGTCTAGTGACTGGGAAAATACCATATGCCCAACATGTTTTAAAACCATGCCGGGAAGAATAACATTGAGTTCACCAGCTCATTCCCGAGCAATTTGCTGGCAGCGACGCAGGAGTCCAGACAGCTACAAGGTGCGAGAGGGCAGCCCAGTGAGCAACACGCTTTGGAGAAGCTCGCAGAACGTGCAGCGTGAGGAAGCAAGCCATACTTCATGAAGGCTGCAAAGGTGTGGATGCCATCCCGAGTGCAGCCGCTTACCAAAGACGCTGACAGCAGCAAGGAGAGCCACGGGAGCCAGCTGACTTGGGGTCGGGAATGCCGATAAGTCATGAACAGAAATCTGGTGAGCCCAGGGAAAGGGTTGGGATGCCGAAGCACTATCGAGTAGTGTCACTAATGCCCTAGACAGAGGGACTGGGGTCTTGGACCCTCAATTGCAAACTTGGTGAAAACGAAGGATAGAAACCAGAGAGATATTGTATGTTGAACCATGATGAATAGATCTACCGAATATTTGTCGAATAGTCTGAGGGAATGGATGAAAAGTGTCAAACATACATTATTGATAATATAAGCAGATGAGAAGTACTGATCTACAGTGTTGAAATTACATGCATGCACGTCCTGGCAGGAAGGTATACCAGGCAGAGTCAAGAGTTTAAAAGGGATGCACACAAATACTGGCAGAAGAGTACACCATTCAGAGCTAACTATATGAAAAGCAATAAAGAAACTATATCGAAGACCTGGCAGGAGAGTACACAAGGCATAGTCCAGTATCTGTGATCACTTGCTTAGAAACAAACGCTAAGGAAGAACCATACCCTTGAGATATTGAATTGTTGTAAATCTGGAAAAGAACCTGGCAGGGGAGTATACCAGGTGATCTGCGAGTCTGGGACCTGGACCCAATTTGCGACAAAGTGGAAGGAATATTCTAAGGAGGACTCATACCCTTAGCATTGTAACCGTCTTTGAATGTGAACAGAAACCTGGGGAAGGGAGCCATTTCTCTGAGAGTGGATTGCAATATCTAAAGGAGAGCGTTATCCTTCTGGTCTTTAAGGAACTTGATTATTCTCAGTTTTAACTTTTTGGCATTGGTTAAAGGAACCTGGGGATGGGAACCATCCCCTCAAACTGTGAACATTGGTCATTTGGAACTTTTTGGTTGGACTTATATCTTTTGTGTTGGATCTGAACATTTGCACACATTTGAGAGCAAGAGACAATACCCCTTGCACCTTAGATAGTTTTGGCCAGAATAGGATTTCGACACAGGATGTATTCTTACTTTGGGCCATCTTGACTAAGGACAGACACATTAGTTGTTGAGGTAGGGAAACACCTCCTAGATTAGGGATAGTGAGGCAATTTCCACACCTCTTTTAATTTAATAAAGGTTTGTATCCAAAACAATGAGTGTTCTGTGTCTGCGTCTCATTCCTGCCTCCTCACACCAAGTTCTTACAAACGCGAACAAGAGGGTTCACATGTCCTTTGTTTTGAGGAAGTTACATTGGCTCGCAATCAAAGCTAGGATCAAGTTATAACTTTTGATCCTAATTCACAAATTCCTTTATGATAAATCTCCTGAACCCATAGAACAGAGGTTCAGATGGCATCAATCTTTGATGCGTTGTTCTGTTGAGGTTCTTAGCATTAAGAAATTGAGTGCTTACTGTAAGGAAAGCATGGTATAATATAGTTAGACAGACGCAAGTGACCACAGTTCAAGGGTGTTTATTGAACTTCAAATGGGTTTAAAAACGCCTATCTAATCCTAAATCTAAAGATGGGAGCAAGCTACGGCCATCAAATAATTACGCAGTCCTAGTTCTATCTTGTCAAAATAAAAGGGCCTATGCTAATAAACTTGTTGCCAATCATTACTTCTAAATACAAATAGGGTGGGAAACAATGTTATTGAAAAGAAAAGTGTTCAAGAAATGATATGTCAGGATATTTGAGCCGTTGGCTTCCTTTACCCAAGTTTTCAGCATGGGACATGGCAGCACACTCGAGCTAAGCACACACTCTGGCTTTTCTAGCTGTTCAAAATCTCAGTGTCAGGGCCTTCTGTGCCAAAGTCTCTTTGCCATTCAATAAGCCTCATTACATCTGTGGGGGTAAGGCAACAACGGTGCAGTAGTGCTACCGGCGCCCTTGTTACCATACCGCCACATTCGAGTTCTGCTTGCGGGTGCCGCTCTGCATGCCTGGTCAGACCAGGCGTGCAGAGCGGCACCCGCGAGCAGAACAGGATGGTAGCAACGGTACTGTTATGAACGGTACCACTGCTACCATCCTCCCCATTCCCATTGAGCCCTATGGAGGCTGAAATGGGAATGGGGACGTACTGGCTCCAGAACCTGCGAAAAGGAAATTACTGGGCCCTCCAAGGTCAGAATGGCCCGGTAATTCCCCTTTCACGGGACCCGGACTCAGACCCAAGTGTGGGGGTAGCCATACCCTTGTGAAGGGCATGGCTACCTCCAACCTCGTAATGAGGCCCAATGTCTCTTTTTCCAAACTTTCTTTACTTTATCAAAATGGAAGACTTTCGACAGTGCGCTTGACCCGTCGCAGGACTACTGCGATTCACAATTCTTTGTTCTCTTCTTAATGCAACCCTTTAACTTTTGCTTCTGCCACTTCGCAGCTGGATACTTTACAGAGACCTTCGATTGAGCATCCACACGGTGCCAGATCACTATGTCAAAGTTATCGTATGTTGCTTTTCAAAGTTCAAACATTCATCAGCAGTTCAACTTTACTTGCGTCTTTTCTCACACGCGTTTTAACAATGTACATTCTCGCAACCTTGGTTTCAACACAGACCAGTCTTTTATCGGTCCCCCCAACTCATTGGCTGTGTTGAATTCACTGACGCTGCTTTGTTCTTGGAGCCAAGGACAGTACCACAGTGACTGCTGCTTCTCCCTGCCTTGATTAGTGATGCGGTAGGGCCCCCGAGTATCTCCAACACACAATACAGGATTCTTTAGCCTTGTTTCCTGGTATTATGTTTTCCAATCTGAAGGGTTCTTGAAATTAAAGGTTTCTTGTCTGAAAGATCACATGAACTTGCCTCCTTGCGATCCCCTCCGGATTTGCCGTCTTTCTTCTCTCGTTCAGCTGCCGTCTCAAAACCACTGTTTCCTCGTGTGCTTTTCCTCACTCAGAGTGTGCTTTTGTGCTTTACCTTTTATCCATGTGGGGAAGCTTAATGGAAGTCGGGTTTGAGTGTCAGTCAGTTATTGCCTGACCATTGTATTGGGACATGTCAGGTATACTGCCCGGGTGTTATTCTGTTTTCTCCCAGAGCTGGCTGTCCGGGTGAATGTTTTTGTGAAGGAAAAGGGGGAGGTAAGAATGCCTACGTATCCTACCTGGTCGTATGAGGTAAAGGTGTTAAAAGAAAGGCGATACCACGCCTCACCATCCGGTGTCCCACTCCCTGAAGACCCCTCACCCAGATTATCCTCCCGCACTGGTCCACCCCCAGGAACTGGATCCAAAAGAGATGGCTGTGTCCTGGCACCCTGCATGACAGATCCCCGGGGACAAGTGGGTGAGACACCTTCTGGTTTCTCACATAAGTGATAATTTAGTACTGTTTGTGGTGTACAATTGTGGAATAGTTTCCTGTTGGATATTAGGAAATGCTGACTCTGTGTGTTTAGAAAGTAATTGAAAACAGTTCTGTTCTGATTCCACACTTCTCCTATTTCTCTTTTTTGAACCATCTTGGATCTCTAATGTTGGTCGAGGGGGTGTAACCCTGGGGTTGTAGCACCTAAGTACTCTGCCATGGATGCTGCTGCTGCAGTTGTTTGTGCTGCGGCTGCCACAGTAACAAATACTCTTCCATTAACTTTGATTTAATTTGTACCCCAGACTCTGTTGGCACAGCCACAATGCTAACCTCCCTCTCATACTCCTCCCATAACCCCATTAGTTCTGGGTGTTCTGATATCAGAACCAACTTGTACCTCTTCCCCATTTTAACAAATGCTCAATTAAACAGCAGACACAATGTTTGTGATGTCCATCTACGAATAGATCCTAAAATATCTAAATCACACCCTTCTGCATGATAATTCTGGAATATTTACTAATGAAATGGAAGCAGTCTTTGTTTTATTATCCTTTTACTAAGTTTGCACAACACACATTTCCTTACTACACTTTCTGCTTGCTCAGCTTATCCTAGGTACCAAAAGTCACAAATGTACCTGTTGCTTTGATTTGCATAATCCTTGTGCCCCAATTCACTAATAATTTTTTATTACATTCAGTGGAATTACATGGTTTTTAAAAAAAAATATATTTTTATTTTCGATAAAACCAAACAAAATGACACACATTACAACTGTTTAGGACGTACATAATCAGCAACAAACCATCACATTATACAGTATAATTCTCTGTCCTCCCCCATCCCACCCCACAAACTAGAGCCGGCACACTCACGTCATCTATGGGAGCATTATCAGGTATTGCAGTGCTTGTGCACTCATCAGAGTCCTCTGATTCGTTATTGTCTTGGCGAGGGTTTGCCATAGAGCTCACCAATTGCCGCCAGGCCAACAAGGGCCCTACTTCCTCCTATCCCCCCCTAGTAACCGCTTCAAACCAAACTACGGATTCCGCCTCCGCCCATCTGAGGAGGTCCGTCCACCATAGCTCCACCTTGGGTCTGTGGGCCGCCTTCCAACCCATAGCGATCCTGCGCTTGGCCAGGATGTAGGCTAAATCCTTCATTTTGCTTATGTGCTTTAAATCCCGTGGCCTGGGAAAAATCCCGAGCATGCATGGCCAAGCTGATCCCACGTCCAGCTCCACTCCCCCACCAGCCAATTTAGTTTTAATCTCATCCCAAAATCTGTGCACCTCCGGGCAAGTCCAGAACATGTGTAGCAGCCCCGCTTCCACCTCCCCACACCTGGGACATTTCTGCGTAGCCGAGCCCCCAAACCTTGCAATTTTCCAGGGAGTCAAATAAGCCCTGTGAGTGACAAACAATTGGAGTTGTTGGAGTCTCGCATTCCGGAATACCTTTTTATGGTACCTTTGGGCTCTCTCCCATTGCCCATCTGTCATGGGTCCTCCTACTTCCCCCTCCCAGTCCTGCCTCAATTGAAGCAGCTCCTTCCCTACCTTTGCTCTTAGAAGCTCGTATATTCTAGATATCTCGTGCCCGCCCTCCGAAACATCATACAGGGAGGCACCAGGGTCATCCGCTAGCACTGTCTCCGGCCATCTCTCCCTTACCCGTTTCATGAGCCTAGCGTAGGTTATATACTGGCCTCTATGCACCCCTGTCTCTTCTTGCAACCTCTGAAATTCCAATGCCTCCCCTTCCTGCCATAAGTCCCCATCGGTGGCCAGGCCCACCGGTTCCCAATATCTACGGACCGCTTCGAACAGTTGAGTCGTTCCCGCATAGTGCCACCAGCAGGGCCTGCTTAGAGAACGGCTCTATGTCACCCATCATTCTCCACATTCTGCGCCAAACCTCCCAGCCCAGCCCTCTTCCCACCAGTTTGTTCTTTTGTAACCACACCACTTCATTCAAAAAGTATTGGGCTGAGTCTTCCCGCAGAAGCCTGGCTTCCGCCGAGTCTTCAGTCGATAGCCACCTGGCCACATACAGCAGCTGCCCCGCCAGATAATAAAGCTCAAAATTTGGCAGGCCTATGCCCCCTTCTCACATGGGTTCTGGAGTTTCCACAGGGCCACTCTGTTCCTGGAGTTACCCCATATGAAGCCCCTGCACACGCTATGAAGTTTCACAAATAGGCTCCTGGGAATCAAAAACGGGACATTCACAAAGAAGTGCAGGAGTCTGGGCAGGACCACCATCTTAAGCAAGGCCACTCTCCCCATCATGGTCAAGGGCAATCTGGACCAAAACACCATGCTGTTCTTGACCCCCTCTATTGCTTTCTCTGTATTATGTTGGTGCTCCGCCTCGATCCTGTGGTAAATATTTACTCCCAAATACCTAAATGTCTCAGTTTGCCATGGTATCGGCAGGCTAGGCAGCCTCTGTAACGGGACATTCTTGTATCTACCCAAGGGGAACAGACTAGACTTCCTAGGGTTCACCGATATGCCCGAGAGGGTGGCATATCGGTCCATCACCTCTAGCACATACTGCAAGTTCTCCTCCGGATAGCGCAGATAAAGGAGCATGTCATCTGCGTACAGCGATACCAGGTGTCTGCCACTTACTGTACTAATCCCCACCTCCCCGTATTGTTGCCTCAGACATATTGCCAGCGGCTCTAATGCCAGAATGTATAGCACGGGCGACCAGGGGCATCCCTGTCTGGTCCCCCTGCTGAGTTGCCAGGTATCTGAGATTATGGATCCTGTTTTAACTCTCGCCACCGGGGTGCTGTATAACAACTGGACCCACCTGATATGCCCAGGTCCCATTCTGTATCCCCTCAGGGCTGCTTTCAACCAGGGCCATCGCACCGAGTCAAAGGCTTTGACCGTGTCTAGCGACACGATGGCCAGCTCACCCGTATCCTCCTCAGTGTGGTCAATGATGTGGTGAAGCCTCCTATGGTTATCTGTGATGTTCCTGCCGGGGACATATCCCGTCTGGTCTGGGTGTATCAGCTTACCGATCACCCTCTTCAGCCTATTGGCCAGCACTGCCGTAAGTATTTTGCTGTCCTGATTCAGCATGGACAAGGGTCTGTAAGACCCACACTCCGCGGCCGGCTTGCCTGGTTTTAGGAGTAGGATGATCATCGCCTCGCGAAGGGACAATGTCAGTTCCCCCTGCTCATAGGCCTCGTTGAACATAGCAAGCAGTGGCTGAAGCAGCTCCTGTTTGTATGTCTTGTAAAACTCGCTAGGCAACCCGTCCTTCCCGGGTGCCTTACACGTGGGCAAATGTTGGATCACCACCTCCAGCTCTTCCGAGGTGATAGGGGGCGTCCAGTTCCGAGCGTTCTAGGTCGTCCAGGGTGGGCAGCTCTATGTCCTCTAACGTGTCCAGTATGTCTTGGCTCCTATCCTCCCCTGCGTCCTCATATAAGTGTCTGTAAAACTTGAGGAACTCCTCGTTCACCCCCTCCTGGGTATTACAGATGCGACCTTCCTCATCCCTTATCTCTCTGCTCACTGTGCGGGGGGGTCTCGCTCTTATACAGCCAGGCCAGCAATCTGCCCGGCTTATCGCCCCCTGCGTGTAGCCTCGCCGTATGTTTCTTGTAATTTAGTCTACATAACCTATCCCAGAGTCCACTGCAGGTTAACTGTAGGTCTTTTATCTTATCGCTATTCTTCCGGGCGGTATCCTCATGTCTCGTGAGGCCCTCCAGCTCCCTTTCCGTTTCCTGAAGTTCCCTTTCAATGCCCCCCTGGAGCCCTCTAGATTTCGAAATGGCTACTCCACGCACCACCACCTTGAACGCCTCCCATACTGTTCCAACCGAGTGCACACTGCCCATGTTTATATCAAAATATTCCTCGATGGCCTCCCTCAAGTCCTCCCGGAACCCCTCATCTTGTAATGCCTCAGTCCTAAGTCTCCATGTCGGGATTCGCGCTCTGGGGGGTTGGTGTCGCCACTCTACCACCAAAAGCGAGTGGTCAGATAGTACCCAGGCCTTGTATTCCGCTCCCACCATTTCTCCTGCTATCTCAGCCACTACGAACACATAATCTAGCCTTGTGTGCAGGTCATGTGGTGCTGCATAGTGCGAGTATTGCCTATCCATTGGATGCAACTTTCTCCACACGTCTTCTAGGTCTAGATCTTTTAACAATGTCCCCAGTGCTTTGGCCGCCGGTGCCGGCTTCCCCGCTTTGTCGAATTACCTATCCATTTTGGGATTCAGGGTGCAATTAAAGTCCCCTCCCCCACACCACCGCTCCCCCAACCAGGGGGCTAATTTTGCTGTAAAGGGACCTGAAATAAGCCGCTGTATCATGGTTGGGGGCGTACAAATTTATGATATGCACTTCCCTGTTCTCCAGGATCCCTGTCACCGCCACCATTCTGCCCTCTGGGGCTACCGTTGAGCTAAGCACCTGGAGCGGCACGCGTGGCGCCACCCAAGTAATAACCCCTCTAGCGTACGCAGAATACATGGCCCCCACAACATGTCCCCTCCATTTTCGCCTGACAACCTCCAACTTCTCCCTTGTGAGGTGAGTCTCCTGCAACAGGGCCACATCAATGTGCATCCTTTTTAGATACAGCATCACTTTGTTACATTTCAGATAGCTGTTAAGGCCCCGTACATTCCAGGTCACAATTCTGAGGTTACCCCATGCCATCTACTCGGTTTGTTCCCAACCCACCGCCCCCTTCAATGCTTCCCTTGATAGTTTGTTTTCTGGCTCTCCCCCATTCCCCCCTCAACAGTTTCCCCCCTCCCTGTTCCCCAACTCCCATCCACTGCACACAACCCAGCCCCTCCCCCCACCCTGCCCTACCCCAACAAATGCCCAGCTCCATCCCTGGATCTCAGGCCCACCCACGTCTGGTCCTGTCCCGTCGCCGAGGAATAGGACCCCGCGGGGCGTCACCGATCTAACAGTGACCTAACTAAGTATATTACTATTGGGTACAAGGGATGCCTCCCAGGAGCTCCCAGTCGTCTATTTTAGGATTGGTGCGTCCAACGGGTCCAGCCAGTTGATACTACAACACACTCCCCACCAGCTTAATACAACTCTATAATCAAGTCCCAATATCTTGGCCATGTCACCCTAGGTGCCACAGCCGTCTGCTACTTATCTCCTGCAGCTCCCATCTGGACATCCGTTTCTTGAGGTCGGCCCTGCATGTCCAGCCAGTCCATTGCCTCGGTCAGCGTCTCAAAAAAAAGGGATCTGTTCTTATAAAACACTTTCAGCTTGGCTGGGTAGAGCAACATGTAGCGATGGCCTGCTTCCCCCAGCCTCCTTTTCACCGATCCAAAGTTCATCATACTACGCTGTACAAGCAGCGTTTAGTCCGGGTAGGCCGTGATTTTTGCGGAACCCTTTTCGATCGTTCCTCCCCTCCGGAAAAATTTAAGGATCTTCTCCCGATCCCGATAGTTCAGGATCTTTGCGATCAGCGGCCGCGGGGGGGCTCCAGGGGGCAGTCTCCTTGTCAAGGCCCTGTGCGCCCTTTCAACCGCGAACCCCTGGGTCAGCACCCCACCTGTTATCTCCTATAAAAGCATGGATTCCACGTATTCTGTGGGGTTTGACCCTTCCATACCTTCTGGCAGGCCCACTATACGGATGTTATTGCGTCTGGCGCGCCCTTCTGCTTGCTCAGCTCTGTCCTCCAGATTGGCCATCCATTGCACGAGGGCAGGCCCACTATACGGATGTTATTGCGTCTGGCGCGCCCTTCTGCTTGCTCAGCTCTGTCCTCCAGATTGCCCACCCATTGCACGAGGGCATGGAGCTCCTTTCCATGTGCGGCGCACGCCTCCGTGTTCGGGGCCATCTCCTTCTCCAAAGCCCCAGTGCGCTCCGCAATCGTTCGCACGTCCTGTCTCAGCAGGTTCACCTCCTCCTGGACCGCTCCGATCTTGAGGTCCAGGCCCTCCTGCAGCTCTTTCATTGCCTGGCCCAGCTTAGTCTCCCAGGCCACCTTTAAGTCTGCAATCGCTGCCAGCACCTCCTGGATCGTGCCCGGTGTTTCTGCCGTTGCCGTGGGGGTCTCCTTGCTCTTGCCCCCCTACGCTTCTGGTGGCGACCTGGTGTAGGTCTCCATCGTGGACTGTCGGATCCTGGGTCTAACCACTTTAGAGGACATCCTGCTATGTTAACAGGGCGAGGGCCTGCCGTGCCTCCCTCCGCACAAAGGTCCGCGTGGTCACGGACCACTCTCAGCAGGCCAAGCATGTACTTGTATGTACTTGTCTCTTCTCTCGCGCCCGGAGTGGGCCGTCTCCTCCCCTGTGCTCGTACCCTCTTGATGTTGTGGCCCGGTCTCTGCTGTGTTCCTACTGTGGCCAGTGCTCGAGGGCGCTCACCTATTCGCCGCACTCCCTTTGTTCCCCCTCTTCCACGATCACAAGGCCATCCGGCCCACAATGCCCAGGCCCAGAGGGGCCGCTTTAAGTGCCGGGGATCAGCAATTGTCTCGCGTCGGCCTCAACCATTGCCTGCGCCGATGTTTCGCTGTGGAAAACTGCAGCCACCACCGCCCGCTCGTTCGCACGTTCGCGTCGGCCCCAGGATCCGCGGCCACCTAATTGGTACGCTGCCACAATGAATCCTCCTGGGTTCCGCCGGCATTCGATCCGATTACGCCGCAGGCCCAGTGTTGGTTATCAATGTGAAGCAACAGCGCATTTCGGTCAAGTGCCGCTGTCTGCTTCTAATCGCTGGTCTTGGAGATCGATGCAGGGGCTTTACAGGACCTACATCTCGTTACCCCTCTTGTCCTCTTTGTCTCTGCTGCCATTTTGTTCCATTCGCCGATCCGGGGCCCACGGCTCGCCGACGGGTATAACGCAGTGTCCTCACCCTCCACTCGCATCAAAGTTTCAGCGAATGTAGCCATCATCTTCACACGCATGGGCATTATTTTTCAGTGCTGGCCGGTTCCCGTGCACGCACTTCTCCTCCAGGATCATTGTAGGATCAGCGGAGCTCCACGAGAGGACGTCCCTTTACATGGCCGTCCAAGCCACGCCCCCCGTGGAATTACATGGTTCTGTTTTGAAAAAATGTTTCTATAGCTCATCCCTTATTTTCCATGGACCAACATGTTTCCTTCAACTAATCTTTTTTTATTACTCATTAGTTCTTTCTCAACAGGCATCTTCCTTTACATCCGCCTCCCTGCTCTCTTCATCACTGATTGTTCCGTAAAAATCTGCACATGATCCAGTTGTTGTTCCTCCTCAGCAAATCTGTATTCTGCCACTCCAGTTAAACTAGAAAAACAGCCTTCTTTGACATAGTTTGTGTTTGGCACATTGTTAATTGTGTGATTCTGTAATCCTTTGGCCCCTTATTCAACCCTATTTTGAACTATATTTCTTAGAGGTTTATGGTCACACTAACTTCAAATTGTGTGCCACAAATGAATGTCTTAAACTCATCTCATGCTAATTTGATAGCCATCAATTTTTTTAAGTTACAGCATACCTTTTGTTGAACCCCATTCGGCCTCTCTAGGTTCAAACCCAGTAGTTTCTTCCTTTCTGTTACGCACTTTCATTAATAGTGCACCCAAGCCTGCATTAATTGCATCAGTCACTATAATTGTTTTCCTGCCATTCTGTTAACCATGGCGTTCAAAAGTCCCCATTTAACCAAATGCCCTTGCACGTTTCTTGCTCAATTTGAATTTTCTACATAATGATGTCTAGATGTATTGTCTTGCTCAAAGCTTTGCATGAAAAATACTCTGCCATTCCTTGAAACAAAATATATTCTTCTTGTGTTCTGGGCATTGATGTGTTTCTATTTATACTTCTAAGTCACTTCTGGGCTGACATTATGTGGCCTAAGTGTGCAACTGAAGTTGTTCTAGATTTGAACTTGCAGCCACTGGGTGTGATGCCATATTTTACTACAATTTTCAACACCTTTTTAACTTCTCATGTTTTGTCTTATTCTGACCGAAATTCAGGATGTCATTCAGAAAATTCTAAACCCCTCTAGCTCCTTGAAATACATTTAAAATGATCATTCAAAAACATGTTCAAATAACATTGCAACATACTGAAGAACGCAATCGAGTTATGAATGACATAAGCTTCTTTGACTCTGAGCTGGTATGATAGTAAACTGATATAAGTTATACTTTATTTATATACAGGAGAAACATTGCTACAACATGCAGGAAGAACAACATACAGTAGATAAGAAATCAGATTTGACAGGAAGCAGTGAGCTTCTTCAATGGGGTGAGTTTGAGGGACATTCTGACCAGGTTTTGGAGGGGAGTAAATGGAACAGTCACCGGACACAATACATAGGTGGACATATATAGATTAAGGACAACCAATATTGGACATCTTTAAGTGCAAGTAGGCACTACGGCCAGCTGTGCTCGGGATGTGACCATGATGGGTGAAGAGCTAGAGTGGAGGCAGAGAAAGTGAGGGACATAGGTAGGTTAGAGGTGAGGGGAAAATGTTCGACAGCAGACAGATGAGAGGTACGTTAAGAGAGTAACTCGGAGGCGAGGATGTAGGTGTCATGTTCACGGCGCTCAAGACCCCTTTCAGGGCCTCCTTTGCCCCTATTAGGGCTCTTGTCACATGTGGGGTCTGTTGTAACCCTGGGTCGGGAGGGCTAGCCTGCATGTGTACGCTGCTGGCGCTGGCATCACTCAAGCACAGGGGCATGCTGCCCTTCCAAGATGGCAGCTGGGAGCCCCATAGCCAAAATCGACTTCACACGCACCAGGTTATCAAGCAGCTGAACGCTTACCGTGTCTAGGACCGGATTAAACCCTCACCACAACCTCCCAATTGTAGGAAAAGGAAAAAAGACCATTAGTCCAAAGCAGCAATTTTCGTTAATTCCCATCCCAGTTACCGGACCTGAGGGATAATTACTTACCAACAACTGCATTGATCCAGTTCTTGGCAGCCGCCGGTTCATCTTTCACGGCGCACCTCACAGAGGCTGCTGAACACAACAAAGGCAAACATCAGCGCGTGTACATTTGGAAGGGCAAGGGTATTTGCGCAGTCGGGAAAAGAAAGCAGATGCAAGCACAGAGGGTCAGAACTTTAGCAGAAAGTAAGAAAGCAGGTGCAAAGTTGTAAAATAAGTGTTAGAAGAAAAGAAGGAAGCAGATTAAGCTAGTGCTTCAAGTGGCACGAAACAGCTGATATCAGGAACAGCACTAGAATATAAAGACTAAGAGACAACATAAGCATACAAGGAAAGCAGATTCTGAGCAGAAAAACAGACAAAGGAGCACACAGAAAAAGACACATTTGCAACTCAAACATCTCCAAGCACCCTAGCAGTCACAGCAGGACTGGACGAGCAACAGCTAGCGAGGGAACTGGCAAAAGGTGTGTTAGGGAGAATTCTCATAAATGGCTAATTTCCCTTACCTATTGAGTCCCTCAGCAGCTTTGCTGGATGTCTAATATTTCTTTTTCCACCTGGTAAGAGTGTGAGCCTTTTCCCCACTCTTACATGTGTTTTGCTGTGTGTGTTTTTACCATTTGTGTGATCTTGGGCTCTGGAGCCTCACCTACTCCATGAGCACCATTTCATTTTGTTTTTGTGTTACACAGCACCCTCAGTGCAGTAACACAGGGTTGTTTTTTAGACTTCCCTCTGACTCCATTTTTCTGGGACTGACTACTGTCCCACAGAAACATGTAAAGTTGCCATTAACTTTACATTAAGACTTGGCTGGTGGCAGTGGTAACTGCCCTAACTTTTCTACTGCGGTTATATTATATAACCATGGTATTGTTTTAGGCTATTATATTAGCCTTGAACATAAACCCGCTTGACCAAATACATTTTATTTTGGCTCCGGCTGGGTTTAGTCGCCATTTCTTTTTGTTAATCTTTCTCGTGTTCTTCTCTGCGCACCAAACCAGGGATGATTCCTTTGTTCACTGTCTTTTCGCGGGCCTCTGCACAGAAGCCCTCCTTAAGGTGCCTGAAAGTCTGGGTAGGCAGGATGTGAGGGAGGGGTCTTCGGACCCCTGCCATGGGTTCCCTTGGTAACCCAAGTCGCATTCTTGTCTGATTGGCTAGGGGGAATGGCCTTGCCAGGCCAGCCACCCTGCTGTTTGATTGACAGCCAGGCTGTATGAATGGGGAAAAACTGCATAAAAAGCAGGTCTCTGGGACTGGATAGACAGATTCGCCACTGGAACGAAAGAACCAATGAGGAACTGGTTGAAGAGGACCCCTACAACGACTGAACCGCCCGGTGAAGCCCTGCTGCAGGTCTGAATCTCCAGAATCCGCAGACAAAGAAGATCCTCCAGGAAACTTCTTCCCTTGACGTAGTGGGACCAACAAGTTTGCCCAAACTGCAAGCCAGGACCCCTCCTCTGGTCGAATTCGCTGTACAGAGCTACAGTGGGCCGGATAGCCGGGAAGGTCAGTCCCTACTTGGTTTTTAAGGAGCGAACCTTTTATTTGTTGCTTTGCTCTGCTGCTGGGTTCTTCCCTGGGTAGTGCAAGACCCTCCAGTCTTCCTACTTCTCGTCAGTCCAACAGTCGCATCAGGAACCGTGAGCCTGCAGGAACTACCAGGAATGTCCGCCTCAGCTACAGCTTCCTCTCCGTTTTAAGGTACTGTGCAATCCCGGTTGTTCGTTTCGTTCTGCCGCTGGGAAAGTGTGTGAAATCTTTCTCCAATCCGAGGGCTTGTCCTTCTCTTCTTTTTAAACTAACTTTTCTACCAACCAACCTTGTCCGGAAACCGTGCCACGAACTTTACCGCAAACTACCCTGAAGTGTGTGATCTTGAGCAAAAGACTTTTGTCGTATTGACTTTGGCCCTAAGCCTTTTCTATCTGATCACCTCACTGAAGTTCCTCTTGTTGAACTGCCCTGAGTACTTACCTGTTGGTTTGATCTAATTTCTAATAACTTTTGTCTTTCCCTCCCTTTTAAATTGCTGGAGTGCCATTTTGCTCCCACTTCATTTTGGGAGCTTAACTTGTCTGGGATTTAAGGGAAGTGGTGTGGTTTATTGAGAGTGTGATTTTTAAACTGCTTATAATGGTGTAAAGTTGTACAACTGAAGAGTGAAATAAATCTATATTCTTTTACTTGAAAACCTTGAGTCAGTGTTTGCCTGAATCATAGTAATTGCTGTCCTTTGTGTAACTATTTGATACTGCTCACTTACTCTTGAGATAAGTCTGGCTGCTCCGCTACTGCTACCACTTTAACAGTGTAGTACAGGCTTGTACCAAAGGTGAATTTGATTTGTACTGTCACTTGTAGTCTTAATTGTGTGTGGTGTTCCCAAGGGTACTGCATATAATTCTGCCTAACAAGGTGCAACCAGAACAAACACCAGCAGTCATGCCCAGATATAAGTCCAGCCTTCCCCTATGGTGCAAATGAGTCAAGGAAAGAGTGGGAGCGAATAGTAGTAAGCAGAGAAGTAATTGTGCCTCTGGTTACAGGGGGAGTTGATATGATATGATATGATATGATATGACATTTGTAACGCGCCTATACACAAGTGTTTCAAGGCGCGACGAGGCAGGAAGGGGGGACAAAGGGAAGACAGACAACAATCTTACTAGGCCAGGTATCATTCAGATTACGCAAGTGCATGGGCAGAGGTTGAAGGGAAAGTGCAAGGGGAAAGTGCAGTACAGGGGTAGTAGAATAACAGGATAAATAATAAGGGCCAGCTGGTGGCAAGTGCAGGATAAGTGAAGACAAGTGCTGGGGAGGGGGGCTGTAGGGATACAGAGACAGTCCCGCAGTGCAGTGGTTGCCAAGGGAGGCAGTGCAAGGGGAGAGTGGCTGGGTCAGGGACCGAGATCGGTGAGAGTGTCCCAGTTGCAGATTCAGTGCAGTTTCAGTCAGGAATTTAGCAGGGGAGAGGGGGAGAGAAAGCAGAAGCAAAGAGGAAGGTTTTGAGGTGCTTCCGGAACCAGAGATGGTTCTCCTCAAGTTTCAGAGAGGCAGGAAGGCTGTTCCAGAGGGAGTCGCTGCCGCGGAGAGAGATCTCCCCCCAACTCGTTGCTTGGAGAAGCGGCTGACCCTGAGGGAGTTGGAGGCGGATGAGCGAAGAGCTCGAGAAGGAAGATATTTAGGAAGAGAGAGTTGAAGGTATTTTGGCCCCAAGCCCCAGAAGGCCTTGTGGACAATGCAGAGGGTTTTGAACTTAATCCTCGCAGCCGCTGGGAGCCAGTGCAGAGATTTCAGTCCTGGAGAGATACGGTCCTGGGCTTGAGGCCAAAGACAAGTCTCGCAGTCCTGTTCTGGATGAGTTGCAGAGGGCGGAGAGTATAGGCAAGAAGATTTAGATAGAGGCTGTTACAGTAGTCCAGCTTAGAGAGACCCAGGGCTCTGGAGACAGTGAGCTTCTGGGGGAAGGAGAGGAAAGGAAGAATACCTCTGAGGAGGTGCAGCTGGTAGTGTGACTTCTTAGAGACGTCAGATATGTGAGGAGAGAAGGAGAGTGTGGAGTCGAAGATGACCCCGAGGTTTTTTGCCTTGCAGGTAGGAGCAGGAAGAGGGCCAAGAGAGGCTGGCCAGAGAGCTGCAGGGAAGGAGGGAGTGGGTGTGCCGATGAGTAGAATCTCAGTCTTACTGGCATTAAGGCAGAGGTCATTGGCGGCACCCATTCCTGGATAGCAGACAGACAGTCAGAGATGAGGGAAGGAGAGAAGGAGGCCAAGGGTAGCCTGAAAATGAGCTGGGTATCATCCGCATAACACTGAAAGTTGGGGCAGAGAGCGGCAATGCGGTGGGCAAGGAGTCTACCCAGGGGCATCACCTACACCCAACACTTCCAAACCCTCCTACCCTGAACACCACAGTGTGTCATTGCACAACGCTGCACAGGCTTGGGGTGAGTGGTGGTGGACACACGACGAGAGATCCAGACGCCTCCCTAGGGTGTCGGGTAAGCATTACAGAATGTGAAGCCCACGATTGAGAGCCCTGCCTGAGCACCATGGAGTCCTCTGAGGTAGATCAGTTAGCTGCAGTATTAGAGGAGCTTAGAGCAGGAGTGCCTGCGGCCCGATCAGTGGGTTTGGAGGAGAGCTCATTGACGTTTTAGCCCAGGTAGTGAAACCACCTGATCACTGTCCAGATTACATAGACCTGGTAATTCAGTTAGACACCAGTCACAAGAACGTAAGGCTGACTGCTCCCTAATATGTGCACCCCAAAGAAAGTGCAACACAGAGAACACAATGGGAACCCATGCAGTTAGGTAGCATTCATGGACCATTGACCAGAGAGGAGAGGGAGAGACATAGACCGCAACAATTATGTCTATACTGTGGCAAGCCGTCCACTTCCTGCGGGACTGCACCGTCAAACCAGCTAGGAAAACAGTAAGGACAGTAGATTCAGCGGCTCCCAGAGCCAAGCCCTGGACAACCGTAGAGGCCCACTTGTCGAGCAAAAGTGGGGAACCAGTGGTCTTGTACCTTGCTATACCCATAGTGCTCATCTGTCCTCAACAAACACAGAAAATGCATGCTCTCGAAGCGTATAAGCATTGCGACGCCATGGGCAACTAAATGGATTCCTGTTACAGCAGAGAACTACACTGGATAACGTAGTAGCCGTAGACAGCGCACCGCTAACCTCCAGACTTGTGACCCATTATATGGAAGAAATTGTGCTAATCTGCGAGGACAGTCATCGGGAATGTATTGCATTTGACCTTATCAGTGCTCCACAATTCCAAATAATTTTAGGCATATCTGGCTCAAGTTCCACATTCTGGCATATATTGGCAAGCCAGAACTGATACCCAGTTTCCTCTCACAGTACCGTCAAGAGGTCCCGACCTTGTTATGGGCATGATGGGGGCACTACCATCCGAATATGAAGACTACCAGGACATGTTTTAAAAGGAACAAGCCAACACCCTACCCCCACACAGACTCTACGACTGTCAGATCGACCTTGTGCCAGGCACACAAATACCCTGCAGCTGTACATAGGCCCCCACAGAGCAAGAAAATGAGCACCTCCGTACTTACCTAGACCAGTTCTTGGCTAATGGGTTCATACAACCGTAAAAATCCCCTGCAGCCTCACCCTTCTTCTTTGTTCCAAAGGAGGAGGGAGACCTACGTACCTGTATAGGCAACAGAGCCATAAACTTGATCACGGTAAAAAGCAGATATCCATTGCCCCTGATACCAATGCTCCTGGACGAAGTGAAAGAGTCTAACATCTACACAAAACTAGACCTGAGAGGGGCATACCATCTGGTGCGTGTGAAGAGTGGCGCGAGTTGAAGACCACCTTCCTCACCAAATTGGTGCTATATGAATATACAGTCATGTCCTTCAGCCTATGCAATGCTCCACAGCATTTCAATTCTTTAGGAACAATGTTTTGTGAGAACTACTGGACATCTGTGCAATAGTTCATATAGACGACATCTTGACCTATTCCACCTCACCGCAGACCACGTAAAACACATGAGAGCCATTCTGGAGGAATTACGTCAGCATAATCTCTATGCAAAGTTAGAGAAATGTGCCTTTAACGTCATGGAAGTGGAGTGTTTGGGGTTGACACTGCAGGGAGTTTGTATGGATAATTGCAAGTTTGAAGCAATTCTCCAGTGGCCGTCAGCCACCTCTGTTAAGACCGTTAAGAGTTTCTTAGGGTTTGCTCATTTTTACTGAAGGTTTATACCTGACTTTTCCAATATTGTACATCCCATCACTTCATTACTCTGCAAGAATAAGACCTTTTCCTGGACCACAGACGCTGAACAGGCATTCAACACCCTGGAACAACATTTTACCACCACCCTGATTCTACAACACCTGAAACCAGGCCTTCCGTATATAGTGGAGAGTGAGGCCTCCAATGTTGCTATAGGCGCTGTACTATCCCAGCGTAATCCAAACACCGGGCAACTCCATTCAGTAGCTTTCTGTTCTAAAAAATGCAGAATTAAACTACGCCATAACAGATAAAGAGCTACTAGCCATCAAAGCAGCCTTCAAAGAATTGCGGCATTACCTCCTGGGGGCACGACACCCTGTTAAGCTAATCATGGAGAATCGGAATCTGCTATATCTCAGAACTGCCAAGGTCCAGGCCACTCGGCAACTAAGATGGGCCTTGTTTTTTGCAGAGTACGATTTCATAGTAACCTACCAACCCGGAGTGCACAATGGAAGGATGATGCGTTATCTAGGATAGGCTGCAGCGAGGAAGGAGATAGCGCTTACGCATCCCCCAACCCTATGGCTACAGTCCTGGAACACAAGCTGTTGGGAACCATGAACAACACACCCACCAACCTGGTATTATTGCAAAAAGCGGTCAAGCAGTGATTTACGTCAGAAGAATTACAGGCTTGGGTTGCTCTAGACTCCCAACGCGAGAACAGGAGTGGTCTTCCCTACCATTGCAACCGATTATATCTGCCTGACATGCCCATGAAGATACGGATAATGAAGAATTACCATGACTTCTTGATGGAAGGCCACCTAGGCATCAGAAATACCCTAGCAAAGGTTTGGCAGCATTATTGGTGGCCTACGTGACGAGAGGATGTGATGCAATACTTTAAAACGTTTGATATATAACACAAGACACAGAAGAGGAAGCCACAAGGGATTCTCCACCCACTTCCAGTGCCTACAGCCCCATGGCATACTGTGTCACTAGACTTTATCACTGACCTGCCACCATGCAACGGTTTCACTACCATCCTGGTTGTAGTAAATCTCTTATTCAAAATGGCTCACTTAAAAGCCCATAATGTATTACCGAACACTGGTACTTTAGCCCAGACATTCCTCAAACAAATAGTCAGGTTACATGGGTTCCCTCCTATAGTGATTTCGGATCGAGGCAGCCAGTTTGTTTCTCAATTCTGGAGAAGGTGCTGTGCTATTGCCCAAATTGAAGTATGTTTATCAACCAGTCACCACCCACAAATAGATGGACAAACCGAGAAAACAAACCAAACACCAGAGCAATGCCTCTGCTGCATGTTCGCATACACGGACAAGAATTGGGTTGACCTATTATGGGTAGCAGAGTACGCATACAACACCTTACACAGTTCAACAGGGTTTGCGCCATTCTTTGTACTTCACGGTAGACATCCTTGGACATCAGTGTATGACCCAACTGAAGCCCTGCCTGCTATCACGACGTTGCACAACACAATCCAGCACACCTTAAAGCAAGCCACTGGGTACCTACAGAAGGCTAAGGACTCCTAGAAGAGGTTCACAGATAAAATGAGAGAAAGTGCCCCCATAAACCAGGTAGGTGATAAAGTGGGGTTAGCAACAAAGCATATCCAACTTAAAGGCCCAAAGAATTTTCACCCAAGATATATAGGTCCTTATCCTGTCATCACACTGATTAGCCCAGTGGCAGTAAAACTGGCATTGCTGCCTTCCTTACGCATCGATACGGTGTTCCACGTCTTGCTGCTAAAACCAGTCCAACCACGAGTTCGCAGTTCTATGACACAGCCACCCCCAATACAATCTGGGAATAATGACTCTGAGTATGAAGTACGTAATATTTTGGACTCAAAACCTGTGCGACACATGATGTACTATCTGGTAGACTGGAAAGGGTATAGGGTGTTAGATAGAACCTGGGAGCCCGCATCCAACATCCATGCACAACTCCTAGTAGCCTGTTTCCATCAAAACCACCCAGAGAAATCATGACCTCGCAGCAACACCGAAGGGTGGGTGCTAGGGGGGAGTGCTGTCATGATCACAGGAACCCCATTGCCCCTATTAGGGCTCATATGGGATCTGTTATAACCAAGGCTCATGGGAGGGCTGAACCTCACAAATACATTGCTGGCGCTGGCATCACTCAAGCACAGGGGCATGCTGCCCTTCCAAGATGGCTACAGGCAGCACCATGGCGGAAATTGACCTCACACATGCTCCAGCTTATCAAGGGACCTAGCCAAGGCTATATAAGCCACACCCCAAGGTCCACACCCTTGCATCGCATTTTTTCTGCCTCACAGCAGCTGAACACTTACTGTGTCCAGGACCGGATTAAACCCTTATCATGACCTTCCATCTGTAAGAAAAGAAGACCATTAGTCCAAGGGAGCATTTCTCGTTAATTCCCATCCCAGCTACTGGACCTGCAGGATAAATACTTCCCAACACCTGCATCGATCCAGTTCTTGGCAGCAGCGCGCTCCGCTCTCACGGCATACCTCACAGACTCTGCAGAACACAACAAAGGCAAACATCAGTGCGTTTACATTTGGAGGAGCAAGGGGATTTGCACATTCCGAGAAGGAAAGCAGATGCAAGCACAGAGGGTCAGATCTTTAGCAGAAAGTAAGAAAGCAGGTGCAAGAGCTGTAGAACAAAGCGTTAGAAGAAAAGAAGAAAGTAGATTAAGCTAGCGCTTCAAGTGCCACGAAACAACCGATATTAGGAAAAGCACCAGAATAAAAAATGCTAAGAGACAACATAAGCAAAGAAAGAGACAACATAAGCAAAACACTGTGGAGTTCCACAGGGAGCCAGCTTCTCCCCACTACTGTTCAACCTGTAGATGCGCTGCCTTTGCACCATGCTGTCCCAAATGGGTATAATTTTTACGAACTTCGCCGACGATACCCAACTGGTTTTTGAACTCAGTGGGGATCACAAAAAGGATAGTGACAAACTTTCAACCTTATACAACACCATCAAGAGTTGGATGAAGGACAACTGGGTGTGTCTTAACGGCTCTAAGACCGAGCTCATGATCTTTGGGTCCACTCAGGCCAGAAAGGAACTGAGTCCCCTTTACTCCTCATTTTGTATCAAAAACACCCAAATCTCAATATTGGAAAAAGTGAAGACTCTAGGAGTTTATCTACAAGCCTCCTTAGGAGCAGAGGCACATACAGTCTACCTGAAGAAAAATTGCCAGTACCATCAAATTGTACTGAAAAAAATCAGACCTCTGCTCGATCAAAAGAACAGCACCATCATTGCTAGAGCAACCATATTATCCAGACTGGATTATGGAAACTCCTTGCCCCTGGGAGCTTGCAGCAAATGTTTGAAACAATGCCAGGTGATCCAAAATAACGCCATCAGGGCTATTACAGGCAGGCCAAGGAGAGAACATATCACCGGAGACAGGAAAGCTCTTCACTGGTTGGCCATGGAAGAGAGAATCATCTTCAAGTCACTCACCATGGTCCACCATTGCCTATATGGAAATGCTCCAGCTTACCTTAAGAAACAGTTTAAGTGGCATGCGCCATCAAGGTGCCTTGGATCTTCCAACATAGGTTTACTGCAACGAAAAAGCAAAATGGCCTAGGTAAGGCCTTCCCAAACAAAAGCACTAAAATATGGAATGAACTACCAATATCACTGAAACTTGAATCCAACTATTCTCAGTTCAGGAAGAAATTGAAAACACTGTTATTCAGATAATTCCTGGATTAACGACAATCCTATTATGATGAAATAATGGCCTAGTTCATGTCTTTGTCCCGTCTTTAAACTTTATTGTCTTGTCTCTTTGGAAGCGCTCTGATGTCTGCGAGCTTTAGCGCTATATAAACAAATAAATAAATAAATGAGTCCAGCCTTTCCTTACGGTGCATATGAGGCAAGGAAAGGGTTGGGCGGGGATAGTAGTAAGCACAGAAGTAATTGTGCCTTTGGTTACAAGAGGAACTGCAGCTGCCGTTGTTATCACTCGACCCAGGGCATCGCCTTTGCCCAACACTTGCAACCTCTCCTAACGCGAACGCAGCAGTGTCATTGCACAACGCTGCACAGGCTTCGGGTGGTGAGTTGTGTGGGACACACAACGAGAGATCCACACGCTTCCGCTGAGTGTCAGGTAAGTGTTAAAGTAGGCTTTTAGTTTGGTTTTCAATAAATCCGTGTGGATTGTTTCTTGGATATCTAGGGAAAGAGAATTCCATGCAAGTGTAGCAAGAACAGAAAAAGAGCGGATGTGAGAGGAAGCACAGAGAAGGCAAGGAGCCACAAGGGTAGTCGTTGAGGCAGAGCAGATATTACAAGAAGGCTTGTAGGGTCGGATAGATACAGCCGTGCCTTATTGTGGATAGATTTGTGAACCAGGAGAAGACATTTAAATCTGGCCCTGTTTTGCATCATCAGCCATCCAGCCCGGTGACGGTACGTGGAAGTGGGAGAGTCCAAAGAGAGTAGTTAATGATCTTGTTGAGGGGACAGAAAGCATAGTTGGGGAGGCCAAAGAGGATCCTGCCACAGTAGTCCAGTTTGGAAAAAAAATGTTGTTAAGCGATACTTGGCATTGTTGAAAGGAAGGAGGTGCCTGATTTTTCTAATATTTGGGAGGTTGAGGTGAGCTGCTGTTGCAGTTTTGGTGTGAGAAGGGTCATAGATGATGCTGAGGTTTCTAGCTGAAAAAGAGTAGCGTAGAGTGTTTGGTGGGAACTGGATAGGCAGAGGAAGAGAGGAGAGAGCTTTTGGCAGGGAAGATGATCACCTCTGTTTTGGTAGAGTTTAACATCAGAGAGTGCAAGCCATCCAATAATTAATGTCAGAGAGACAGTTGGAAATTTTGATAGAGAGATCAACGGAGAGGTTTTTTGGAATTGGAAGGTGTCGGAAGTGGCCGTTTTTCTGTTGGATTACTGCCTGTGCCTGTGTCCTATTCGGTACGGTGCGGCTTGACACTGCGAATTGAGACGCCTCTAGGTGCTCTCTTCTAATCCTGCATGCTTTGACTCGTGAGGACGAGAGGACGCATTGCTGGCAGGCAAACTCAGTCAGCACGGAGACAGTGGGGGATGACCTCCTTTAAACAACACTAAAACCCCATTACTGCAGTCCCATTACTGTAGCCAGCATTTAATCGGCTTGTGGTAATTTGGACATGTGATACTGCTGCTCGGGGGGAGGAGGGGCGACGCTGCAGCAATTGTTCTTCAGTTGGTGGGGGTGTCGAGCAGTGATTACTTCCTAAAACAGGAATTTAGTGGGCAAGGTACAAAGGCTGCACCCTTTACTATGGGAGTTCTACTGCTGCCGTTGCAGCAATTTAATATAATTGAACTTTTACAGCCCTAGCACTTCATCTGAATGGCAACATTCCAGCTGATAGATTGAAAATCAGCTAATGAGCTGAGGGATATTTGCTGTTCGATATATAAGCCTTTTTTACAGGGCGTTTCTACCAGTAGCTAACCTGCTGGTGCCTGCTATAGGATTAGGATTCCCTCTCACCCACTTTACAATTCTTACCATAACCCTGTACATCATAACACTGGTGTCTGGTAGCATTCGGGAGGGTGGTTGCACCACGTACCACATAGTCAGCCTTTTGGGACCTGTGATCCTGCCATGCTCCTCCCCCTAAGGCGGGGCAAGACTGTGGCAAGAGTGTGCCGTTGATGGAGAGCCCTCTATCATCACTGTTCTGCAACGTCTTTTGGAGCTTGTGCTGTTAATCCACGTTTCCACAATCGGAGCAACTTGCAATTTCTTTTGCCTTTGGATTGTTGCTCTGAGTACTATGCGGTTTCCTGTTGAAGAGGAGGAGCGTCCTAAAGCACACAACAGCCGTGCACGCATGGGAGGAGTGTGTTGAGAGTGTGCCTTTGGTGCCTTTGCTGCACTGCATTGCGAAGACCATTATCAGCCTGATAAAATTGTAAAGTTGGTGAACACTGGTAAGCAAATATTGGTGATCTCTATCATTGAAACCTCTGTTCACTCCTCTGTCTGAAGTGTGCTTAGATTTGTTAACTCACGCTGTCTACACAGCAGACACTAAATATCATTGGCTATAACTCGATCAGTGATTTCGTGTTTTTGCATATTCCTAATTGCAAAGTGATCCTTGCTAAAAATTTGGTGAAAATTTCCGGTGAATTCTCTAAGAAAACGCACCTATAATCTTAGAAATAATAAACCCTATGTGAAAGCCCAAGGGTACAAAAGAGCAGGAAAATAGTGATGGACAAAATGACCGAAGATATGAGACTGTCCAAACAACCCGCTTTGTCACCCCTCTGAGCAAATAACCAAGTATTTTAAACCTAGTACAGCAGTAGAAAATTAAAAAACCACCTTGGCAAATACGCACAAGGAAAATGAGATTCTGCAGGAGTCTAAGATTTTGCTACAGGCCTAAGTGGGTATAAGTACCCCCGATGAAGACTTTGCAGATATCCAAAATAAATCACTGCTCGAGTTATGTTCTTCTATGTGCAATGCTAACTCGGGAATACCATTTGCACAAAATATTTCTGGTTTAAGAGAGGTAAATAAAGCCAGTGGTCAGAAGTCCACTGATGAAATCCCAAACTGAAGATTATTGGCTTCTCCTAATATGTTCTCAACTACTAATACAACAAGTGAAAATACAATCTTTGATGTATCAGGCAAGCAGACTACAGATCCGGCTGAATAGTCGACCGTTAAAACAATTTCTGGATACAAACAAACAAGAGATCACCCAGGGTGGGGGGTCTTAAATTATGCAATTAAAATGTTACTGAAGCTCTGTGGCCGAATACACGAAGATGTACAGAGATAAGTGGCACAGTTAATGAAGCAAAATAAAATCACTCCGGCTACAAAGAACTGTCCCTTTCCTTCTTTTGTAGACATAGGTGCTACTTCTATTGTGGCAATGAATAGTCTACCGTCCGAGGCAATAGAGGTGGAATCTCAGCATGATGAACAATGTGAATTACCTCTTAGATATCCTACCCACAAAGACACATGGCGAAATAAGAAACTAAAGAAAAAAGCTGAAAAATCCACTCATGTAGCCAAGAAGACCATACCGCTTGTAAATGACCTTATAGAACCAATGAACTCTACTATAGTAGTGGTGGTGAGCCAGAAGCAATAAGCAAGGAAGGTTAAGAAAAAGGCAACAAGACGACGGAAGTGACACCACCTAAATTCGGGAACTTTAACAAGTTGGCTTCTTAAAGAAACCAAAGCAAATATAATAAGCACAAATGAAACCAATTTGAATCCTGATGCATCAGTAGTTGACTGTATTGATTTATCTATCCCTTTATCTCCCTCTGTACCTGTCACTATAAACCAATGAGATAGAATGAATGAAATTGGTCATAACCATCCAACTTTGATAACTGCTGAGCATGAGTCTCCTAAAATGATAATGAATGCTTGTGCATTAACCATTAAGAATCGATCTGTGACGGGAGTTAAAATGCATATTAACGACTTAAACTGCTTAAAATATGTACCCAAATACCCTCTTTGCGCATATTAACTTCATGCAATTTGATTTTATCGCACCTTAGAGAGGGGGAGTGGGAGGGATGACCTCTGTGCACTGTGTACTTCCAATGACAGCCACGTTAATTGGAAGCCAAGCCAAATCCCTAGAATTCTTAGGGTACAAATTAGATCAAACCTGTATCCTGCAAGTCACTCCTTCATGTTGCGATTGTTGTAAAAAAACAGCAAAAGGGATTACAAATATTGGGACGGACTCCAGTAAAAAAAAAGAAAAATCTGCATTTGATAACAAACAAGGGTTGCGATGGCTGAAGAAATTAATACCTGGTCTGCAAGTGCCTCAGAAGTGAAATATTGATATCATATCTTGGAATACGCGTGGCCACTCCCACTTTATAGAAAAGGGCCCCTCCTTGGACAAATTAGTCGAATGTTGTGTAATAATGCTGCAAGAAACTTGGCTCATGCAGAATTTTCTTATTGGCGGCTTTTTAGTTAACCAATTATGTGCAAAGAGAGATGAAAAAGGTCGGCCTTTTGGAAGACTTACCAACAGGATTCGACAAGAAATTCCATCAATATTGTTTTAGAAGCCAGGCAGGTATGGTACAGCAACGTATACTTATTGTTAATGTGTGCGATTCACCCCGGAACTGCCCCCACAGACAGTTTTTGATACAATTGACGCTATCATTGTAAAATGGTATGAAAATGATGAAACCGATTTAATATTACTGGGGGGTGATCTCAATGCTAAATGCAATGAACATCTGATAAAGGAGTCATATTCCACTATTGTTAGGAAAATGAAATGAGGCAAACAGTGGTAGAATGAAAAGGGTAAAAAATGGCTTTACTTTTTAAAACAATGTGGCATGGTTATCCTAAACGGGTGTACGTCTGGTGATATTCCTGGTCACACAATTTGGCAATGTGGAACTATAACAACTAGCATAGATTGTTTAAGTGGTAACCCCTCATTGATTAATGCAGTCAAAAACCTATCTGTGGAAAACAATGAATTCAGTGATCATGCCACTCTTAGCCCATCGCTAGAGTTAAATCAACAGAAAACATATCAGTATGCAAATGCTGGAGTGACACCAAACCTGAGTGGCACCCAGGTGTCTTGGACAGAAAGAAATGTCCAGAAAGTATGCAAAAAGATGGCACACTCAATTAATACTGCCAATTCCATACTAAATTTATATACATGTGATGAAATGGAATAGAGGATAAACAAATCTGCTTTTGATTGTGGAAGACTTAAGGGCCACTCGTTGTCCCATTCTGGAAAAAAGTATGCATGTGATTTCGATATTGAAATCAAAAAGAAAAACAAAACTTGTGTATGCAGATCTGCAAGCTAAAGAGGGGGTGGAGTATTAAAACAAGAAGTTCATATCAAATCACGTAAGTTGAAAAACGCATATCACAATTGGTTAAGACATAGGAAACGAGTGGGCATTAATGTAAACTGGCATAAGATGGTTAAGACACTGAGTGAAAATAAATTTAAACAGGTCTGGCATATTTTAAATCTCTCTAGACCTTTTACTAAATGGGTAATCATCAATCCCATTTCAGAGAGAATATGGGCTACCTTTATTGAAGATAAAATGAAAAAACATGAGATCATAGAGGCTTTACCCAACACTAAATCTGTGAATTGGCCGATGAATGACCTTTGATTTGTCTGAGATGTTGACCCATTTGAAAAAGAGACAAAAAATTCCAGAGCACCGTCCCTAATGGTCTCTCATTTACAGTACTTTTTTTTTTGGACTCGCAAGTCTTTACAAAATTAATATAACAAATAATACAACAAAAAGAAAACACAATTCATACATTTATAATCCATATTTCTCTGCATTTAAAGTTTCCAGTTTTATGTTTACCGTGTCCTGTCTTTTTAGTTTTGCCTCCAATGCTGTTTAAAGGGTCACATAAGTTCTTAAGTAATAATTTCACAGATTTTTAGGACACGTACCACTGCAGATGTTAATGTCGCATTACAACCTGAGATTATTCTGTCCCAAAAGAATTCTGTGATAAGATTTTCTTTGTTTCTCACCAAACTCCTAAGATGTGCTAGGCGCAAGTTCCAGGTCCCTTCATATTCCATTAATAAATGTCTGAGTGATTGTTTTGCTGGTATAACACACACTTTACACAACTGTTTCTCTCTATCTCCCTGCTTCCGTCTTACATATAGTTCTCCACAGTGAACCAGATTTAACCTCATCCTTAAGAAGTTGTTACATAATATGCTGTTCGGAAATTTCATAAGGTAGCTTGAAAAGCAGCCTAGCTTTTTCTCACCCCTTAAAAAGGGGTTAACAGGAGAACCCATTCTCACTTTCTCAGTTGTTCTTATCCAATCCATAGTTTCTAATTTCTTCTTAATTTTCAAGGGATTGGAGGTGAATGTGTCTATATCAAGGTCGATCATGGAAAGGCACTCTTACCTTGCTTTCCAATAAAAGTAAGATCGCTGATTTGAAGTTTGACATATGATGTTTAATGTCACGATAAAGAATGACTTCTTTACCAATCATAATCTCCGGTATAGACAGTTTAACTTCCAGTTTGCCATGCATCCCAGAGATTTTAAACCGAGTTCAAATCTAAATTTGCAGTACTCAAAGGTGACTATGAACTATGGGCCACCATACTGTGCAACATGTTCATGAAAGTGTGCCGTGATAGAAGTATTCCTATGTCATGGAACAAGCCATCTATATCCCAGTGTTCAAAAATGGAAATCGTCTAGTCCCTGAAAACTATCGATTACTCTCAATGCTTGACTCCACCGGCAAAGATTTTGCCGGTTTTGTGTTAAATCATTTGCAAAAATGGGTAACTGAGAATCATAGTTCACATTCTTCTCAGGCTGGTTTTCGGCAAGGTCCATCTACAATTCATAATATTACACTGCTAGATACTGTTATAGAATGAGCTAAATCTAAAAATAACATTGATTTCCGAGCAGCTTTCGACCAGGTTAACCTTGCACTACTCTGGAAGAAACTGTGCGCACTGGGTTGTGATAAATGGCTATTACAAATTCCAGTAGCATTACACACAGATACTACTGCACAGATTAGACTAAGTGACTCTGGCCTTCTGTCAGGTGAGATACAAATAGGTAGAGGGGTGAAACAGGGCTAGATATTGGCAGCCCTACTATTTAACCTCTACATTGCAGACCACCTGACCTTAATGACTTATAACACAATATGCCCTCCCCGAATCGACCAATGGGTCGTAGCTGCTATGCCTTCCGCAGATAACTTAGTCATCTGCAATCATCTATTTACTGATATGAAATCTATGATAAATGCCCCATTGATCTATGCCAAAGGTCACAGGTTGTCGATAAATCTATCAAAGACTAAAACTAAGTTAGTTGCGATTCGCCATGTAAAAAGAATTGCTCTTATTACAGACCTTGGGCACATAGAGTATGTTGAAACCTATAAATATTTAGGAGTTGAAATGTCCAACAAAAAGGGATATCATGAAGTTTATGTAAAACATATAAAGCAAAACATATTACGCATATGATCTGTCGTTTTGTGTACCATCACACTCGGTTTGCATTAGGAGGCATGTTCGTGCTTTACAAGCAGTGGTTCTGCCCTGTAATATTGTATGAACCTGATGCACTAGAAATGCAAAATTAGGTGCTAAGGGATTACTGTCTTTAAAATCAATGGCAATCAAACGCATAGTAGAACACTTTATGAAACCAAAGACTGTTGCGGTATGTCCTCTATCAAAAATAACTCGGAACAAATTATTGCCTTGTACATACCCCTGAAAAAAAACAACGGGTAGATAAAGTTGGTAAAAGAACTGTTCACCAGACTAGATTGGAAACCTGATTTTGCCCGTTGCACGAGTTGAAAGATGCCTTTTCCCGATGCTTACAAAAATGGGACTGGGTAAATAGCTACAAGCATTTACAAACTCTTCATAATTATTAAGTGACTCATGTTTCTCACAAGTTTATGAAGCCTCAAAAATATTTGCTGCTCTGCCCGGATCTGGAGGTACAACACTTCAGGTTATCAATGCGTACTAATCATTTACCTGTGAGATCCATTCGGGGTGGGCAATGGAAAATCCCTAAAGAAGGCAGATCATGTAGGATCTGTAACATCCCAGAATGTATCGAGACAGTAAGACATGTGCTGACTGAGTGGTGAAAACTATGACACATATATATGACAGTTTTGGGCCATATAAACACAAGATTATGAATCCATCAAATCGTTAGACTTCTGGACCTACTGTTTGAATACAGAATGTGGGGCGACTCACATTGCATTATACAGAATATGGTGTCGTGCTAAAATACACTTTGAATAAACTCTGATTAAATTGAGAGAGTATTATAGATACTGTGGTAGCAAGGGTGTAATAAGAGTATTCTTTCACTATGTCCCAAATACATTTTTTTTTTAATTTGTTTAATTAACTAGAGATTTTTACAAAAAGAAGAACAGTGTAGTAAGTGACATCAGGTGCAGTTGAGGTATATTTCTATTCAAAATGTGTTACTTATTCGTAAATGTGTCCAAGTCTAGGGTTCACAAAGCGATTTTCGTTGTAGCAGGTTGTTGACAATATACTCAAGAATCTTTGCTGTTGCGATCTGCCAGCTGGTTCTGTCTCCGCCAATCAGCCTGTGCCACCAGGTTTCCTCATTTGATTGCATGTCTTTTTCCAGCAACTTGTTTAAGTATTGTGTCTGATCGATTGAGTTCCTGTACATGAGAGTAACAAATGCCGTATAGTTTCTTTTTGCTGAGTCGTTGTGTCTATGCAGAATCGGCAGTTCGCTGACAATGAAAGGCCTCTGATCTATAGAATCTCGTTTGTTTCGTGAAGGTTTAGCCTGGCTCTTAGGATCAGATCACGTGCCGCCCTATTTGGAAATTTCCTTATAAGATTTTGTATTATGCGGTAAGTGCCCCCTTGTGACTGTCTTTTTTTAATATAATGGTTTTGTAGTTTTTTGTATTATGCGGTAAGTGTAAGATCAGTTTGTTCCTTGCCGCCATTTCAGTGGTCTTTATCCAGTCTAGATCTTTAATTTTTCGTAACACCCGAACTTTTCGAAGTTCTTCTTCATGGCTAACAATTGCATCTAGTAGCAGTTCATTTTCCTTTTACGGTTTGTTAATAACTCACATCGGTTTTCTTGCATTTCTTTGTTGATCATTTTGTAAATGGTGTTACAATCTGTCATTCTGCATTTCCTATATAACATTAAGGAATTGCAGTTTACCGTGCATTGAAGTGACTGAAGACTCAGCTCCCGTCTAATAGCTGCTCCTGATGTAGAGTTTGGAAGGCCTAAAACAGATCTCCAAAAGGCAGCTTCAAGTTTTGGCCAGAAATCGCTAGGAATTGCAGGCATAGCCTCTACCCCGTACGTCACAGAGGGCACAACTTTCATTTTATAAAAGTTGACAGTGGGAATTATAGTATCGTCCACATTTTTTGTCTCTCACTTTTGCCTGCGCCGCCAGCTTTTTGATTTTGCCTTGTGGAGTCACTTGCATTGCCATATCACATTTAGAGCTGTCCAGTGTGACTCCTAGATATTTAAAGCTCTGGACTGTCTTTATTTCGGTTTCAGCCAGGAACAATTTGTTTATGTTGTTTTTCTTTTTTCTGGTTAGTTTCTGGAGTAGCATAACCTTTGTTTTATCTTTGTTAATCTCAAGGTGATTTTCTTGCGTTTAGGAAAGTGGGGAGTTCAGTTGCCACTGTAAGCCGATCAGCGTTTGATCAAATAGTGTGAGATCATCGGCATAAGGTAGGCGCAAGATCGTTTCGCCTTCGATTATTTGAAGAAATGCTCGTATTGCCACTTCTGTGTTCTGGAAGTCTCCTATGAAAGCTAGGAAGAGAGATGCTGCAAGTGGGCATCCTTGCTTGACCCCACGTGAAATCGGGATCTCGGCTGACAAATCTCCTTGTTGGTTCAGACGAACTCTCATTGTTGTTTTTGTATGAAGTTCTTGTATGGGTGCTAAGATTTCATTTGGACAGTTCTAATCTAGAAGTTTTTGCCAGAGGCGTTGTCTTTCCACTCGGTCAAATGCCTGTGTGAAGTTGATGAATACAACACAAAGACAATGGCCATATTGTAGAGCTTTGCTCTTCAAGATGCTGAGCAAAAGAATGTTACCTGCCGTCCCAGCGTTTTTTAAAAATCCGGCTTGAAGAGGATCGTTACACTTTGCTGATGCTGCCCCCATGTTTGGAATTCTTTCATCAGTAAAGTTCCAAATACTTTCCCGATGGCGTCGAGCAATGCAATGGGGCAAAAGTTATAGGGGTCACTCCTATTCCCTTTTTTATAGATTGGGATCACAATCGCCGACGTCCACGATGGTGGAAGTGTCTTCGTTTCTGCACATCTTTAAAAGATTATGCTGAGGAGAACTGCCCATTTTGAAGGAAGCATTTTTAGCTCGAAGTTTGTGATTCCATCTGGCCCCGGGGCCTTAGACTTTTTGAGCTTCTTGCTTACTTCTTGATTACTTCTACAATATCTTCAATGTCTCCAAGCTTAATCCACTCGGGACTGTCTTTTAGAACGGCCTCTTTACGCACCTCGCAGATGGAACGAAATACAGACTTGTAATTGGTTTCCCAAGTGTGTTGCCCGATGTTGTTTGGTATTGAGTTGGTCATTGGCGTATCAATGGATCTCAGCAGGGCCCAGAAGTCTCTTGCATTGTGTGTGCTTAAGGTTTTGGCAATTGCTTCCGCATCTTGTTGATAGAGCTTCTCGCGATGGAATCTGACCCATGCTTTTTATGCTTTTGTTAGTTCCTTAATTTTTATGGCGGCCTTTTTCGTTGGTAGGGACTGAGCGATTCTTTTGTCTTTTCTAAACTCCCGTCTCTTTTCAACCAGCTCTTTGTTGCAGGCATGATTTTTAGGTGTTTGAGAAGACTTCCTGCTTGTTGCTTGCTGTTTGTGTGACCTCAGCAGCGGTTGATAGTCAACTGTCTTCTCTTCATCATTCTGCCCATTTGCCTTATATGTTGAGGTCAGCTCTTTAATTTTGTTTGCACTTAATTTGATTTGTGTGCCTTGTGTGTTTGCCTTCATTTGCATGGTCATCTGTTCCTTTTTCTTAAAAGGGATCGTCCAGCACATTTCCAGCAGATTGTAATCGCTGGTGCTAGTTTGCAATACCTCAAAAGCTGTTGTCAGCTGTAAGAATGGTTTCGAGACGAGAATATAGTTGATAGTTACGCTCGCATCAGCACGTTCCCATGTCGGGAGCCTGTTATGTTGCGTGAAGACTGTGTCCAAATTATGAAGCTCTCTAGACTGTGTCATCACTAGCCATGCTTTCCCTCGGCTCTCCACCAGTGATATCTTGGATATTGCCTGCTTAGGCTTTTCCGTTTGACATGATGCATTTAAATCGCCACAGATTAGTAGGTAGGGCGTCATGAATGTTGCCAGTGTCTCATCAATGATCTGCTCTAGCATTGTGATGAATTTTGCTGCGTCAATGGCTGCAGGATTCCAATACGTGTTGATAATCACTAGTTTCTTTCTGGTGGTAATTTCAGTTAGATCAGACTTTTGTTCCCAAGTTGCCATAACGGCCAATATAGATGGATTGGCAATCAGGATTTTGTCCAAGGAAAGACCACAGCCATTTCGCCAAGCTGTCAAGATGCCTGAGGAGGGGCGACCTAGGTGGCCTTTCCTTTGACTGCCAGAGCAATCATGATTTCATACCCCTCTAGGGATGGTTGGTGTACAAGCCATGTCTCCTGCAAACATATGATGTTGTATGCTCCTAAATTTACATCACCCAGGACTGTTAGATGGGAATAACCTCTTATGTTCCACGAGCAGGGTTTTAAAGTTAACTGAAGACCTTCCTCTTGCCGATCCATTGGGTGGGTGAGGCCTTCAGCCTCGCATTGCTATTTATTCAAGTGAGAGGAGAGCGCATTTGGTAACCAAGACCAAATGCTGTGTTTGTTTTCAGGTTTACTTACTGTTCCCACCAATGACTGATTACTCTGTACTTCTTGAGTGATAGTTCTAGTTGTCGTGCGTGCTTTTTCACTTGGTATCTTCTGGTTCTTTTCTCTGTTGATTTGCATATTTTCAAGAGTCACTGACTCCCGCCTGTTGATGGACAAAGTGCTATTTTTTCTTGTGTGTTTTTGTTCAAGCGCTGTGTTTAGCCTTTCTTCCCGATCTTCTCTGTTTGGTTCTACATACGTGGATTTGTGCATTGACGTTTTCTTTAGGTTCTTTGTACCATATTTCTCTTTTATACTAGGTGTACTTTTATCCATTTGTTGGGTAGATTTACGCACACTGCGCGATGGATGGTCATGCAAAGCTGTTTCAAAAATGTCAAATCCCATTTTTTGTAGGTGTCCATTATATATGAGTTTTTGGACTGTCGATGAGCCGATATGCAAAAGTGTGCAGGCTCTATGTTGATCATGCCATGGTTTGACAATGAGCAGATCGTCTGATTTTATTGCCCGGAGCTTTGTAGTGTGATGTAAAATCTCCAGGACGGCTCTTCTATTCAGGATTAAATCCTCCTTATTGCTCGATCTTTGCTCCATTTTGAAGGTCCATTTTACTTCCTTTGCTCTTGAGCTTCTTGAGTTGAAGACCTCTGTTCTGGATCTATAGTGACTTTTGTGAGTTTCCTTTGTCCTTAATTCTTTCGGAGAATGAGCTGTGTTTACCAAATTTTGTTTTGTTGAATCAATGATTTTTTCTGATTTCTCTGCGTGGCTATTTTACTTGCTGTTCTTTTCTTTGCCTCAGTATTCTTTTTGCTTTTTAAGCGTGAGTCTCCATCGGAGATTTCATTTTTAGTGTGTTCCATCGTTTGTTGTATCCAATTTGCTGTTTGTGATATTCTTTTGCATCTCTGCTCCAGGGTTAAGAATTTACTTTCAAGGTTGTCGTCGGATGCACTCGATATAAGGTTAGATTTATCTTCCCATGTCGTCATATATTTCGATTTGGTTCCTTTTCTTAGCTCTGCCGTTTCGGCAGTTGGTACTACTTCTGAATGCGTATCATCCAGTTCAATAGACTGGAGAGGTGGTTCACCTATCGAATGTACACTTATATTTATCAATGTGTCGTTGTTAAGAAAATCTTCGACCGACTTTGGAGATACTGGTCTTTTATTTTCGTCTGGTGCCACTATTCTCTGTAGGTTCTCAACATCTGAGTTCATTCTGATGTGAATGGTGCCATTTTTTTGCGTTAGCTTAGATACTGTTGCCCTGTTTTGAGAGCTCGTTGCATCTTTTAGGTGAGTAGTCATATCCTGATCCAAATATGGAAAATGTCGCTCCAGGGTCAATAATGACTGCAGGCGCAGTTACAGTTTCGGCGGTCAATTTTTCTACAACCAACAGGACTCTGGCTTTTTTTGTTCCAGTATCTAAGACATCTCTTTTCGTGGTTTGACTGAGACTCTTTGACTTTTTTCTCCTTGGCTTGAGTTATGTTCGTTTTAGTTATTAGGTCAATGATGGTTTCTGTTTGTGCACTTGTGTCTTTGGTATAGCTTTCCTTCTTCTCAGCAGTATGTTTTGCTTCAAGATTCATAGAGACTGCTATTATTTTTGCCATCAATTGGTTTACGAGTAGTTCAGTCGTTTTGACCTTGTTGTCTTTTGCCTCTCTGGCTGATATGTAACCCTCTAAATAGGTCAGTTTGGAGAGCGTCATTGCTTGAATCGAGGAATGGTCTTGCAATGCGTCATTGATTGAATCATATAGTTTACAGAAAGGGGCAAGCGCTATTGTGATTGCAGACATAATCGATAACATATCGGGTTTCTTGGAGGGTGTCTCGGGGGTCAGTACCGAGTTTGTGCGGCGACTCTTTCGTTTGGGGTTACAAACATGTCGCTTGTAAAGTGGGCTTTGTGAGCTGCAGCACTAGAGCGTGAATCCAACGAGCTTCTTCGTTGTGGATATGTGTTCACGCAGTGCCCTAGTTCACATAAAAAGGAGGTTTCTGGTTTGTCGCAAACCCGAGGCCGTCTATGAGCTGGTGATGATATGCCTTCAGCTGGTGTCAACGCTGGCGATTCTTCTCTAAGGACCGAGTCTGGCCTTTTCTTGCCGGTAACAAGGTCTTTTTCTAGTCGTATCGGAGATATTTCAGTCTGCGGCTCTTGCCTACTCTTCTCAAGTGTGGATTTCTGTTGCCATCCACTTGTTTCTGCATGCTTTTTGGCTTCTGGAGTTGATTGTTCTTCCGTTGTATCTTTGGTTCCACTTTCACTAACCTTTTCAGAATATACTCTAGCCATCACTTCCGCTGACATCATTATTTTCTCTAAGGGTGTGTTGGATCATCGCCAGAGGCATAGGAGTAGATTATATCAGTGGCTCTTCACTGACTGGATTGTCTTTCATCTGATGTGGACTGTGGCATTCATTCCTGCACTCTGCAGGCTGGGCGTAGATCTTATCAGTTAAGATTTCCATATGTAGTTGATCGCTACTTGTAGGCAAATCCAACCTTCTTTGTTTTGCACAGGGGAAATTTTCTTTCAATGCTGCCAGCATTTCAGCATCAGAGAGTTCCTTAAAGTCCTTATGCTTTGAAGACATTTGTGACTGAGAAAACAGTCAAAATACGCATTGTGGTCGGTTTTGCTGAACCTGATATTCTAGAGGTGCCACTGCCTCCTCGTTTGTCTTTTGGGGCCATGATAGCTTTTCCTGCGCTGCCTTTCAAGTGCCCCTTGGGTTGTTTTGCATTAGGCTTTTTTTTAGTTGTTTTATTATTCATTTCATTATGTGCTGAGTTTTGTCTTGACCTTTTTTTCAAATTCAGTTCAGTTTTTTTTGGAGGTATTGTGGTTGAGTCTTCTACCTCATCTGGTTCCAGCTGTGCATTTTCATATAGGCACAGTTCTTGAGTCCATCGCCTTGCAGGTATTGCGTGGATTAATGCCTTGATCACCCCTCGTGGTGGCCGTATCTCAGGGTGAGTACACCCTTTCTCAGCACCAGATTTTAAACAAGTAAAGGTTGTATTAATTTAAGATATTTTAAAAACGAAATCAGAATCAAATTGAATAGTTTTAAATAAGGAATATATGGACTCAAGTACTGTATGTGAAGATTGCTGTATTTGCTGACTTCATGCACATACATAACAGAGATGCCATAGTGGGGATCAGGGTATGTACTACCAACACTATTTTTTTTTATCTAAAGGAAGAAAGTCATCTATGGCCAGATGAGCCCAGTCTTGAAATTGCAGAGCAAGCACCCAAGGCATAGCAGAGAGGGTAATTTTTAAGTACTTCACTTTGAATCCAGCAATCCTCAAGACTTGCAACCTCTCTGGGCGGAACAATGCTAATAACTAATGCACAATGATGGTGATGTCACAGAGTATCTCAGACCTGGAAATAACACTGCCCATTCTCCAAAATGTGGACAAGTCTAAATGCAAGTTTTCTAAGGCGTGTTTCCTGGAATGCATTGTCAGAGTCTAGTACTGGAAGGTCATGTGTGAAGATAGGAGGAGCTGGTATTGAACAACAGCAGGTAAGTATTGCTACAACCAACGTGGAGGGAAGCAGGGGCCCGTGCAGTCAGACTTAATCAATCCAGTGGGCAACCTCTAGACTGAGACACAGAGAAGCCAACCCTGTAATCAGAAGGCATGTTGGGAGGTGAACACGGAACCAACCTTCCTCAATCCTATATTTTTTGATGAAACAGGAGTATCGTGTTCAGACTAACAGAGCTGAAGGAAAGGGGTGCCAGAGTTTTGGAATCATGTTGTATAATAATAGGAAAATTAAAGAGTAGCTGGAGGAAGTGCACAATCTAAGAAGGTAAGTAAATGACATGGAAAATAGGGTAAGGTGGTCAGGATAAAAAGGTTCAGAGTCCTAAGAACTACCTTTTGAAACTGATGTAAAAGATAATTTGTGACCCCTCTATGTGGGATGTTGGGACAGAAGTCCAGTGAGCTCCCTAACTGCAATGTAAGTTAAATCTGAAAATGATGGGACCACAAAAATGAATTGTCCTAATTTTTGTTCATAGGTCAGCCCAAGGGTTAATTACAGTGTCTTGCAAGACAAATAGACTGCATCCTAGCATTTACCCTTTCCCGACCCAACCAACCCACACCACCGTCACTTCCAGATGAGCTCCTTTTTGTGCTCCAGACAATTGACCTCACAATGTCAAAAAGCACTTACCATGCGTTCCAGTGCATTATTCCACCTTATTTTAGACAATTAACTGCTTTGGTTCAGTGGATTCGTCACTTCCTTATGTCCATTGGGTGTTACCTAACTAACCAGTTCCAGGTAAATATGGCAGAATTGTACATTTCTGGTGCTTATGCCCCATCACCATTTTCACTGCCGATGAAGACTCCTTTGTGAAAGCTGGTTTAGACCGGTGAGATCTGTTGACATTGAGGGATGACCTGGTTCCCGTAACACAGAGTAGGCCAAATGTCCAGTGTCAGCACCTTTATTGTGACTGAGCAGTCCAATATAGCAAAAACAGGTTGCACCTGGTGCCAGTAGAAACAGGATACCCTGAATAAAGTCTGCTTCGATTTAAAGAAAATAATTAACACCAGGGCCATCGGGATGTTGTGTCGAAATGTTAAGAAAACTATCCTCCTTCCTTGTTTTTTTGTCAAGCAAGTTCCCTACAAACCCACCCCATAACATAACTCCTCCCCATATTCAATTATTTCATTATTATTTTTGTTTGACCGTGAGTTTGGTGTGTCTACTTGTAGTACTGCAATGGCGGTGAGCGTAACGGCAGATAGTTCTCATTCCTCCGTTAGAATGGATAATGGGGCGGTGTCTGTGGACTCTCGGCGGGGGATAGAAAACATGCCACCGCTGTTGTTCTCGAAGCCTGGCCCACTATGTTAAAGAATAAACTTATACTCAACGAAGGTCCCAGCAGGATGTTCATAGATTGTTACGAAGTGTGATAAAGATACTCACGCCTGATGGTGAAGTGTGGGCGCTACATGCTCATCATTTCAAGCAGTGATGTGATCATTTATTTGCATGTATTGCTGAAATGCAAATAGAGCGGAAACTATCTGAGAGATTAAAGTTACGTGAATGCGATGTGTGATTGGGCATACAGAAAATGGTGGGAGTGGAAGGAATGTTAATAACGTGCAACTTTAGTATTTGCATCTATATGGATCTCGTGGTAAACATATGGACTTTTCAGCCTTCCAATGTTCGATGTTTAGCATTGCACTATTTAGAGATTCTTTATTGAGGCGTGTAGTATATCGCGTTGCAACCATATGGGATATAAACTGTCAGCATGAATGGTTGGCTATGATGTTACTTGCTAGATGAACCCTTTGAGGATTTTTAGGTCGCATAGTGTGCAGCCACATGGTTCATGGACTTTTAGGTTTAAAAAAAAAAACTGACATTAACTGGTGTTACATTTTATGTTGGAAATGTGATATACAGGCTTACATTGCAAACATTTGCGGTAAGTTTCATGACATCCTGTATGGGTGGATGGAGTAACCATTCATGTGAAGTGCGATGTTGAGTGCATGGACATTGACCCAATGTTGAGTGCACGGGCAGGGCAACCCATTTATGTAGAGTGTGGATAAAGGGTGGTGTTGAATTAGTATACAGGGAGCTGCATGTTTTTGAGAATCGTAGCATGGGTTAGGGATAACTCATTTATGCCGTAGTATGCAGTGCGCTGCATGAACATTAGAGTTAGGCTCTATTGTTGCATGGGTGGTGGGCACTCCATTTATGGTGTGGAAGCACGGGTGTGCAGTGTGCTTCTTTTAAGAGTGCTTTAGCATGCATTACAGGGAATCCATTGATGTTTAGAGGCATGTGGGTCCATGCCTAGGAGTCAGCATGGGTTGGTAGTAACCCATTAATGTTGTAATGGTGTGGTGTGTTAGGCTTTAGCTATGGTTTTGAGGTAACTGATTAGTTTAGGAATGGGTGTGGGGCAGTACGCTGCCCACGTGCTGTTCACGGCACAAGAGTGTGGGGATGCCCTTATTTCTTGTCTGATGTGGTTTATTATGGGGTGTGGTGGACTCCAAGGTTACCAAGTGGTATGTGGTGTCCAAGTCGTGAGATGACTTGGTTAGGTTTTCTTGTTTGGTATCTTCGACTTGCAGGGAGTGTCATTTTTGTCGTACTTTCCTGTGATCTTAGGGCTAAGGTATTTCCTTTTCCATCTGGTTGTTGGAGGTCTTCGCCGTTGTTAATTGTGGTGTTGGGTTGAGACTGGACTGCTTATGGCTCAGTTTGGAACGGTTGCCAAGCTGGGATCGGTGTTTGGGTACTTGGATTGGAATTCCTCCGGTTGTAGTGGCCCTTGTGTGAATGAGGTGTGAGTGAGCTTCTGGTTGTCTGGTATGTGTGTGCATTCTTTGTGTCCAGGTGTCTTATCACTATCGGTCTGTGTGGATTGTGTAGCAAGTTAGTTAGTTCTCGCTTAGTTGGTGCAGGACCTGGTCTATCCCGATGTGGGGGGTTTGAGCGTGGGGGTGGCAGACCCATGTTTCACCCGTGGCAGGGGTGAATAAAAGGAGCAAAGAGTTTGTTGAGGGTTTATTGTTGTGTATTGTGTGTGTGTGTGTGTGTGGCTGACTGGTTATTCTATTGGTGGGAAGAGAGGCGTTAGGGTTCCTTCTTATGTTATGTAGATTTGTAAAGCACAGCATACGCCAAAGGCATCTTGGCGCTAGGGGTAGCAGATGAGAAAAAAGATTCTTCGAGTACTAGAAGAGAAGTCTTCAGAGCACGTCTGAAGGCCAGATGATTAGCAGTAGCACGGAGAGCCCAAGGGTGTTGGTTCCATGCTTCGGCTGCGGCCACCGAGAAGGTGCAGCCTCCAGCTCGAGTGCGATTGACGTGAGGAACCAGAAGGAGAAGCGCAGTCTGGGAGCGCAGAGGCCGATTAGGCACATAGTGGATAATAGTGGATAAACTTCTCCTGCAAATATTCAGCTCCAGCCTTATAGAAGGCCCGGTGAACAAGGCACATAGATTTAAATAGAATCTGTTGTTCAATGGGGAGCCAGTGTAACTGTCACAGGAGGAGGGCCATATGCGAGCTTGCTGGCAGGCGCAATATTGCGCGAGCAGCAGCATTTTGGAGCATTTCGATCCGATTGAGCAGATAGTATAGTTGGCCGAAGTACATTGAGTTACAATAATCCACTGTACTAAGAACCAATGCTCCAACCACTGGGGCATGAAAATGGCCCGGGATGAAAGGGAGAACCTTTCTCAAAGTGTGCAGTTTGAAATGGCCGGCTTTGCAGATAGTGTCCACTTGCTCAGTCATCATCAAAGAAGATGAGAACTTACCTCCCAGATTTCTGACGGTAAGAGAAGAGAGAGAGAAGGGGACGAGAGACTTGGGCCAGAAGACCGGAGTCCATTAGTTAAGGGGGGTGTTTAACCCTACCACCAGGACTTCTGTTTTACTACTATTAAGCTTAAGAGAGTTGGTAGCCATCCACGCACCTAAATCTTCAAGACAGTTCCTAAAACAGGCTGCAGTTTCGGACCGAAAGAGATCCAGACGTACCAAAATATGCATGTCATCTGCGTAGGAATAAAATCGAAAGCCGTGTGATAGAATGAGAAGGAGCAGTGGACGAATGCATATATTAAAAAGAATGGGTGAGAGAGCCAACCCTTGTGGAACTCCACAGAACAGTGTGACTGATTTCGAACAGTAAGGGGGCAGAAAGACCGATTGAGACCGAGCGGTCATAAAATCTGCGAACCAGTTCAACACCTGGCTCCCCATGCCCGCATCTGACAAACAGGATATAAGTATAGAATGATCAACCATGTCGAATGCGGCTGAGAGGTCAAGTAAAAGCAAAGCTCCTGCCCTGATCAACAAGCCGAGTGAGGTCATCGAATACAGAGTTAAGAACTGATTCGGTGCCTCTCCCGGGATGGAATCCGGATTGAAAAATATCAAATGAGCCTGAGGATTCCATATAAGATGAAAGAAGGAGAGAGATCGATGCCTCCAGCGTTTTCATCATAGATGGAAGAAGGGAGATAGGGTGAAAATTCGCCAGGACAGCAGGGTCCAAAGAGGGCTTCTTCAGGAACGGAAGCACCCGAATGTGTTTCAGGAAGCCAGGTATCAACCCCTCTTGAAAGGATGCGTTAATGGCTGTTGTGATTTCAGTAATAATATCAGGGGAGATGGCTTTGAGCACGTCTAAAGGGATGGCATCACTAGGGGATGCCGACTTGAGACCCTGAATGGCTTTCAGAGCATTCTGTTCAGAGACCACAGAAAAGAGACCCGAGAAGCAGTAGGAGTGGGAGGGTCAGGGAAGGATTTATTTTTTTCTGAAGCATCCAATTTGACTTTGATGTCTTCACATATGGCAATAATCTTGGAATGGAAAAAGGAGGAGAGAGAATCGCACAGAGCAAGTGATGGCTCGATCGAAGGGCCGGAATTGGAAGGCATATATAGAGATTGCACTAGCTCAAAAAGCACCTTAGGCTTATTGATATCCTCCTCAATCTTCCTGCCAAAAAAGTTTTTTTTTGCAGCTAGAATGGCTTTTTGATAAGTCGTAAGAGCACAGCAAAAGATTGCTCTCGTATCCTTCGTGTAGCTGGGCCTCCACTTATGTTCAGCTTGGCGGCATCTAAGTTAGAGTGCTCTGAGCTCATCCAAAAACCAAGGTTCGGACACATGGGCTCTTTCTTTACCGAGCTTGTCTGGCGCAAGTTGGTCACCAACGGCCAGAAAGGACACACCCAGGTTCTGCAGCGTGCAGGAATTAGGAGGAGCACAGTGAGCGAGAAGTGAAGCTGATAGTGTAGAGAGATCGACTTTACGCCAGTTCCTTTTCAAGGTGGGCAGCTTAAGAGGGCGAAGGACAGGGTTGGGGAGAACCACTGTGAAGGAAATTAAATAGTGGTCAGACCAAAGTACAGGAGGAAGTAATGGCAATGAGTGACTTGAGAGCACAAATGAAATCGAGTATATTGCCCATCTGGTGAGTGGGTGCTTGAATCAATTGAGGAAGATTAAAATCACTCATAAGGGAGAGAAGAAGTTCAACCTGGGTCGCCAAAGTGGAGTTGGCAGGCAGGTTGAAGTCTCCTAACACCCATAGATTAGGGTGGTCAACTTGGAGAGCCGATACCAAGTCAGGGAAGTCAGTATAGAATGTGGCATCCACCCCAGGGGGGCGGTATACCAATAAGACAAGAAGTGTTGTTGAGGCCAATATAGATATAGTGGCAAGAAGACATTCCATCTTCAAAGAGTATACTGGTATCAAGTAGTAAATATTAAGGGAGTCTTTATGTATAATTCCCACCTGTCATGATGCATACCCCTGGGCATCCAGACCACGTCCATCAGCCCCGGGAGCAGGCATCATGTCGCCTTGAGAAAACCCAGCAACCCCTGCTAGGGGCTGTCTGGGTTCAGTGCTGGCGCCTGTGGCGCCATGCTCATATTGGACACCAGTCCTGGCGCCATAGGCGCCAGGCTCATAGGTGCACACTTACCTGAAGCAGACCATGCTGCAAGAAGATCCAAGCCCATGTGAGGCCTGGAAGGGACTACTTTACCTTAGGGATTATTTTGTTACTCGGGTGTGGTAGGGAGGAATAACTACCTGGGGCTACTTTGGAGGCTATTTAAACCACACCCGAAGAGCAGCACACCCTTTGCGTTATTCTGCACCCAGCAGCGTAACGCTCACCATGCCAGCAGCAGCATCCAGCCTTCTGCCACGCCCGCCTCGAACCTGGAGCACCTAGAAAGAAGGAAATAAGCAAAGGTTAGAACAAGAGTATTACCTGATTTCTTACCTGATTCCGGATTCATCGCATCTTCAAACCAGAGGAAAGACTTTGTTTTAAACACGTCGCATCGCCAGCAGCAGTGCCGCGCCAAACTCACCGTTCCACGCAGCATCTCTTCGATCCGGCGCTGTCTCCATCTTTACATCGCCGAATCCCGGCACCTAAGGGGGACAAGAAACAACAAGGTGAGCAGAGAGAACAGACAGACAATCTCTTTAGCCACCATATGCTTACCTGATTTTACCGCCGGAGGTATAATTCATCAGCACGCCACATCTTATTATGCCGCACCTATAAGATAAGGAGAAAGCAGCAAGTTTAACCCTTGGCATTATTTACCAGACAGTGTTGGGTAACACAGACTTTTACCGGAGCGCTTTCAGCTGTCAATCTTCTTATTGGGTCAAAGCTGCAAGATAAAAGAGGAATTGGACAGGAGTGAATTCCAGACATTTTGAACTCTTACGAACTATATACTTACGGCTCTTCGCCAGGATCTTTTGGAGTCAGGATTTGTCTACAACTCTTCCAATACCTTCAAGCCAGTGAAGTAACTGGTCATCAACGCGCCCCTGCGTGCTTCGCAGGATGGAGGGCTCATCCTTCAAGAATATAAGGTGAGATTGCTGAGAGGGCGCTTCAGAGGTGATTAGTGGGGAGGACAGTGGGCAGGGGCGTTGCTAGGGGGGGCTAAGGGGGCTATAGCCCCTGATCTTTTGGTTGTAGCCCCGGATAGAATCTCAGGAGCTACAGCCAAAAGACTAGCTAGCCCCCAGTCCCAACAGTTCCGACATCAGCTTAGCCCCGGGTCTTTTCCAGACCTAGCAACTCCCCTGACAGTGGGGGTGCTATCACTTGAATCCACAAGTGGCTAAATCCATCTCTCCACTTGTAGGAGAATATTTCTATGGGCCAAGCAGACAAGATTAGGAGGGCAGATCCAGTCAGTCATCGCTGCACTACGCATCACGTGGGTGAGGCCGCAGCAGTCCGGGTCCGACCGACGCCCTTGTGGGAGCCAGGTGAGCGTAACAGAACACGAAGCCTATCTACAAATCCCCACCCGGGCGTTATGGAAACCTCAGAAACCGACCAACTGGCCCAACTATTGGGGGAACTTAGGGCGGAAGTGCACTCCGCTCGCCAAGAGACTAATGCCCTCAGAAGAGAACTAATTGTATCAAAGGAGCGCACAGATGATCTCGCTAGACAACTGCTGCAAACTCAAGCTGAACAAGCACCCCTACCTGGTTCCGGGGGAAACCCAGCTCCTGTGTTATCGAGTAACCCTGTGCAAATAAACCTACCAGGAAATATTCCATTAGCTCCACCCGAACGCTTTGCCGGAGATCCCAAAAGGTTTGCCGTGTTTATGAACCAATGCCACTTGCACTTTTTATGCAGACCAGGATCCTTCCCAAACGATCAAGCCAAGGTAGCCTTTGTATTATCATATCTCAGCGGCAGTGCAGCTGATTGGTCAATTCCACTAGTTACTCAGGATGACCCAATTCTTCGGGATTTTCAGGGCTTTCAATCGAGCATGGAAAGACTATTTGCCTGGCACTCTCAAGGACAGGCCCTGGATAATGAACATTTGTCCCTACGACAGGGTAACCAGGATCTGCTAACCTATATCGCAACCTTCAATAGATTGATAGTGGAAACCGGATGGCCTGAGGAAAAACGAATTACATTGTTTCATTGCGGACTTCGGGGAGAACTTAAAGACGTCTTGGCTCAAGTTGTGAACCCACCTCAGGATTGCGCAGAGTTTATAGACTTAGTGGTCTAGCTGGATCCTCGACTCCAGAATAGAAAGGCTGATCGAGCTATGTTCGAAAATCGAGTATTGGTTAAATCCAACGTTGCCCCCAAAGGAACAGATGCATCAGAACCTATGCAAATCTGGGGGGGGGGTCAAAGGACCCTTAACTCAAAAGGAAAGGGAAAGAAGAAGACAGATGTAATTGTGCTGTACTGTGGAACCTCAGGACATTTTCTACGGGATTGCCCTATAAAACCACCCAAGAAGGTGGTAGGAGTTGCTGATAAAAGTCCAAAAGAGCATGATTGGGAAAACGACCACGCCCGACAAGCGTAGAGGTCCGCTTGCCGAGCTTAAAGAAGGACACTCAGACCTCTCATCTGATCATACCAATGGTCCTATTTGATCCTAGACAACCCTCACGTATGCACGCAATAAGGGCATACATTGATAGCGGGGCTGTAGGGAACTATATGGACCATGAATTGGCTTCCAGGATGAATCTACCTCTCTGCCGGACCACCACCTCAGATGTCATCACCACAGTCGATGGAACTGAAATAGCCTCTGGGCCTGTAACTCATTCCACCGCAGAGATGACACTATTGGGTCAGGACGGGCATCGAGAGACTATTGTGTTTGATCTAATCAAAGCCCCTCAGTTCCAAATAATACTGGGGATACCTTGGTTGTAAACGCATAATCCTTGTATTGATTGGCAAGAGAAGAGAATAACCTTCCCGGTTTGTGCACAAACCTGTTACCCAAAGAAAAATCAGAATGCAGGCCTGGCCACAGTAACCACAGCAGTGGTGCAACTACCTCCAGAATACCAAGAATTCCAGGATGTCTTCCAAAAGGAACAGGCAAACACCTTACCTCCTCACAGATCGTACGATTGTCAAATCAATCTCATACCCGGTGCACAACCCCCTTGTAGCAGGATCTATGCCCTTACGGAACCTGAGAACCTTCACCTACGACGGTACTTAGACCAGTACCTTTCCAATGGCTTTATTCGCCCTTCCAAGTCTCCTGTGTCCTCAGCTTTGTTCTTCGTGCCAAAAAAGGAAGGTTACCTTAGAACGTGCATAGACTAACGCGCACTAAATCAGATTACGGTAAAGAACCAGTACCCATTGCCTCTGATCCCCGAATTACTAGACCAAGTAAAGGATGCTTGTATCTACACTAAGCTAGATCTCAGAGGGGCATATCATCTGGTACGTGTAAAGAAAGGCGACGAATGGAAGACGGCCTTTCGCACCAAGTACGGTTTATTCGAGTACCAGGTGATGTCCTTCGGGTTGTGCAATGCACCAGCAGCCTTCCAGTATTTTATGAACGATGTCTTTCGTGAACTCATTGACGTCTGTGTTGTCGAATACATAGACGATATCCTTGTGTACTCTTCCTCAGAATCAGACCATGTTAAGCACGTATGTGCAGTCCTTGAGAAACTACGGCAGCACAAGTTATATGCAAAATTAGAAACATGTGTTTTTCATGTTACGGAAGTTGAATTCCTTGGATTTATCTTGACTCCAAAAGGAGTCCGAATGGACTCGCGAAAGGTGGACACAATTCTCAAGTGGCCATCACTTAGTTCAGTTAAATGGGTGCAAAGCACGCTTGGATTTGCCAATTTCTACCGCAGATTCATTCCGGACTTCTCACATGTTGTACATCCCATCACATCACTTTTGCGGAAGAACAAACGTTTCTTGTGGACCGAAGAGGCTGAAAAGGCCTTCCAAGAGCTGAAAGCGAAATTCACGTCGGCGCCTGTCTTAAAGCATCCACGCCCAGAGCTTCCATACATAGTGGAATCTGATGCATCCAGTTTAGCCATGGGAGCTGTCCTGTCCCAGAAGGTACCTGAAACTGGTCAACTTCACCCGGTGGCATTTTGGTCCAGAAAGTTCTCGGCACCCGAGTTAAACTATGCGGTTATCTATAAAGAGTTATTAGCCAACAAATCCGCCTTTAAAGATTGGCGACACTATCTACTCGGTGCCAGGCATACCATTACTGTAATCACCGATCACCGGAACTTGCAATATCTAAAAACAGCCAAAGCCCAATTATCGCGCCAACTTCGATGGGCATTGTTCTTTGCTGAATTCGATTTTGTGATCACTTATCGACCAGGCTGTAAAAATGGCAAGGCAGATGCCTTATCCCGAATAGGAATGGAAGAAGCATATGCAAACCCGGAGCCGGTGCCTATAATTTCTGAACAAAGAATTCTTGGCATAACTACTTTACAGACACTAGAAGAAATTCATTCAAAAATCCAACAACTCATCAATCCAGCAGCCCTGCAGGACTGGATAAAGAAAGGCCCGGATTACTCAGTCATCAATGACCTACCCTACTACCAAGGACGACTATTTCTACCACACAAGGAATTACAGGAACTTGTCATCTCCAATTATCATGATAACCTAATGGAAGGTCACCCAGGTATTGCAAAAACCGAAGCCAAAATTAAGAGACAATTCTGGTGGCCCACCTGGCGAAAAGATATAAAGTCATTTGTGATGTCTTGCGGCATTTGCGCCCAAAACAAGAGTCAGATGAAAAAAACAGCTGGCCTTTTACAACCATTGGCTATTCCACCTACACCATGGCACACCTTATCTTTAGACTTTATTACTGATCTACCTCCATGTAATGGATTTAACACCATTCTAGTTATCGTGGATCTTTTTTCCAAGATGGCCCACTTTATTCCTTTGAAGGGATTACCTTCTGCTTCAGTCCTGGCCAAGGAGTTCCTCAAAAACATCTTTCGAATACACGGGTTTCCTTCTGTATTGGTCTCTGACCGAGGTAGTCAATTCATCTCACATTTTTGGAAGAAATGTTGCCAATTGTCGCAAATCGACGTAAGGTTATCAACCAGTCACCATCCCCAGAGCGATGGTCAGACGGAGAGGACCAACCAGACCCTTGAACAGTACCTTCGTTGCATGCTTCACCAGACCGAAAGTAATTGGAAAGATATTTTATGGATTTCCGAATATGCATACAACAACTCTGTACATTCAGGAACCGGACAAAGCCCCTTTTATACCATATATGGACACCACCCTCAAACCTCTGAACTCGATTCGCCTCAGCACTTAGAAATGCCTGCAGTTAGTCATTTACATTCTACTATTACACAAGCCTTCAAGGGAGCAACAGAACATTTGAAGCAAGAAAAAGAGAAATACAAGAAAAATGCTGATCTACATAGAAGTGAAACTCCACAGCACCAAATTGGAGATCAGGTTTGGCTATCTACAAAACACATACCTCTGAAAGGAACTCAGACTTTTAATCCTAGATATTTGGGACTTTACACCATTAAGGCCATTATCAACCCGGTGGCCGTCAAACTGGAATTACCCTCCAATATGCGAATTCATCCTGTCCTGTCTTTAATGTTTCACTTTTAAAACCAGTTCAACCAGGAACAAGATTAACCAAACCTCCAGATCCTATCTTGAATTCGAGGTGAAAAACATCCTGGACTCCAAGGTGGTTACATCAAAACTTTTTTACTTAATTGATTGGAAAGGTTACGGGCCACAGGAAAGGTCATGGGAGCCTAGTGACCATGTTCATGCACCACGATTAGTGAAGAGATTCCATCGGGACTTCCCAGACAAACCAGGACCAAGGGGAGGAACGACTTTAGGAGGGGCCTTGAGGGGGAGTGCTGTCATGATGCATACCCCCGGGCATCCAGACCACGTCCATCAGCCCCGGGAGCAGGTATCATGTCGCCTTGAGAAAACCCAGCAACCTCTGCTAGGGGCTGTCTGGGTTCAGTCCTGGCGCCTGTGGCGCCAGGCGCATATGGGACATCAGTCCTGGCGCCGTAGGCGCCAGGCTCATAGGTGCACACTTACCTGAAGCAGACCATGCTGCAAGAAGATCCAAGCCCATGTGAGGCCTGGAAGGGACTACTTTACCTTAGGGAGTATTTTGTTACTCGGGTGTGGTCGGGGAGGAATACCTACCTGGGACTACTTTGGAGGCTATTTAAACCACACCCGAAGAGCAGCACACGCTTCGCGTTATTCTGCATCCAGCAGCGTAACGCTCACCGTGCCAGGAGCAGCATCCAGCCTTCTGCCACGCCCACCTCGAACCTGGAGCACCTAGAAAGAAGGAAAGAAGCAAAGGTTAGAACAGGAGTATTACCCGATTTCTTACCTGATTCCAGATTCATAGCATCTTCAAATCAGAGGAAAGACTTTGTTTTAAACGCGTCACATCGCCAGCAGCAGCGCCGCACCAAACTCACCGTTCCACGCAGCATCTCTTCGATCCGGCGCTGTCTCCATCTTTACATCGCCGAATCCCGGCACCTAAGGGGGACAGGAAACAACAAGGTGAGCAGAGAGAACAGACAGAGACAATCTCTTTAGCCACCATATGCTTACCTGATTTTACCGCCGGAGGTATAATTCATCAGCACGCCACATTTTCTTATGCCGCGCCTGTAAGATAAGGAGAAAGCAGCAAGTTTAACCCTTGGCATTATTTACCGGACAGTGTTGGGTAACACAGACTTTTACCGGAGTGCTTTCAGCTGTCAATCTTCTTATTGGGTCAAAGCTGCAAGATAAAAGAGGAATTGGACAGGAGTGAATTCCAGACATTTTGAACTCTTACGAACTATATACTTACGGCTCTTCGCCAGGATCTTTTGGAGTCAGGATTCGTCTACAACTCTTCCAATACCTTCAAGCCAGTGAAGTAACTGGTCATCAACGCGCCCCTGCGTGCTTCACAGGATGGATTGCTCATCCTTCAAGAATATAAGGTGAGATTGCTGAGAGGGCGCTTCAGAGGTGATTAGTGGGGAGGACAGTCGGGGTGCTATCACTTGAATCCACAAGTGGCTAAATCCATCTCTCCACTTGTAGGAGAATATTTCTACGGGCCAAGCAGACAAGATTAGGAGGGCAGATCCAGTCAGTCATCGCTGCACTACGCATCACGTGGGTGCAGGCCGCAGCAGTCCGGGTCCGACCGACGCCCCAGTGGGAGCCAGGTGAGCGTAACACCACCCCCCACCTGGATGTATAGAAGGGCGGTCAACATGAATGAAACTGTAGTTGTTGGGGAGGGCTTGTACAATAGAAGGGCCCGAGGAGTCACAGAGCCAAGTTTCAGTGAGAAACAATAGATCAGGCTGACTTGTATTTATCAGATCGTGGCAGTCGAAGGCATGCGCGACCAGTGAGCGTGTATTTAGTAAACCGCAATGAAGCAAGGATGTGCTAGTAGTGGGGGGGGAGTTGTTGCTAGATTTACTATTACTTTTCTGGCTGGCCGGTGCAATAAGGCTTTTGGAAAAGCCTCCGGGCCAAGTGGTTTCGAGGGGCGCCAAGGAGATGAGTGCATGGCGATCCAGGAATCCAGTCAGTCGTCCTGGCACGGACGGGCACGGATGGGCTTGCCTTAAACGCACCTTTGGTGCGCTGGCGGCGTGCCCACAGTGCCCGCCGCTTTGCGAGCGGAAGCCCTGGCACATTTCTTTTTTTTAAAACAATTTTTATTATTTTTGTTAACACTCCAAACGTTACCAACATTGTCGACATTCACATATACGTTTCAAGTCATTATATTCGCATAGTTTACATCTCAGTCCTCTCCCCTCCCGCCCCCTCAACTCGAGCCCCTATTTCAATGCCATTTGCTTGCGTATCTCCAGACTTGTCTTCCACATTAGTCTCCCTCGTATCATCTTCACTAAGTTCGGCCTGGGAGGGTCCCACCATCGTGGCCACCAGTTGTCTCCATGCTATTAGGGGTCCCGCTTCCTCCTCCCCTCCCTTACTGATTGCTTCGTACCAGGCTGCCGTTTCTGCTTCTGCCCACTTCAGGAGGTCAGCCCACCACGTCTCTATTCTGGGACATTGGGTTGCCTTCCAGCCCATCGCAATTCTCTGTTTGGTCAGGATGTAGGCCAAGTCTTTCATCTTACTTATATGCTTCAGGTTACGTGGTCTGGCAAAGCCCCCCAGCATGCACGCCCACACTGACTCCACCTCCAGTGTGATCCCTTTTTTAGTTAAGCGTAGCTTAATCTCCGTCCGGAATCTGCCCACCTCAGGGCAAGCCCAAAACATGTGTAACATCCCAGCTTCCGCCTCCCCACACCTCAGGCATTTCTGTGCCGTTGAACTCCCAAACCTGGCGATTTTGCTAGGGGTCATATATGCCCTATGAGTAACATGCAACTGGATCTGCTGTAGCCTTGCGTTCCGGGACACCTTCTTGTGGTACCTTTGGGCCCTATCCCATTTTCCATCCAACATAGGTTCTCCCACCTCCTCCTCCGAGTCCCGCCTCAGTTGGAGCAACTCTTTGCCCACCCTGGTCATTAGTAGTTCGTATATGCGGGATATTTCGTGTGCATCCTCCGAGATATCAAACATTGTCTCAATGACCGCATCGGGTTGCTCTGCTAGCACAACCTCAGGCCACCTTTCTTGCACCCATCTGATAATTCTTGTATGAGTAATATATTGGCCTTTGTGCACCCCGGCGTCCTCCATTAATCTCTGGAAGTCTAGTGCCTCCCCCTCCTGCCATACATCTCCGAGGGTCGCGAGGCCCATCGGGTCCCAGAATCTGTGGATCCCTTTTATCCTTTGCGTGTTATCCCCGTATAGCGCCACCAGCGGCACCTGCAAGGAGCACGTTGTCGATTACCCACCATTTGCCATGCATTGTTCCATATTTCCCAGCCCAATACCAGCAGTCTCGCCCTCCCTTGCAGCTTTGATTTAGGCAACCACACCAACCCTCTTAGGAAAAAGGGGGCGGTGTCCTTGCACAGTAGCCTGGCTTTGGCCGTCACTTCTTCGGACAGCCACCTGGCCACGTACTGAAGCTGTCCCGCCAGGTAGTATACCTCAAAATTCCGTAGGTTTATACCCCCTCCTATCACACGAGTTTTGTAACTTCCAAAGGGGCACCCTATTTCTGGAGTTGTGCCGTATAAAGCCCCTGCATAAGCTGTGGAGTTTTGCAAAAAATGTTTGGGGAGCATATACGGGATGTTCGTAAAGAAATGTAGCAATCTCGGCAGGAACATCATTTTAATCAAAGCCGCCCTACCCACCATAGCCAGGGGTAACCTGGACCAAAACCCCATGCTATTCTTGATGCCCTCCACTGCCTTTTCCGTGGTGTATTTGTGTTCATCCTCAGCCGTGTGATATATGTTGATTCCCAGGTATCTGAATGTCCTGGTCTGCCAGGGTATCGGCAAGACCAGTAAGTTCCTGTGCAGGGCCCACCTGTATCTCCCCAGAGGGAACATGCTTGATTTCTTGGGGTTGACTGTTATGCCCAAGAGGATGGCATAACGTTCCATCACCTCCAGGACATAGTGTAGGTTTTCTTCTGGGAAGCGCAGGTATAGCAGTATGTCATCGGCGTACAACGATATGAGATGCGAGCCTCCCTTTGTGAGGATCCCTATCTCCCCATACTGTTGTCTGAGGCAGATTGCCAGAGGTTCCAGGGCAAGAATGTACAGCATCGGCGACCAGGGGCAGCCCTGTCTAGTACCTCTACTAAATTGCCATTTGTCTGAAATTATTGCACCAGTTTTAACCCTGGCGATCGGGGAGCTATACACCATTTTGACCCACTTCAGGTACCCCGGCCCCACCCCATATTCCCTCAGAGCTGCTAGCAACCATGGCCACCTAACTGAGTCGAAGGCCTTAATGGCATCCAATGAGCAACCACCATGTCACTGGGGTCCTTCTCTGTCTGTTTGGGAATGAGGTGGAGTCTCCTATGATTGTTGGTTATGTTCCTGCCAGGGACGTAGCCTGTTTGATCAGGGTGTATCCGTTTTCCAATAACTCGTTTGAGCCTGTTTGCCAGCATAGCTGTGAGGATTTTGCTGTCTTGGTTGAGCATCGAAAGGGGTCTGTATGACCCGCAATCCGTGCTTGGCTTGCTAGGTTTTGGGAGCGGAATAACCACCGCCTCCCTCAAGGACTCTGGCAGCCTGCCTCGTTCTAACGCCTCACTCAGCATGGCAAGCAGCGGGGGGGAAAACCTCCTGCTTGTATGTCTTAAAGAATTAACTTGTGAGCCCGTCTGACCCCGGGGCCTTACATGTGGGTATATGTTGAATCACTGGGCCTCATTACACGGAAGGCGGTAAGGTTTTACCGGTACCGGTAAGGGTACCGGTACCGGTAAAACCTTACGGCCTTACTATGAGGTCCCTTTGCGAGTCCTCCCTTAACGCCTGGTTTTTCCAGGCGTTAAGGATGGGACCCGCAAAGGGACCTCAGAGCTAATTACGGTACCGCAATTAGCGGTACCGTAATTAGCACCTACATCATTCCCATTGAGCCCTATGGGGCTGACTGGCTATGATGTAGGGGTAATGGAGGATGGCGGAATTAGCGCCATCACCCACCTTGGAATATGGCGCTAATTCTGCCATCCACCAAGGCGGACCCGGTAAGGGACCGGCGGCAGCCATGGGGCTAATAGCGCCATGGCTTACCGCCTTCCGTGTAATGAGGCCCACTGTCTCTAATTCATATAATTTGACTGGGGCGTCCAGGTCCTCCCGCTCCTGATCATTTAATTTGGGCAGTCCTATGTCTTCCAGTGTTTCCTGAATCTATCTCTCGACCCATCTCCTCCTCCGTGTCCTCATAAAGACGTTTATAGAATTTGAGGAACCCCTCGTTGACTCCCTCTTGGGTATCCCAGGTCTGGTCTTCTTCACACTTTAACTCCCTGACCACTGGATGTGATGTTTCATTTTTGTACAGCCATGCCAGCAGCCTACCTGGTTTGTCTCCCCCCACATGCTGCCTTTCAATGTATTTTTTATATAATCTATCCCAGTGTTCCCTGCCAATTTGTTGCAACAACTTCACCCGTTCAGCATCCTCCTGTGAGGTGCCCCCCCTCTGCATTATTTCTTCGAGCTCTTTCTCTGTCTCCCGAAGTTCCCGCTCTATGCCCCCTTGGAGTCCTCTGGACTTGGATATGGCAGCACCCCGTACTACCACTTTGAAAGCCTCCCACAAGGTACCTTCTGACTTCACGCTCCCTGTGTTAATATCAAAGTACTCAATAATTGCCTCCCTTAAGTCCTCATGGAATTTGGGGTCCTGCAGGGCCTCAGCTCTGAGCTTCCATGTCGGAATTCTCGCTCTGGGGGGGTTGGTGCCTCCATTCCAAAACCAAAGGGGAGTGGTCCGAAAGTACTCTGGCCTTATAATCCAAGCCTATCATTTCTCCTACCAACTCCGAGGCAACAAACATATAATCCAATCTCGTATGCAAGTTGCGTGGGGCCGCGTAGTGCGAGTACTGTCTGTCTACCGGGTGTAGCTGCCTCCAGATATCTTCTAATCCAAAGTCTCTCAGCCTGTAGTGCTCTTGCTTCCGGGGTGGGTCTGTCTAGTTTGCTGTCTGACTGATCCATTTTGGGGTGTAATGTGCAGTTAAAATCCCCCCATATAATCGCGCCACCCAGTAGGGGGCTGATTTCGCTGTATAGGGCCCTAAAATAGGCCGCCGTGTCTTGGTTGGGGGCATATGACTTTATAATGCTCACTTCCCTGTTTTCCAGCATCCCCTGCACCACTCTCATTCTACCATCCGGGTCTACTGTGGAATAAAGCAATTGAAATGGTACATGAGGTGCCACCCACGTGACCACCCCCCTGGCATAGGTGGAGTACGTGGCTCCAGTGGTGGTCCCTCTCCACTTTCTCTTCACCACCTCCAGTTTCTCCTTGTTAGGTTGGGTTTCCTGTAATAATGCTATGTGGACTTTCAGCCTCCTCAAATACAACATTACTTTATTCCTCTTCAGATAACTGTTGAGGCCTTGCACGTTCCACATTACAATTCTAAGGCTACCCATTTTCATATGCGGTTTGTCCCCTCCACCCCCCTTTCCCGGATTTCCTCTCTAGTCTAATTTGACATGAAATTGGGCTTGTTCCCCTACCTTTCCCAACACAAACTTCCCAACTAATCCCCCCTTCACCTCCTACCTCAACTATAGAACACTGCACACAACCCCTTCCCTCCCCCCTCCCTCCCTGCCTGTCCCCAAGTGGTGCCCAGCGACATCCCTGGATCTCAGGCTCCCCTGCGTTTGGTCCTGCCTCGGGGTGCCGAGGTCAGGAACCCAGCAGGTTGTCACCGGTCTGCCAGTAACCTAACTGGTCTTTTCGTGGGGGTGTGAGGGCTGGTTCCGTTAGGCTCCTGCTCTTTTCACTAAGTTCTCATACTCAATGATCATGTATATACAGCCCTGGTCGCTCTATTCCGACAGACTGTTTCCTGTACTATATTCTAGTCCCAGTGTCTGAGGCTGCAACACCATAGGCGCCAAAGTCTCAATGTTACTTATCTGCACCATCTTCCTTATAGATACCCGATTCCTGGGGGCAGCTCTGCGTATCCAGCCATTCTGTCGCATCCTCCGGGGTATCAAAAAACAGTGTTCTGTTTCTGTGGAACACTTTCAGTTTTGCGGGGTAGATCAGCATATACTTGTAGCCGGCTTCACGCAATCTTCTCTTTACTGCGCCAAAGTTCATCGGTCGTCGTTGAACCTGCAGGATGTTGTACTGGTATGCTGTTATATTTGCTGATGCCCTTTGTATCGTTCCTCCCTTCCGAAAATGCTCTAGGGTTTTCTCCTGGTCTCGATAGTTCAGAATCTTGGCAATCACCGGCCTAGGCGAGGCACCCTGTGGTGGCTTTCTCATCAGGGCCCTGTGCGCTCGTTCCACCGCGAACCCCTGGGTCAGCACTCCTGCTGTTATCTCTTACAGCAGCATCGATTCAATGTACTCCGTAGGGTTGGGTCCCTCGGCTCCGTCAGGCAATCCAACAATGCGTATATTGTTCGTCCGGGCACGTCCCTCCGCCTCCTCCGCCCTGCTTTCCAGGTTGCCCACGCATTGCACTAAGCCCTGGCATATTTAATGTCAGTAAATGTCACGTGGGAGCCGGGGAAGCTCAGCCTCATGGGCAAAGAAAGAGGACTGCGGTAAAGTATACACGCGGTCGGGAATCAGCCCAGGAGTAATGCAGGCTGAACACTGAGCGCGTTGCAGGCATACAATAAAATATCTTAAAAACAGTTCAAACACATCAAGTAGTAGCTAAAAAGGCTTTAAAATGGGCCCCTAAAGGACCCCTCACCTTCTACGCTACGCATGCCGAAGCCCTGGCACATTTAATGTCAGTAAATGTCAGGTGGGAGCCGGGGAAACTCAGCCTCATGGGCAAAGAAAGAGGACTATGGTAAAGCATATACGCGGTCGGGAATTAGCCCAGAAGTAATGCAAGCTGAACACTGAGTGCGTTGCAGGCATACACTAAAATATCTTAAAAACAGTTCCTTATTTCCTTAGCTGAAGGAAGGGAGGTGTTAGGGGTTCTTAGCTGAAGGAAGAGAGGTGTTAGGGTTGCTAGTCATCTGCTTGCATGTATGCTGAGTGCCTGAGTGGTGATGTGATGAATGGAGTGTTTGGGTATGATTGAGTGGAATGCTGTGTGGCGAGTTTTCCACCCAGGTCAGTTGACATGATGTAGCCTGGGTGGTGGGAGCCAGTGGGTTCTGCTCTGATCCTGTAACTAATGAAGAATCTCCTGATGACACCTGATTAAAGTAACATGAAGTACTCCTAGCCTCCAGCGTATCCTTTGACCTGTAGACCCCACTTAGGGTCACAATAAACTGCAACTGCTACAATTTAAATGCAATTCAACCTTTGTTGGTACTGCATGTCTATTTAACCTTCACTTATAATTTTAGTAAATTATTCAGTTCATGTTGAAGTGCATCTTTCTCTTTTATGAAGTACAAAGGATCAACACAAATCTGGGGTCTGTAAGGATATTTGGCGTGTTACAGCACAGAGTACAGCACTACTGCACAGGTAGCAATTTTTTTTTTTGATGCAGCACCAAATGCCTATGGTGCATTGCTATATGTGTTGCCAGGATAACATGGACATATAAGTAAAGTCAGGCTATTCAGTCAAAAACGATTTTTACATATAAGATGCAAATCTATTTTCACGGACACATTCAAAAATGCACAATACTTTTCACCTGAAATGCCTATGGTGCAAGAGACACATTTGAAAATTAATAACTAACATTATTAATAAACAACCTGACTAATAAAAATTAATTTAACATAACCCACTAATAAAAATGTGTCTCCACTGCAGAATTAGGCCTATTCTGAAAGTGAACTTTTAAACGCACATTCATTTTTTTTTTTTTCGTTTTCTCTGCTGCTCTGTCCACATAACTACAGGAAGCAAAAGGGCTCGAAAGAACAGGAAATCAGTTGGTTACAAAGTATTACTATAAAAATGAGCCATTGTGTAGAGAGGGAGGAGATGGCATGATTGATTCTGATTGGAGCAGCGTCATAGCAAGTATCATGCTAGAGGCAGTGATTAGGGTTTTGCTGGGGTGTTTTGAAGAGAGGGGGGAACAGTCGAGATTTGGCAGAGCTGGGAGAAGGACCTGTTTCCTGGCTGAAGCATTCCTATCTGCAAAAGCTGAGAATTCCAGATAATAACCCCGGTTTGAGAACGAAAGGCGCTCGTTTTCACTGGGGTTAATCTTCAAGGGAGCCACATTCAGAAAGAGAACAGCTGAAGAAAACTCGGGCTGAACAGATAAGGTAATTACCTAAGTGTGGGGGCTGAGTGTGTACGAGAATATTCAGTCAGTGTAGGAAAGGAGATTCCTGTGATTTAAGCACATGTTAATGTTGCAAATCGAGTTCTTTTCTCCGCCACTCTCTTTTCAGTGTATCACAGACAATGCTGTTACTGTGCTATTTTATTTATTTCTGTAAAGAGTGAGATCGTGTTTAAATGCAACTTTTATAATACAGAAAAATATTTGAAAGCAGACGGGTGGTGTGTTTTATATTTACCAATACAGTGCTGATGATGTGGGGAGATTTTTAAACAGTGCAATTGTCATTTTAAGACAGATGTGTGCATGATCATATTCAGTATGGACAGTTGTGAGTGACTGTTTGTAGCATAGCTCGTTGGAGGTACATGAGCCAACGGGAAGAGAGACTCTCTGGACATAGTTCCCTACCGTATATAAGGTAGTGGAAATTACCACAAAATTACCACATATAGCTCTCTGTCGTAAATAAGTCAGTGAGATCGCCCATGGTGGCACACTAACACTGAAAATGTGGTATTCCTGAAATGTAGGCCTGAGGTCTCTCTAGTGATTACACGAAAAATCTAAGCAAAGATAAGGGATTCTGGACACACAATGGAGGTGATTGTAAGGTTGGTTGTTCAGAGACTTCATTGCTAATCACAGCATAGACCTAAAGTGGCTGTATGTTGAGCTACCTCAAATGCTTTCTTCTGATCACTAAACACTGCTTCTAAACCTTGTAAGCTTTAGAAGTCACTTTCATAACATTGGGTATCAACTTTTCTATCTCCTCAAACTTCTAGTCACTATCTTAGGCCATTCTTTCAAGAATTCTAACTTAACATTCACTGACTTCCTATCTAATGCAGACCAGTGGGCATTAACCAGTTGTGCTCCTGTCTGTATCATGAATTGTAAATATGTAGTTGCCATGGAAACTAGCTCTACACAGGTATCCTCGCATAGAAATAGAAAATCTACCTGTAAGTGATATTTTGTTTCCGGACTATCCCAACATATTCTATTACCTACTAACAACACTTGTCCCTTTGCTATTTTATGAAGACATTGCAACTGTGGTGGTTGATGGGGCAACAACTTCCAAGTTGAGCCAATTCTTAGCCACATAGTATCCATATTGGAAGAGGCAAGGTATTGGGCTGAGATATCAGGCAGTCTCATTTCCCACACTTCTCTGTGAGTCACCCTGTTCCAATTGCATCCAGCCCACGGGCCCAGTATATAATCTTTGAGCCCAAAGGCCTTTTATCAGCCCGTTGGCAGTAAAAGTGCACACTGCTTGTCCACAGATCCAGCATCTGTACTGCCAGAAGATCTTCAACGGCCACCGGTACACCAGAGTAGTTTCACAATATTCTCAGGCAGCTGGTGTGATACACATCTTCATGGGTAATTTTAAGTTCCAAGTTCAGGCAGTTGTGTACCGCTTCACAGGCAATGTCCCATTGCATTTTTTGCCCTGTGGCATCACACCCTGGAGCAGCTGAATTAGAGCGTCTCGTGTGATACAATCTGCTACTTCCCTTTTGTTTTTTCCTCTGTTTCATTCTTCTCTCTGTTGCTGAAGGCCGCTCTCTCACTGCAGTTGGGGAACTGAAAAATAACCCGAAATGCAGACAAAGGAATGGTAACTAATGTGGCCGAAGTGGCATTCAAAACAACATATCAGTATCCCGTTGATTTGTCCTACCAGAGAAACTGACTATGCAGTTTACTATTCTTCATAAATTCAGTGACTTCAAAGGCTGGAGATATGAAATATTGTATGAGAGTGCAGTTTGTTATTTAAATCTTCTTAGTATCGGCATAGAGCATGGGTGGTGATAGCATGGGTGGTGATAGAGCACACTCTAGTCACTTCAGTACTGTTTCTAGGGTTCAGCGTAGATCGTAAATAAAAATAAAAAGCTCTATACAATTATTGTAGTCCTTCGCTAAAACTACACTTTGATCCTCTCTCTCACATTCTCCCGGCACAGCCACGCTATGAAGGCTACGGGGCAAGTGCACTATATCAGAGGCCCTGCTCCCCTTACCAGTCTAAGCATGTTCTTTCACCACCACCACCACCGTAGTGTTTGTGTGGAAGCATTAACAATAAATGATCTTTAGAACTCTTGTCTTCCCAACCTACTATGTAAAACAGAATAACAGTAGTGTGTTAAATCAGAAATGTGAGACGGCTCAGGATATATTTCTGGGGCAAAAGTAGGTCTCACATCAGGGCTCTTATTCTTCGGCAGGTCATTTGGAGTAGGGGTTGTTTTTAGGTGCTGTTATTCAGTATTTAAGGCACATTGGTAGTCCTCGTTGGACATACAATTAAAGAGAGCCTCGCCGGAGTAAGGGAGGGTTTTGAAGGGGGAAAAACAGACGTTGGAGAAATCCTAACAAGTCCACCCCACATTCCCAACTTCCCATGAACTTACATGTCCCTCTGTGTCAGTTGATTGTGCACCTCCTCCAATAAAGGGGACAGTTCTCCATCTCTGAAGTGGTGATTACATTAGTAAGGTAATATGGCTTCATCAATTCAAAGGAGGTATCAAAGTTAACATTTAATATCCAGGAAAAGAGCAAAAAAATGAGAACATATGAAACAGGCACTTTCTTTGTTTTTAATACATCAGTGATGCAGCCCGCTTGCACTGGGTCACGTTGACCCAGTTACGTGCCCCAGAAGGTTCACTGCACAGTTGGATACCAGAAACAACTGGAGGGGCCCCTTCCATCTTGGGGTCAAAGCTGATTTTTCCTGTAGTAGTCTCACAAGGACTTAATCACTTAGCTGTAGAGAATGTCAGGGTACAAATGGTTATCTGTGCAGCACTGCCTTAACCTGGTTATAGGCAGAATCGGTCAGGGGAAATGTGGGACTTCACATACCCTAGGCATCGGTCATCAGTTAGGTGCAGGTTGTCGTCAACAGCTTTTACAGTTGGGGAAAAGGGTAATCTCTTAGGCCTGCCATACAGGCTGAGGCAATGTTTTCTGTTCGGAATACTTTGCATGCTGAATAGTACAAGGGAAGGGTTGCAGGCCATTTTAGCCCAATTCGTTTTTGATCACTCCATGTAAATTGTGCTGTATATTCAGGGTGTACAATAGTGATTTCATTACACTGTTTCCAAAATGGGTCCCCTGATAGATGTTAGTGCTAAATGGCTCCCCAGGTCCGGGCACAAAGACCCTCACATGTATTTTCACCACAGATACAGCATCTGTCGTCCTGGAAGGGTAGGCCTCCACCACCCTTTGAACACAGAGGTATTGGCACTTATTATAGCGGGTGTACTGTATAAAGTGTTATTAGGAGGCCTACAAAAGGGCCATAAGGGGGCAGATTTGCTCCCTGTGTGGCTGATACAGTTTTCTCCACATTATTTTGGAGGTGAATGGTGCAACACTTTATTGTATTTATTTATTTGTCATTAGTATAGCTCACCTAACCCAGAGACATGTAGGCACTTTTTGCTTAAGAGGGTTGGTTACATTAGTTGCTTGCATAGGTATTAGGATACAGACATTGCTTACATAGGTTACAGGTGTTGCTTACATAGGTTACAGACATTAGTTACATATACTCCTACGTCTCGTCCCCTTTCCTCCATACTTATGGGACGTACCGTCCTGTGGGACGGGACCGGAGCACTTTGTGAAAATCATCACATTTTTCAAAAATGTGTCCTTCTTTTACGCGGGGTGCCGCACATGGCCGTAACCCCACACTCCTTAGATCCACCCAGCGCATCGCCCATCAGTCCTTTTCTCCGCGCGGTCGGGACTGGACGCATTTGCATCTTTGGAAGATTTTTTCCTTCCGGTGTTCTTCTCTCCTGCTCCAGTTTGGTGGTCGTGTAGCAGTCCATCTATGCCGATTCATTTAGAATTTCCTTCTTGTTCTTCTTGCGAGCGACGCTTCGCTAGGGTGGATCCCCATCCTCTTTGTTTAGAGCGTTTGGGTCCAGATCATCGTTGGGACTCGCGTTTCTACTGTGATTCCCTTTCGGTCCGGGCTCTTCAACTTCGCCTGGAGCGGTGGGAGGAGGAGTTTCAGCGCGTTCCTCCTCTGCATTTTCAGAGTTTTATCGATGAGAAGAAGAGACGCCCGGTAAGTTGTTTAGTTCTTAGGGCACCCCGGCCGGGGGACTCCTTCCCGGGGTTTTCCCAGTCCGGGAGGGGCTTCATAAGCTCTATTACCAGGTTTTCCCCTGAGGTGCCTTTCAGGCCTAAAAAAAGGTACCAGAGTTTTCTCCAATGGCTTCCGTAAGGGGCCTGCCAGCACCGGATTACAATCCAAGGCCCCTCCTGTGGGTGCTAATCGATGGCCCAGTTCTACTGGGGCAGTGGGTACAGGAGCTTGCTTTGTGGTCTCCTTGGCTGGAGCTTCTCATACAGACACCAGGGCTTTCCCTGAGGCCTCTGCAGAGGTTTTCTGTACCGAACCAAGGTTCGAGGCCCCTCTTGAGGGAGCTGTTACCGGACTCTGTTCCGAGGTTTCTCTTTCTGAGGCTAAGGTGACCGACAAGACTGAGAGACCTGCCACAGTCTTGTCTGTGAGGTGGATTCCTCTACGTTCCTGTCTTTGCGGTGATACCAGTTCTGTTGAGGAGGCACAGAGTGAGGTCACTGACTGTAATTCCTCTGTTAACGGCTCTGCTGAGGTTCCTCTTCTAGAGGATAATTTGGCTAATAGTATGTCTCAGAAACATCCTAGGCCGCACAGTACCGGCTCTGCCGAGGTTCCTTGTGTCAAGGCTAAAGTCAAGGCCCCTGACCTGTCTGTGGAGCCCCCTGCCTCACTCACACATGTGACACAGTTCTCATCAGACACTGACAAAATAGCGCCCGTTCCTGCGCGAACTAGGTGGCCATTTTGGATTCCTCCATTACACCTACGCCATCGCCGTCTGGTGCTGGGAGCGTGTTTTCAGGTGAACATCGACTTCCTGGCGCAAATCCTTTTCGTCGAGTTTATGACTGGAATGCTTTGATGCCATTACCGCACACGGTCTCGCTGCCTGCTACATCTGTCCCTTTGATCTATGTTGATCCGACTGGAGGAGGCCCTCCTTGGTAGCACTCTCCTTTATGGCCTTGGAATTACCACTATCACGAGCGGCCACTCCCCACTCCAATGCCCAAGCCTTTGGCAGAGGATGCCTTCTTAAGAAAATTTCAGAGGCTTATGCACTATGACCCCATGAAGGAGTATTTCAGAGGTCTTTTTGGGGAAATCTGCCCTCCAGCATCTACTCCTGTGCTGACGGTTCCAGCCGTAGCGTCGGTTGGCCCGGCAGCTGTTCGCCTCTACCGATTGGCCCACCTCCAGCCCTTTGGCCCTTGTCTCCAATAGACAAGTCTTCGGCAGAGCCAGATGTGATGCAGGTCGATCCGGATGTGTCGGATGGCACGCAGGGGGGATCAGGATAGCGAGGACGAGCCCCGTTCTGTTAGAACGTTCCATGACCGGGTTCTGGACATGTCTCTTCTGGATGTACCAGTACCTGAGGCACCCGCTCCCCAAGAGGGGGTGCTTTCTGGGGCGTTCACCTTGTCTCCTCAGGAGCGTACCGGCTTGTTCCTTCAGAGGGACATTTTGGCCGAGGTCTGCAAGGTCTTGGATAAACCACACTCTGGACTTCACGTTAACAGGAGGTTTGACGCTTGTTATAGGCTTCACACTTTGGAAGAGGTAGATTTAGCGTCTTGCCTGCTCCCTTCCTCCATAGTGGTGGCGGCTGCCACGCTACAATCCAGACCGGCTTCCACGTCTACTACAGCGGCAGCCCAGGTTCTGGCCAAGGAGGACAAGTTGCTTGACTCCTTGGGGAGACAAATCTTCGCTAATTCGCCCCTGCAGTTGCGCCAGGAGAACGCAGAGCTCATTTTAGCGGTGGCAAATATGAAAATGTGGAAAGGTCTATCTGAATTTGAGGAGTAGCTGGATGATTTTAAGAGTGGCTTGTCGGATGCCAGAGTTCTGGCGCAGGATATGATCGAGGCCGCGGCTCATCAAGTTGACACCTCGGCTCGGGGCCTCCTGTTTGGTGTTTGACACCTCTCGTCAGGCTTGGCTTCATGCCTCAAAGTTCTCTAAGGAGGTCCTGGATAAGGTTCTAGACCTGCCTTTTGACGACAAAGAACTGTTCCATTCTTCAACGGATGTGGAGTTGACTAAAACTAAAGACCGCACTCAAACAGCCAAGTCCCTGTCCATGTTGGTGAAGCCGCCGTTCAAAGCTCAAAGAATGTCATCTCAGCCTCGGTCCTCCTCTGGTTTTCGAGGGTTTCTGGATCGGAGGACACGCAGGGTCCATCCATCTGGGAACTCTCATCAGAAACAGAAGCGAGGCCGATTTTTCTCTCGGTCCTTTGCCTCCTCTTCAGGATCAAGCGGTCTTTCCACAGAGAAGTCCTCAAATGATGTTTTCCGGCGCTCGCACGAGGCCCCATTGGGAGAGTGCATTGCGTCTCACTGGGAGGCGTGGCAAGACCATCACTGAGGATCGGTGGGTCTTGTCCATTGCTCGGCAGGCTTCCGCTTGCCCCTTCCCCACCCATCAATCCTCCCTTCCAGCAATCGGGATGCCTTCCCTCAGAACCAAAGTGCAGAAGCTGCTGGATCTCAAGGCGGCGAAACCCATTCCCATGGGGGTGCGAGGGGAGGGCTTCTACTCCTATCTGTTCACGGTGCCCAAACCCAACCAGGCTGGCCTGCGCACCATCCTAGACCTTTCCCAGTTCAACCTTTCTCTTCCCCAAGAGAAATTCAAGATGATCACGCCCGGTCAGATAAAGTCCTTTTTACAGAAGGACGATTGGCTCAGCGTGGTGGACCTTCAGGGTGCGCATATGCATATCCTCATTTGGAGTCCGCCGTGGAAATACCTGCGGTTTTCCATGGGGGAGGAGTTTTTCCAGTTGCGTGTGCTCCCGTTTGATCTTAGCTCGGCACTGCGCGTCTTTACGAAGATGATGTCGGTCATCGCAGCTTTTCTTTGGCTACAGGGTATCCATGTGTATCCGTATTTGGGCGACTGGCGGCTGCGCAGTCTTTGTCCACTGACAGCCTCGAGCAACTTTCAGTCTCTCCTCCAGCTCTTGTTCCACCTTTTCATTGGAACACCATCAATTGCAGAGTGTACCTGACTGGGGACAGAATGGCGGATCTATTGGCCGTGGGATCAGGTGTTTATGCAGTCGGAGAGCATGTCAGCCTGGTGGTTCCAGAGGCTTCTGGGCCTCATGCCTTCTTGCGTGCTGGCACTTCCTCTTGCTCGTCTCAAGATGAGGTGGACGCAGATGGCTCTTCGGAGCACCTGGCTTCAAGCAGTGGAACAAGATTCCAAAATGATACTGGTTCCACCTTTCATGAGGTCGGACCTCTCATGGTGGTCGTCTCTCAGCAATCTGTCGGTGGGTGCTCCTTTCCAGGACCCTTACCCACTATTGACTGTCACAACGGGTTCCTCCCTTCTGGGTTGGGGTGCGACATTGGATCATCTCCAGGTTTTCGATCTTTGGTCAACACAGGACAGACAGCTTCATATCAATTATCTGGAGCTCCTGGCAATATTCCTGGTGCTGAAAGCGTTCAAACCAGGCATTGTCAACAAGGTGGTCCGTGCCCGCACGGACAATGCGATGTCCATGTTCTATATCAACAAACAGGGTGGTACCAGGTCTCTTCCTCTTGTGGCTCTTGTCATTCAGATTTGGGAATGGGCCATTCAGCATGGTATCTGGATGGTAGCAGTTCACATCCCAAGCCACCTGAATGTCACTGCAGATGCCCTCAGCCGACGAGCAGTGGTCGGCTAGGAGTGGGAACTGAACACAGAGATCCTCTTGGATATTTTTCGCTGTTGGGGCACTCCAGAAGTGGACCTCTTTGCGACATGGACAAACAGGAAGCTTCCTCTGTATGCCTCCAGGAACGAGCTCGAAGCCTCCTCTCTGGGAGATGCTCTCGAAATTCCATGGCACAGCATGAAGGCCTGCGCTTTTCCGCCCCTTCCTCTGATCCATCGGGCACTTTGCAAGCTAAGGAACACAGTGAATTGCTCTCTCCTGTTCATAGCCCCTTGGTGGCTGGCCAGGTTTTGGTTTTCGGAGCTTCAGCATCTATCGTCGTGGCCGCCGCTCAAGCGTCCGCTGGTTCCCAATCTGCTTCACCAGAGCGATCAGCAGTTGTGGCACCACCCGCCCCCACACACTCCCCCCACAATCCTTCAGCTTGGCGGCCTGCTGCCTGAGTTCAGATCTTCAGAGCGTTTCAATTTGTCCACGGATAACATGTGCATTATTCAGGCAGCCAGGAAACCTTCGACAAGATCTCAGTATAGGAGTAAATAGTTACGGTTCTGCCACTGGTGTTTAGCTAGGCAGCTGGACCTCAGGGAGGCTACTGTCGACATAGTCCTGTCTTTTGTCTCACATCTGGCAGAATCGGGCATTCATGTCTTGTCTTGCAGGACTTATTTGTCGGCTGTCGCCCCTTAGCTGTCCACTGACCAGTGCTCTTTTTCACTGACGAATCCGGTCATTAAAAGACACTTTGTGGGCCTATTACACCTTTACCCTCCTGGTCGCATACCTGCATCCAAGGTGGGATCTGAATGTGGTTCTTACGGCCTTGTGTCATAAGACTTTTGAGCCCATGGCTACTGCCGATTTTTAAGTACCTTTTGTAAAAGTGTCCTTTTTGATTGCTGTGACTTCGGCAAGGCGTGTAAGTGAGCTTCAGGCCTTGTCGGTAGAGCATCCATTCCTTACTTTTCATAAGGATAAGATTGTCCTGCGGACTAATCCCTCCTTTCTTCCAAAGGTGGTCTCTGATTTTCATTTGAATTAGTCAATTTCATTGCCTGTCTTCTTTCCAGACCCGGCCTCAGAGGCTGAAAGGGTTCTGCACTGCCTGGCCATTAGAAGAGCCCTTAAGTTCTAGCTGGACAGAACATCTGAGCTTAGGAACTCTTCGCAGCTTTTTGTGACCTTTGGAAATCTACAGGGGAAGCCGGCCTTGAAAGCAACCATCTCCCGGTGGATCGCTGCCTGTATTTCTGAGGCGTATACCATTCTGGGTCTTCGGGCCCCAAAGGGAATTCATGCTCATCTTGTGCGTGGAAAGGCGGCTCCCATTGTCTTCCAAAAATATCTTCCCTGGGAGACCATCGCGAAAGCGGCTACGTGGGCCTCCCTATCGGCTTTTTGTAAACATTACTGTCTGGACTTGAGCTCTAGGGCTGATGCTCAGTTCGGTCAAGTTGTGCTTAGGAGCTTGTTTCAATAAGGAGTTTCCACCCGTAATTCCTGTGAGGAGTGCTTGGGAATCTCCCATAAGTATGGAGGAAAGGGGACGGGACGTAGGAATATAATAAAGTTACTCACCGTAGTGACTACCTTACTCCTAGTCCATAGTCCCCTTTCCTCCATACGCCCGCCCGCCGTCCCCTCTAATAAGTTTCCTCTGATATTGCTTAAAGGTCTCAGACCTGGCGATAGAAAAGGACTGATGGGCGATGCGCTGGGCGGAGCTACGGAGGGCGGGGTTACGGCCACGTGCGGTACCCCGCTTAAAAGAGGAGGACCCATTTTTGAAAAATGTGATGGTTTTTACAAAGTGCTCCGGGCCCGTCCCACAGGACGGACTGTCCCATAAGTATGGAGGAAAGGGGACTATGGACTAGGAGTAAGGTAGTCACTACAGTGAGTAACTTTATTAAATTACATTATACATTAGGGTGAGGTTGTTGTATAGTGCATTGGGTTACCATGAATTCATCTTAAATTAGGTTGATGCATTGTTATGTTATGTTAATTACACTTGTTGAGCGCACGTACACCCGGAGGCATCTTGGCACTAAACGAGGAAGTGAGGGAGACTTACAGGCTGCTATCAATTAAAAAAACAAAATCTTCAATTTCCGCCGTAAGGTCAGGTGGTCGGTGATCTCACGCAGGAGCAGAGATAGGTCGTTCCATGATTTGGCAGCGGCAGCTGATAAAAGTGCAGCCCCCTTTATAGGCTAGCCTAAAACGAGGCACCACCATCCGAAGGGTGGCTAGGGAATGGAAGGCGTGTGCAGGCAGATATCGTGAGAACTTGGTTTGAAATTCTGCACCGACCCCATAGAAGGCTCTGTGCACTATGCACATGGACTTAAACATAATCTAATGTGCAACGGGGAGCCAGTGCAGTCGCCTCAGCAGAGGGGTCATATGAGCACCAAAAGGTGGACGAAGGATGGCTCTGGCCGCAGCATTTTGGAGCAGTTGCAGCTGATCACTTAGATAACCAGGTTGGGCCAAATAAAGTGAGTTACATAGTCGAGGACACTCGGAACCAAGGCCACAACCAACGGGGCCTTGTTGGCTGTAGAAATAAAAGGAAGCACTTTCCGGAGAGTCCAAAGTTAAATTGCATTTGGTTATCTTATGATGGAATGGTTCTGTGTAGGGTGCCAACAGGATGGGATAAGGTAGTTTGAGGATGGTAGTGGTAGGAGGGTGGAGCAAGATATCTTTAAGTATATAGATGAAATGCTTCTGGGTGTCTTGGGAAAAGAGACAGGTTTTCAGGCCTTTGCGGAAGGGCCAAAGGGAGGGTTCTGATCTCAAGGCTGGGGCATGGCGTTCCATTGATTCGCCGCAATCACAGGGAAGCCGCAGTCTCTGGCTTTTTGCCGTCTAAATGTAGGGATGGCAAGGTGGCAAGAGTAGGCTGAACGGGTGGGTGTGTTGAACTGGTCTTTGGATATTTGTCTAGGTAGATCGGGCGCTATTAGAGAGGCATTTGTGAGTTAATGATAAGGTTTTGAATTTGATGCGATCCCGAACCTGCAGCCAGTGGATCTTCTGTCTGGTTTAGGAGATATGTTCTCTTTTTTAGGGATGTTGAGGGTGGCTCTAACTGCATTTTTCTGGACTATTTGTAGTTTGTTGATGTTTCGGGCGTTAGAGCCTACAAAGAGGGAGTTACAGTAATCAATCCTTGATAAGATGAGTGCTCTGACAAGGGTGATACATTTGTCGGTGCTTAAGAACGGTCTACTGACGATGATCAGTTTGGCGGTTTAAGCCGCTTTTGTGGCAATGGTGTTGACTTCCCTTGTTAGGGAGAGTGATGAGTCCAGGTAAACTCCTAGGGTTTTTACCTCATTTGCTACTGTGATAATGTTGCCGTCAAAAGTGAAGAATTTGTAGGATTGAAGTAGATTATTTAGCCTAGATTGGCTGCCAATGACGAGTTTTTCTGTTTTTTTGTCATTAAGACAAATCTCATGTTGCGCCATCCAGGCTTGAATGGTAAGGTACATTTTGTTCAGTGTGTTGGAGTCAGTGTTGTGGTTTCCAGTGATCTGTAGACGTATTTGGGTGTTGTCCACATAATTGGTAAATGCGACTCCCAGTTTGTCTAGGAGGTTGAATAGTGGCTTAGTGAACACGTTGTACAGTGTTGGCAAGACACAAGAGCCTTTGGGAACTCCACACGTGACAGGGCAGTGGGGGTTGCCGCAGAGGTGGAGAAAACTCTCATGGTGCGGTTGGAAAGGAAGGATTAAATCCATTTTATGGCGTTGGTCGTGAAGTGGGCAGCTAGGGCAAGGTGTTGGCAAAGTGTATTATATATAAGTCGAAAGCTGCAGAGAGGTCAAGTAGGAGAAGAATGGCCAAATCGCCCTTCTCTTTAATTTAGTCCATTTGAATTTTGAGGTCCAAGAGGGTGGTTTCTGCTCCGTGACCAGGGCGGAAGCCTGATTGGCAGAGGCCTGGGCGGCTGTGGGTTTCCAGGTATTTTTGAATTTTCACATATGCTACTCTGTCAAGTATTTTCAAAAGAAAGGGTATTGTTGTGATAGGGCGGTAATTGGTGGGGACATTTGGATCCAATGTAGGTTTTTTGAGTAATGGGAGTACCCAGGCGTCTTTCAAATTTTCTGGAACATTGCTTAAAATATTAATTTGCCATCCTAGGAAATTCTGATGCAAACCAGGTTTTGTTCAACAAACATGTTATTGATATTTGTTAAGCACACATTTGCCCAAGGAAATCATGGGGCTGGCAGCAAGTGAGGAGCAGCAGCAAGGAGACAGCAGCTTTATAAAGAGAAGCTTTTTAAAACAGCAGGGTTTTCAGTGACTGGCGAAATGCAAGATGATCAACAGTAGCACGAAGATGATGAGGGAGGGCCTTCTAGGCCCTGGCCAGAGCCACTGAAAAAGCACGACCACCCGTGCAAGAGATTCCAACATGGGGACAGGCAACAGGAGGGAAGACTGAGATCGAAGACAGCGAGAGGGATTATAAAGCAGGAACTTAGATTGTAAATATTCTGCCCCAGTCCATAAAAGGCATGGTGCACAATACACATGGATTTGAAAATAATTATTTTCTCAGTAGGCAGCCAATGAAGCGGTTTAAGCAAAGGAGACGTGGGCTCCAAAAGGGGGGGTGAAGGATTGACCTGGCAGCCGCATTTTGAAGCAGCTGAAGACGGTTAATGAGAAAACGTGGCTGAGCCAAATAAAGTGAATTGCAGTAGTCCACTGTGCTCAGGACAAGCGCAGCCACCACTGGGACTTGAAACTTAACCGTAATGAACAGAAAAACTTTATGAAGGATTTGCAGTTTATAGTGACCAGCCTTAGAGACCCTCACCACCTGCTCACCCATCGAGAGAGATGAGGTGATTTTTACCCCCAGATTCTTTACTGAGGGGGACGGCAGAGAAAAAGGACCGCAGAAGATAGGTCACAAGTCCATAGTCCAGAATGAAAGAGGACAAGCGGTTCCAACAACAAGAACCTCGGTTTTATTGCCATTCAACTTTAGCCAATTGTCTGCCATCCAGGACCTCCCACGTCCAAGCACTTCCTTAGCCGCGCCGCCTTGTCAGAATGACTGAGATCAAGACGGACCAAGATCTGTGTATCGTCGGCATAAGAATAGTACCGGAACCCATGGGATAAAATAAGAAGAGGCCTAATATATATTTTGTACAGTATTGGAGAGAGAGCGGATCCCTGAGGGACTCCGCAAGATAGCAATACTGGTTTAGAACAGAAATGAGGAAGAGAAACCGACTGAGAGCGATCGGCCAGAAAAGCAGAAAACCATTCCAAGAATAGGCCAGATAGACCTGCTGCAGACAGATGGGAGATCAAGGTGGGATGGTCAACCACGTCAAAAGCTTCAGAGAGATCATACAGTAATACAGTTCTGACACCACCTTGATCCACCAGGTGAGCAAGGTCATCCAGCACAGAGTTTAGGACTGATTTCGTGCCCCTCCCAGGCCGGAAACATGATTGAAAAGGGCAAAAAAAACCAGAAGATTCTAGAAAGGTAGAAAATAGGGGCGAAACAAGAGCCTCTAGGACCTTCATAAGAAAAGGCAGGAGAGAGATGGGACGAAAGTTAGCCAGCACTGCTGGATCTAAAGAGGGTTTCTTGAGCAGGGGGATCACCAGCGAGTGTTTCAGAGTGTTGGGAATATATCCATCACGGAACTAAACATTAACTGCTGTAGTGAATTGGGAGATCAAATCACCAGAAATGTCCTTAAGGAAACAGATCCGACTCAAAGACTTCAAGACACCATCAGCTTGAAGGTTGCTATGGCCAAAAACATAGGGTGGATTTCACCTAAAGAAGTGGATTTCCTTATCAAGGATAAACAGCATGTTTTACAGTTTTACACACTCCCCAAGTGTCACGGTCATGAAGTCAGGGGCACAGGCATGCAGGGGTTGCATGCACAGGAGACCTGGGTGGACAATGTCCTGGCGCCTTTGGCGCCAGGCTCATGAACAAAAGTAAACAAGAACATCCATTTAACACCAAAAAGCTTTTATTATAGACATAGCACTTCAGATGTATTAACCTTGAAGATTCCATCCATTAAGCAGGATGCATTAACCTTGAACATTCCATCCATTAAGCAGCCCCAAGTGTATTCTTGGGTGTGGCTGCTAATGGATTGTCTTCACACGTGCTCCCTCCCTAGGAGTGGCAGGGTGTGACTGGTAAGCCAGCCCTAATGGGCGTGCCCACGATCTCAGCTATATAAGATGCCCCGATTCTCAAGACAGACGCTTCACGTTATTCTCCACTTGCAAGCAGTGTAACGCTCACAGTCCCCTGAGGTCAGACTTACCTTTGAAGATCCTGCTTCCTGGACATCCTGCTTCCTGCCAGCATACTTACCAACTGGGGGAAGCTGTTTTTACCAGTACATCTCTTCGGCGAACCAAGTATTCATCTTTACACTTTCAGGAACGCCGAAATCTTCATCTTGGCACCGCAGCACGACACTCTCCATCGCCGACAGCAGTGCCGGCAAGGAAAAACACAAGACAAGGTTAGACATCGAAAAAACAGTCAGATTATGGTTGCGCTTCGCCATACTTCGCGCTTTTCCTTATACCATCACTTACCTGCTGTTGAACATTGCGGTAGCATCCATCTTCCATCCGACCGCGTCTCGCGTCTCACAGCTGCATTGAGGCCGCATTTCCATCTAAGTGAAGAAAAGAGAAGAGAGACATTATTGCGGGCATAAATAGGAGCAACACATAAAGACATTAAACAGAACGAACAGCATCAAAAGAGCTCAAGAAACACTTACCAATCATAAAGAGAAGCATAGTCGCAGCTGGACTGGACTAATCCTAATCAGGGATCAGTGAAGGAACTAGATCCCAATCAACGTGCCCCTGCCAGAAGTAGCAGGATGGAGAGCTTATCTTCCATAATTCACAGGTGAGCTTTATGGGCCGGCATATGCTCACAGAAACCGTACTTTGGGGTGAAGGGTTTGAGATGTACATAAATCGCAGATTGGCGCACTCGCACACTCTTATCTCCATGCAGGAGCAGTATCACCACGTACAACCGCTCACAGCTTTTCTACTGAGGGAGAGACCTGAACGGGGTGATTCAAGTTCAGGGAGGGCTGCAACTGTGCCCCAACGCCTTCGCAGAGACCAGGTGAGCATAACACCAAGATACACAAATCTATGCAGAATCTACCAGGGAGACCGATTGTCTCAGATGTCAACTCTGTACTTGAACCACTTTCAAGGTTTGCGGATGCTTGTTTCCAACCAATGGTACGCCAAATGGCGTTGTTTGTACAGGACACCACGCAAATTATTAAAGAAACGGAAGGGGTGTTTTTTGACCCAGCAGCAGACATTCTTCTTGGCCTTGATGTTGTGGCCCTCTATACTAGCATTCCTCAGAGAGCATCTCTTGAGGTGCTAGAAGAAAAGCTACTCCAAGATCACACAGTAAAAAACAGCCCCATCTCATTAATTATGTGGTTTGCGGAAATGAGGCTGATGGAAAGCTATTTCCATTTCAATGGAGATTTCTAGAAACAAATTCATGGGACTGCTATGGGGGCTACCTTGGCACCCAGTATAGCTAATCTGTATATGGAGGCTTTTGAACGCAGTAAGATTATGAATGTACACAATCCATATGCAAAGAACATACAATCCTGGAGGCAGTATATTGACGATATTTTTGTCATTTGGAACGGGACGTCCACAGATCTACAGGATTTGTGCCTGTCGATCAATGACCAGGATAGGTTTTTGAAATGTACTTCCGCTCACAGTAATGAAGCACTCAATTTTCTTGACATCACGATCACAGTTGATCCTCTATCACAAACCCTCTTTGTGAAGCCTTTTAATACTCGGTGCTGCATTACACTCATTTCCATCCGAAACACGTGAGAGATAATCTCCCGTTGGGACAATTTCTCAGGTTAAAAAGGAACAGCATGAAAAAGGCAGATTTTATAAGAGAGGCTCACGAAATGAAAAAACGGTTGTGTCAAAGAGGCTACCCGGACGAGGTCACTGGGAAAGCCTTAAAAAGGGCCAAAAACAACCACAGAGAGGCCCTACTGGAATATAGGGATCGGCCATTGGACAATGAAAAGAACAAGAAACCTATGTTTGTGAACAGAGGACGTTGCCGCAGCAATGGGGCATGGCAGAGGTTTTCGGACATTATTCCTGCGGACAATGTACGTATTGCCAATATACATGTAGGAGTACAGAGATCGACATTGGTCTACAATCACCATGGAAAGAAAAACAACACACAAATTGTAACTCTTCCATGGTGGTCTACATTATCTGGTGTCCGTGTAAAAGAATTTATATTGGGAAGACTAATAGAAAAGTTAAAATAAGAATAGGTGAACACCACAAGAGTTGCCTAAAACATTGTACACTAGAGTGCACCAGTGGTGGACCGCTCGATCGAAGAAATAGTCACCTGAAGATTTCAAATGGTCCATTATTTACAAAATCAAACCTAGCATTGATACGAACAGAGATAAAATTGCCCCGTTAAAAAAAGAACAACGGTTAATTTCTTTGACTAAAAGTGCACAGAAAGGTATTAATGACCAAATGGATTGGCTAGTGTAATTTGGGCATGCTGGGCGTTATGCAGCATGTCTTGGGCACGTGTGCCATCAGCCTTCTTTATAAAGGTAGCATCTTGCATTTGTTCTGCAAAGCGAACTCCTTTCTGCTAATAACTTGAGAGGTCATAGAATATAAGCTGATTGGCTTCATGCATGCCCTTTCCACAAACCTAATTGGTCAATAGCACGCTTGACACAATGTGGTCATTAAAATTAGCTTTGAAGCGATTGAGTTTCTTCAATACAAGCAGAACCTAACCTGCACTTTGTAAAGTGAACGTTGATTCGCTAACTTCCTAGGAGGTTTCACAACAGAAGCTGATTGGTTCCACGTCTGTATTTTTCAAACGTCCAACCAGTGATGAGTATGTCCCAGGTGATGTGGTAGTTAAAATCAGCTGTGAAACTGCTTTGTTCGCGGTTACTGCATGGTCGCTGAACAGCTTGGAGCCTCAGGAGAGCCGGAAGGACACAAGGATTAGGTAAGAAAACGAAGCAAGCCGGGTGGAAGGTGTGCCTTACTGAATGAAGCACAAACATAGTTAGTATTTCACGTTTTCATGTATGCGTTCATGTTGCAGGCTCACTGTAGCCAGCGGGGTATTCATAACCCGACGCATTAGAAGGGCTGGAACAAGTCAGATTTCGGACACGCATTTGAACGCAATACTTTACGGAGGTTGATTTCAGTGGACGCTCGCCCTTTAACTTAGGAAGAGCCTCCGCTCCTTAACGGTCTTGAGGACGATGCAGGTAATCGGCAAGAATCATGCGTTGTAGCTAGCATGTTTGTGGAACTTTATAGGAGCCATAGCATTCCAGCTATAGATTGGTAGGGCAACAGATTACTGAGCTGGATGTATTATCTCTTCTGTATCTGTCATAGGTTAGAATATAGTTCTGAGACATACAGACGCGGCATGAATGCTTTTCATGCTCCTAGTGGTACCCTCGAGTGAAGTAGTCGAATAGTCGACACAGACTCTGATTGGGCTTTTCCAACTCACCACCTTCTATGAGGGTAAGCATATATATATATATATATATATATATATATATATATATATATATATATATATATATATATATGTATGCACACGCAGGACATGTTGGATGAGATCTGGTCTGAATTTTCAGAGTTTGTTCAATCCATCAAGTAGTACAGACCGATTGGTAAAGTCTTGTTCCTGTGTTGTCTCTCAGAGGTTAAGCCACATGAGCCAGAGCAGTAAGAAGCTTGTGAAGAGTTTGAAATTGATAAAGGCTATCACACTCCATAACAATGCTTTTTACATCCCAGATTGAAGGATTACGTGGCGGAGATTGGTAAAATAAGACCCTCTGCTGATAAAGGCCTTGTGAAGGATGCGAATGGTGGAATGCTATTTTTAGAGTTAAATTATGACAGGCCTTAAGAGTGCCTGTGTTGCTTTTTGTATCGATTGCAGCTCTACCGTGGAACATTCTGTGTGCTCAATGTTTCTTGGTAATTCCAAAAAACTGTGGGTGACCTTGAGTCAATGGTGTAATTATAACACTATTTTAGCTTAATTCAGGTGATGATAGTAACATTCACTTTGTGGTAATGCATGATGTATGGTTAATTGATACCAATGTCTATCTTGTTACAGGGGATGGTTCCTAATACTAGCCTGGATGGCATAATAATCCTGCTTAATGAAGCAGCAACACAGCATACATTTTCTCTAGACTTGCAAACTGTTTCAAAATTGGAAATCAGACCCGTTTGAAATTGTTTTTAAAGTAAAGTACAGTGTAAATCTGTTGAGTCAGGCAGCTCCTGATGAATTTTTCTGTATTTATCAAGACACTAATACGTTGGAAAGAAACATGTTAGGTTTTTTCTATAGTGAATGAATTGGTATGATTGGTATGTGAATAGTATGAATGGAGTGCTTGATGTGTTTTATTGTATTAACTATTTTGCACAGCACGAGACACTTTATGGAAAGAAGAGGAAGCCAATACTCTGTATGCTTTCCTGCTAAATCTGTCTGCTCTTTTTTTGCACTGTTGACCACCAACAATTGAATTGTGGTTCATTATTACTGATGAAATGTGTGATTTTTTTAGACTTGTGATTTAATATTAATAAAAATTGTATAAACTGACTTGTTGTAATGAGTGTCAGTAAGATGCTCTGTGATTTTGTCCATTGTTCATGTGGGTTTAATTCCCCATGTAACAGATTTATCAGCTCCCAATCGTCTTGTTGTCTGTGTTTAAAGGTGGTTCATTCTATTTTGAGGGATAGCTTTGGGGGTAAGGTTTCCCTCACGCCTCTTATATTTGTTGTCACGTCCATAAGGAGTGCATCAGCTGGAGAGGCTGATTTGATATGATGAATCGCCACAAGTATGTCTTGTTCAGATAAAATAGGGAACGTAGACCAATTAGCATTAGGTAGAATTGAGATCCCAGGTGTAGAACCAGCTGACGGCTGTCCCGCACTACCACAGATGTTTTTGCGGATATCCTCAATCTTAGTCTGGAAGGAGGAAAGCGAGTCGCAAAGGTCCTGTGAGGGCAGTGTGTGAGGGCCCACCTTAGTAGGTTTAGATAAGGATTGAACCAACTCAAACAGAGCCTTGGGTTGGTTAACAGCGTTTCCCACCTTGCGGCTAAGGAATGCTTTTTTGGTATTGATAATCGCTATGTGGTATGCTGTCAAGGAATGGTGTAAAGCAGATTTTGCTTCAATCGAGTAGCTTCCATGCCATTTTCTCTCCGCTTGTCTGCATAACAGTAAGTTCATCAGAGAACCAGGGCTCGGAAGAATTATTTTTTTGTTTGCAGAGCTTAAGGGGAGCCAACATGTCAGCAACTACAGTAAACGAGGCTTCCAGTGACGTCCAGGAACAAGGAGCATCCTGACCGCACTGTGAAAGAAGAAAGGACACTAACTCATGGTTGGACACAAATACCAGCTACCTTTAGGGATGACCGATTTAGGAGAGGGCTGGTTAGAGGAATGAAAAAAGAAACTGAAAAGTGGTCAGACCACATTACCAGGGAAGGGGGAGCTACAATAGTGGACAGCCTAGGGGCAAAGACAAGGTCCAGAATGTTACCCCGTAGATGGGTCGGTTCCAAAATCAGCAGAGGGAGCCCAAGGTCAGACATCAGGGCCAAAAAGTTGACTACCTGACCTATGTTGGTTGAGTTCGCTGGAAGATTAAAATCGCCAACAATCAATAAGCTAGGATATTTAATCTGGAGTTCCAACACTAGCGCTGGAAATTCCACACAAAAAGAGCCATCAGCCTCAGGGGGCCAATAGACCACCAAAATGGTGAGTGTCAAGGTGGCCATGGAGAAGATACAAGCCAAAAGACACTCCATCTTAAGGGAGTGCTTTGGAACAGTGCAAATAACTTTATATTTGGCCTTGTGGTTGATAGCCACTCCCCCGCCAGGATGGATTGCCACACGATCAACATGCACCAACTCGTAGTTAAAAGGCAAAGACAGAACAATGGAGGTGCCAGATGTCTCAGACAGCCACGTCTCTGTAAGGAACAGGAGGTCAGGCTGATGACTCGCCACGATGTCATGGCATTCCATGGAATGCACCACTAATGAACAAGTATTAAGCAGCCCACATTTCAGGCCTACTACCGGCATCGCTTTAATGGCTATGGAAGATTTGTAAAAAACCCACTGGCCATCTAGTGTTGGGAGGGGCCAGGGAAAGTAAAAAAACTGCATTCCAAGTTGGCAGTTGCCATAAGGCCAGCAGCATCAGCATGCCCATCATGCCCGGCCCGCTCATAACCATTCCTTCCTTTCCCACTGGAGCTTGACCATGATGCATTCTGACAAGGTGTGAAAGGATTATTTTGGGAGCAACTAATCAACCTTGGCCATCTCACCACAGGGAGTCATTTTGTAATTGGCAGCCCTTTTGTATTCAATTGTCCTTTTCAATTGAAGGGGTATTCTGTAGCATTGAGGCCAAACACTCTACCATCTGATGCGGAGAGGGGACATGGCTTGTCCTTACTGGGCTTGTTCTTAGTGGAAGGACATATTAATTCTCAGTGGAAACCACTGAGAATAAATATGTGCTCCCAGATTAGTGGTTTGATCTGCAAAATCATTGGTGCAACTAATTTCGTCATTATGGTGCGGATGTGTGGCGCACTTAATAATAGCAATGTTCCCATGCAGCATAATAGCATCTAAAAGGGCTTTAACACACTGGCTGTTTTTAATAGGGTATCCGTTCGGGGTTATGAAGCCTTGCTGTTTCCAGAGCTGACCAGAGTTGTGGGCTACCCAAATGCATATTGAGAGTCGGTATAGATGTTCAGACGCGCGCGCGTGGCTGGGCGGGCGCGCATGCTCAATTCAGCCACCTGTGAGGAGGTGGCTTGGGCAACCTTTCGCTGTTTACAACCTCCCCGGTTCACACACTGTGTAGCATGCAAACAGTGTCCCATTCTGATCTCGACATCAAGAACGATCAACAAAGTAAGTTAGATAAGCTTCAGATTGGGATATATCGGTTACATCTATTTGAGGTGTCAGTAAGCAATTGGTAATGGCTACACTGTCATGCTCCCAGTCTCCGGGGGTAGATAGCAGAGGGGCCGGGTTTAATACTGAGCATCTGGTCAAGGTAACCTTGAAAGAGATGAAATGGTGAATCTCATATTTACTAACATGAGATCCAGACATGTGCTGAATCTTAGTCTTGAGCAACAGAGAAGCAGATGAATGAGGTACTGTGACCTTCAGCGGATTGCCAAGTACAATATTCTCACACTACTCCACTGCTAAAGCAGCATCCACCGCAGGACTCCGGCAGGGCAGCATTCCCTCAGCGACTGGGTATAATTCTTTATTGTAGCAGACTATGGGTTTATGGTGTATGCCTTGTTTTTGTGTCAAGACGGCTAATGCAAATCAATTTCTCTCATGACATGTGTTAGGCAGAATCATATGCAGTGCCCTTAGGGACCACTGCACACAATTAAGACCACAAGTGGTAGTACAATTTCACCTTTGGTACAAGCCCGTACTACACAGTAACGTGGTAGCAATGGCTGAGCAGCCAGACTTATCGCAAGAGTAAATGTGCAGTAGTAGAGATTACACAAAGGGCTACAATTACTGTGACTCAAGGTTTCTGGTTAAAAAATGTAAGTACATTTATTTTTAAACCATCTGTTCACAAAACACTTCACTTCTATTAAATAAAACCACAATTAAAATATACTACACACAACCAATTCCTCTTGGTTAGGTCAATTCAAGGTAAGTACATTGGACTTTGGCAGACCAGTGTTTTGAAAGAAAGACGTTACCGGGGGTTAATACGCGATCACTTTTTGACAGTAATGACAGTTCGGTCTTACGAAAATAAAGCGTACCTGCGGACTTAGCACCAAGAATCAAAACAAGGAAATAGGGGATAAAAATCATAGACAATACTTTTGTCAAGGCACGTAGAAACAGAGGACACGTTCTAAAAGGTAGATAAAAGTAAATAGGCCTGCGCCAGTGTCAAATGGAACAGAAATCCTGTTGTCAAGGATCACACGGTTAGAATAGTTCACGATTAACAATTGCCAGGCGTACTTGGATATTTATAAAGGGAAGCAAAGGTTATAAGAGGGAAGGAAGAAAGGACAAGCCTTCGGAAAGGAAAAGGGGTTCACCCCGATTCCTCAAGGTCAAACGGAGAGAACGACCAAACGGACACAGTACCTTATTCGTATGAAGAAAGCTGGGGCTACAGCAGTTGTTCCTGGTAGTTCCTGCAGACTCACGGTTCCTGAAGCTTCAGTTGTGGGGACAAGAAGAACGACATCTGGAGCGATCTGCACTGCCCAGGGATGAAGCCAGCAGCAGCGAAACAACGGTGAATAACAGGTGCGCTCCTTTAAAACAGGAGAGGGCTCTTCTGATGGCTAACCGGACCACTACAGCTGTGTGCAGCGATTTCGACCCAAAAGAGGATTCTCTGGCTGTGGAAGGTGAGCTGGTTGGTCCCATCAGGCTCAAGGGAAAAAGACTCTGGAGTGGATCTTCTCTGTCGTTGAAGGGTAGATAGCTCAGGACTGCAGCAGGGCCTCACCGGGATTCGGGAGATGCAGCAGCTGTCTTCTTCTCCGCTTCTGTTCGGTTCTTGCAGTTCCAGTGGCAACTCTGACTTCCAGCCCAAGAGTCCTGCCTTTTATGCCAAAATCCCCCATTCACACAGCCTGGCTGTCAATCTCCCAGCAGGGGGGTTGTCCGGCCCGGACAACCACCTCAGCCAATGGACACAAAGTGCGACCTGGGTCTCCAAGGAGACCCTGTGCAGGGGGTTACTAAAGCCCTCCCTCACATTCAGCCCACCTACACACCCAGACGCCAAAGGAGGGCTTCTGGGCAGAAGCCCGCCAAAGAACGGCGAACAAAGAAGGCAAACCTAGTTTGGCGCGAAAAGTAAAACACAAGAATAACTTTAACAAAAAGAAATGGTGACTAAACCCGACCAGAGCCAAAATAAAATGTAGTTGGTGAAGCGGGTTTATGTTCGAGGCTAATACAATAGCCTAAAAGTGTACTACGTTTATATACTATAATCGCGGTAGAAAAGTTAGGGTAGAGACCACTGCCACCAGCCAAGTCTTAATGTTAAGGTTGCGAAACAAGGCTCCAAGAGGCACAGACAAAAAGGGGTAGGAACTAACTCTTTCCAATACTCCATATAAGATAGGGTGTACTGGGTCTGTACTTTAAAGAGACTACATAAAGTTAATGGCAACTTTACATGTTTCTGGGGGATATGATATGATATGATATGGCATTTGTAACGCGCCTATACACAGGTGTTTCAAGGCGCGACGAGGCAGGGAGGGGAGGAACAAGGGGAGACAGACAACGATCCTACTAGGCCAGGTGTCATTCAGATCGCGCAAGTGCAGGGGTGGGGGAGGGGGAAAAGTGCAAGGGGAAGGGGAGGGGGGGAAGTGCAGTACAAGGTAAGTGGCGTAAAGTAATAAATAAATAGGGCCAGCTGGTGGCAAGTGCAAGGTAAGTGCAGAACAAGTGCTGGAAAGGGGGGGGCTGTAGGGATACAGAGACAGTCCCGCAGTGCAGAGGGGATTCCAGGGCATCAGTGCAAGTGGAGAGTGGCTGGGCCCAGGACCGAGGCCGTTAAGAGTGGTCCAGTTGCAGAATCAGTGCAGTTTCAGTGAAGAATATTAGCTGTTCAGCAGGGGAGAGGGAGAGAGAAAGCAGAATTAAAGAGGAAGGTTTTCAGGTGCTTCCGGAACCGGAGATGGTTCTCCTCAAGTTTCAGGGAGGCAGGAAGGCTGTTCCAGAGGGAGGCCCCTGCCGTGGAGAGAGATCTACCCCCAGCTCGTTGCTTCGAGAAGCGGCTGACCCTGAGGGAGTTGGAGGCGGATGAGCGAAGGGCTCGGGAAGGAAGATATTTGGGAAGAGAGAGTTGAAGGTATTTAGGACCAAGGCCCCAGAAGGCCTTATGGACAATGCAGAGGGTTTTGAACTTTATCCTTGCAGCCACTGGGAGCCAGTGTAGAGATTTCAGTCCTGGAGAGATACGGTCCCTGGGCTTGAGGCCAAGGACAAGTCTCGCAGTTCTGTTCTGGATGAGTTGCAGAGGGCGGAGAGTGGAGGCAGGCAGATTAAGATAGAGGCTGTTACAGTAATCCAGCTTCGAGAGAACCAGGGCTCGGGAGACAGTGAGCTTCTGGGGGAAGGAGAGGAAGGGAAGAATACCTCTGAGGAGGTGCAGCTGGTAGTGTGACTTCTTAGCGACGTCAGAAATATGAGGAGAGAAGGAGAGTGTGGAGTCGAAGATGACCCCAAGGTTTTTTGCATTGCAGGTAGGAGCAGGGAGGGGGCCAAGGGAGGCAGGCCAGAGAGCTGCAGGGAAGGAGGGAGTGGGTGTACCGATGAGTAGAATCTCAGTCTTACTGGCATTAAGGCAGAGGTCTTTGGCGGCACACCATTCCTGGATAGCAGACAGACAGTCAGGGATGAGGGAAGGAGAGGGGGAGGCTGAGGGTAGCCTGAAAATGAGCTGGGTATCGTCCGCATAGCACTGGAAATTAGGGCAGAGAGCGGCGATGCGGTGGGCAAGGAGTGCCAGATACTGGTTGAACAGCCAGGGAGAGAGATTAGATCCCTGGGGGACACCACAGGTGGAGAAAAAGATGTCGGAGAGGAAGGACCCCAGTTGGACCTGGGAGGGTCGATTTGAAAGGAAAGAGGTCAGCCACGCCAGAGCCTGACCAGTGATACCCAGGTTTTCACGGAGACGGTTGAGCAGGATGGCATGGTTGACAGTGTCAAAGGCAGAGGAGAGATCGAGCAGAATGAGAACACACGGAGTGTTGGAATCGAGGTTCAAGAGCAGGTCTTCACGGATGTTCAGGAGAGCAGTTTCCGTGCTTCTGGCAGCTCTGAAACCAGATTGATGGTCATGAAGACTACCAACAGATTCAGCATGGAGGTTAAGCTGGGAGATGGCCAGTTTCTCCAGGAGCTTGCCCAGGAAGGGAGTGATGGAGATAGGGCGATAGTTAGCCGGGCAGGAGGGGTCGGAAGAGGGTTTCTTGAGAAGAGGGTGCACAAGGGAGTGCTTGAGGGGGGAAGGGAAGACTCCAGAGGCGAAGGAGTGGTTGCAAAAGTCAGCCAGGGCAGGAGCCAGGGAGTCGATGTGGTCCTTGATAGTTTTGGAGGAACAGGGGTGAACCTGTTTAGACGAGACTTTCATAGATCGGACTTGTCTGGAAACCTCGTCAGCAGAGAAAAGTGGAAAGGCAGAGAAAGAGGGAGGAGGGGTGACTGCAGAAGGGCCAGAGGAAGAGCCGGGAAGGGAGGGAGGGAGGTGAAAGGAGGAGAGCGAGGACAGGATGTCCTGAGTTTTAGAGATGAAGTGAGAGGCCAATGCAGTGCAGAGGGCCTGGGAGGGGACAGGAGAGGTAGAGACTGCAGCAGGGTTGGCCAGCTCCTTGCAGATTTTAAAGAGTTCGGCGAGTTGTTAGATGCCGCAGAGATGCAGGCTTGGATAAGGGCTCTCTTCTTGGTGAGAACGGAGAGCCGATACTGCCTTTGGAGCAGGCGGCAGGCCAGTTTGTCTGAGGATGAACATGAAGCACGCCATTTCCTCTCTGCAACCCTGCACTTGCGTTTTAGGGTGGCGAGATCCGAGTCATACCAGGAGTTACATTTGGCTTTGGGCTTCAGGCGGATTCTCATGACGGGGGCAAGGATATCAAGAGTAACAGATATAGCAGAGTGGAGCATGGAGAGGGCTGTGTCAGGGTGGGAGTCAGTCGAAGGGGCAGGGGGGGGGGGAGAGAAGGTAGCAGCGAAAGCCTCAACTGACACACGCTTCATGGGTCGGATGACCGAGAAGGTGGGTGGCAGTGAAGAGGGTGGCTTTGCCTGTGGGGTAGAGAGGGTGAGGTGGGAGGATAGGAGAAAGTGATCACTCCAGGAGAGAGGAGTGGAGAGAGGGACGGAGAGGGGAAGGTCAGAAGAGATCAGAGCATCAAGAGTGTGCCCAGCAGAGTGAGTAGGCCCAGACGGGAGAATAGAGAGTGAGAGAGAGTCGCAGAGGTCACGAAAGAGAGCAGTGGGGGGGACTGGATACATCAAGGTGGATGTTGAAGTCGCCAAGAAAGAGGAGTTGAGTGGTTGAGGACAGGAGTGAGGAGGAGAGGTCAGCCCACTCAGAGAGGAAGGAGGAAATTTGACCAGGTGGCCGATAGATAGTAGCCACGGTAAGGGAATGGCTAGGAGAGAGAGAGAGTCGGCAGACAAGACATTCAAAAGAGGAGTAGGTCTGCGTAGGAGTGACAGTGGCAGGAATCCACTCAGGGAAGATAAGGGCAACACCACCCCCTGCACAGTTAGGCCTGGGCATGGAGAGGATCTTGTAACCGTCAGGTAGGAGTGTGTCAAAAGCTGGTGGCAGAGCTGGCTGTGAACCATGTCTCAGTGAGACAGAGGACGTCGAGGTCCAGTTCCTCAAGAAGGTGACAGATATCAGAGGAGTGCTTGATGGCAGAGCGAGAATTTAGAGTGGCAATGTGGAGAAGGTTGCCCTCCTTGAAGAACTTCCGGGGAGGGGTACAGATCAGAGGTACGCCCTGCGGAGGTGTTGAAGAAGGAGGTGAAGAAGGAGCATGAGAGGGGGCAGGGAGGGAGGGTAGAGGCAAGGTAGCCAAGGATAGAGGAGGGGGGACAGCAGGAGAGGAGAGGAAGTTGATGAGGTGTGGGAAGCGTCTATCAAAGAGGAGAAGGTTGGCCTGAAGGCCTTGGACCAAGATGGTCCCATTAGCGTAGACATTGATGATGGCCTTAGAGGAGCGGAAGGGGGCCAAGAGGACATCCCAACGGGTGCCACCATTAATGGGAGAGGAGGAGAAAGGAGAGAGCACAGAGACCATATGAAGGGTCCATAGGTCAGGCGAAGGCACGAAAAAGAGGATGTCAGTGAGAGTTTCCTTAGAGCAGGCACTAGTGTAGGTGTCAGCGATAGGGAGGCCTGGGTTGGAGACCAGGATGTCCTTTTTAAACTTTTTCCTACCAGATTTAGTGAGGAGAGCAGGATAGTCAATGGAGAAGCAGTTAGAGAAGATAGGCGAGACAGAGAGCACCATGGAGTAGGAGGGAGGGGGGAGAGGGGAGACAGACGAAACGAGAGCACGCAGACAGGAAGTGAGCGGCAAGCACAAGTTACCACAATTAGAGCAAACAAACAGTAATGCGTATTAGGTACCGGGCCACCTAAGTTTGAGAATCCTGCGAGGGGAGAAAACACCCTAGTTTACCACAGTTCAGAGCAAACAGTAATGCGTATTACTGGGACAGTAGTCAGCCCCAAAAGAATGGAGTCAGGGGGAAGTCTCGAAGACAACCCAGTGTCACTGCACTGAAGGTGCTGTGTAACGCACACAGACAGTGGGGCTCATGGAGTGGTGTGGCTCCAGAGCCCAAGATCACACACAAAGTAGAAATACAAAAGGCAAAACACATGTAAGAGTGGGAAAAAGGCTCACACTCTTACCAGGTGGAAAAAAATAAACCCCAGAAATCCAGCAAAGCTGCTGAGGGACTCACTAGGTGAGGGAAATTAGCCATAAATGAGAATTCTCCCTAACTCTCGCCCCCCCTCCCCCCAGACTAAGGGACAGGAGGATCTAATCCACTCCTGGATGGATCTCATACCTCTAGTCGGTTATAAACATCCTAGAGAGACCATCAGCATTTTGGTGGTGACTTCCTGCTCTGTGCTCAATGGTAAAAGCAAAGGTTTTCCTTCGTAAGCTATATGACCTACACACCCTTTGAGAGACATCTTCCTTTTTAAATCTATAGGGGATCTGGTTGACCAGTCACTCAGTAGTTGCTACAACTCCTGAACCTGCGATAGACTTTTTCAAGGGGTTCTTATAAAGGATTCCCTTAGATCTAGAGGGGCCTCCAGGTTCCTTCACCACCTCTCTTTTGGGAGCAGGTTGGGTCTGGGGCAACTTGGTTGGAGGGGCTGGGGATAATCAAGGTACATGCTTCCCCTTCCTCTTAGATCTAACCTTACCTACTTTAGAAGTTTTTCTCCTAACATTAGGATTTGGGTTGGAGTTTTCTGTAGAAGGTCCAACAGTCTAAAGGTTTTTGGCCTTAGACTTTTCTTTTCTGGTTTTCCACCAGCACTGCGAATTACCAGTTCTCTTAGGCCTAGCGAGGGGTCCAGTTGGTCTATCCACCTCTTCCTCAGAAGCAGGGGGAGTCAGAGACTTTAAAACTGGGGGAACAATGATGGAGCTTGGTTTGGGCTCCCATTTCCCTAACATACTAGCCTGAAATTGGCCCGGGTTAGAGGTCAACTTACTAACACCAGGGCTTGTAGTGGGGTTCTCTGTAGAGGTTCCCACAGGCTCATAGTGGTACCTTAAGGTGGCCTCTCTAGCCAATTTGGTTTGGTTCTTCTTCTCCATACTGGGAGGCCTGAGGGTACTGGATGATACTACTAGAGTTTTTCGATCATTCCCCAACAGGACCTTCCCCGTCACCTCATTCTGAATACTGACAGGGATCCTCACTGTCATTTATTTCGTTATACTGAATGAGAGCTGGTAGAATAGGAACCATTTGGACAGGGCCTCCAGCAAATTTGGTGGGCCCTTTGGGTGCCTTAGCAACATCCTCATGCCTGAAAAATCTTTCGTCCACAATTGTTCTGCTGGCCCCAGTGTGTCTCATAGCATGGGTGTCCTGGCCATTGACAAGAACACTGTCCACATAATACTCCTTAGAGTTTTCAGGAATGGAGTCATACACATCACTATATTGTTTCTTACCCAGACCCTTGGACTTTAAGGATACAGTTGCTTGAAGAGCAAAAGGTTCTTCAGCAAACAAGTGAAAGTGGGCACTAGCCATCTGTACTCCTCCCTCTGGGAAGAAGGCTAAGGAGGTAGTGCTGATCCCTGCAGGGTTACCCTTGCATCTGGGATCTCCCCTCACATGGTCAGTTGACCCACAACTAAAGCACTTAACAAATGCTCTCTGGAATGGGGGTCTGTCCTGACCTACCTCTGGTTTGGCACCAGGAGGTACACTAGTCTTATTTGGTTTCCCTTGTGGCTTACCCTGGTTATGTTTAGGGACCTCTTCCGGATGGGAGGTATTGGAATTCTCCTTGTCATCTTTCTTTGGCTGCTTTCCCTCATCCTTCTTCTGAGTGACCCCAGAATCCTTGTGAGTAGCCCTGTTGGCAACCCACAATTCAGCAGCCTTAGCTAACTTCTTTGGTTCTATCTCCTTGGAATCAGCCAAGTGCAATCTAAGTTCAGGAGAGCAGGCATCATAAATTGACTCCATCATAACAAGATTCCTCAAAACTTCATAAGTGTTCACTTTGTAACCCTTAACCCAACCATCTAGGTTTTTCAAGCATTAACACACCCAGGTAGCCCAAGGGGTACCATCATGCTTTTTGAGGGTCCTAAACCTCTTAAGGTACTGGGAAGGGGTCTTCCCAAATCTAGCTATCAAAGCTAGCTTCACACACTCATAATCCTGTTTATCCTCCTCCCCCAACTCCATTAAGCATCACTTGCAACAGGGGGGGCCTAGAGAAAAGCCAAGGAATCAACTCATTCCCTGAGATACCCTGAATCCCATGAGTATATTCAAACATTGCTAACCAATCCAAAACATCAAGTTTAGTCTCATACTACCAATCATTTCTTTTGACATACAGGGTCTCTTAGGGCTGGAAGACCTAGAAGATTCTGGGAGAGAAGCATTTTCCAAAGACAATTTCTTCATCTCTAAAGCATGGGTCATCTCCATTTCCCTGAGCCTTAACTCTTGATGTTCCATGGCAGTTTGTGCCTCAATACGTTTCACTTCCAACTCAAATCTCATTTTCTCGAGTGCAATAAATTCAGGAGCGAGTGTAGGACCTGATGGGGTCCCTGTGGACAGAGGTTGTGGTTTCTGGGCAGGGAGAGGAGTTGTAGGGCCTTCTGACATAGACTCATCTACTTCTTCTAATCCAACACTTTCAGAAACATCATTATCCACATTTGCTGGCGGTGTAGGCCCTTCTGACCCACTCTCCCGACTTTGTTTTCCCCATAACTTAGCAACCAGTTCAGATTTCTTTCGTTTACCAGAGAGACTCTGTTCCCTACACATGCTTCTCAAAACCTCAGCAGTGTAGTTTAAGAGGTTATCTTCACTGTAGCTTTCCATATTTGACATGATTTTTCAGTTAATAGACTTTAGTGGTGTTTAGCCTTGTGGTTAGTTGACCCAAGGTAATAGCAGCATTCTAAGTGTAATCACTGTACTTAAAAATCCCACTGCTGTACACCAGTGTTAGGCAGAATCATATGCAGTGCCCTTAGGGACCACTGACCACAATTAAGACCACAAGTGGTAGTACAATTTCACCTTTGGTACAAGCCTGTACTACACAGTAAAGTGGTAGCAATGGCTGGGCAGCCAGACTTATCTCAAGAGCAAATGAGCAGTAGTAGAGATTACACAAAGGACTACAATTACTATGACTCAAACAAACACTGACTCAAGGTTTCTGGTTAAAAAATATAAGTACATTTATTTTTAAACCATCTGTTCACAAAACACTTCACTTCTATTAAATAAAACCACACTTTAAATTTACTACACACAACCAATTCCTCTTGGTTAGATCAATTCAAGGTAAGTACATTAGACTTTGGCAGACAGTGTTTCAAAGAGTAGACGTTACCGGGGGTTAATACGCGATCACTTTTTGACAGTATTGACAGTTCGATCTTACGAAAATAAAGCGTACCCGCGGGAAGAAATACACCAGAAGTCAAATACACTTAGCACCAAGAATTAAAACAAGGGAATAGGGGGCAAACGGGTCCAGGTATACTGCAATCCTCTTTTCGAAAATGCAAACATACTCGCTGTCCACATGAATGGGAACTGAGAAAAAGGCTGAACATGGATCTACCACTGTGAATTGTGTGGCTTCTGATGAAATACATGCTGCGTTTGGAATGACGGGGAGGGTGGGGGTGGCCACTACATTGACAGCTCTCAGATCCTAGACAATATCATTGGTGGTTTTTCTTGGCTTCTTGACTGGCAATATTGTTACTGGGGCCCACAGTGGGAACAATGATACCTTGACTTCGGACTGCTTTGATAACAGTGGTAATCCCTTGTTCTGCCTCTGGGTTTGGGGGGTACTGAAGGATTCAGGGGAGCTTCTTGAAAGGGTCTACCTTTATTCTAACTGGTTCCACTGTGTGGATATAGCCCACTTGTTTATCATGTGTTGACCAAGTCGTTTAAGTTATCGGACCAGCCTTCATCCCTTGACGGTTCCTCTGCTGGGTCTATTTGGAATTTCGCTAGGACCTCTTCGGTATGAGCATACAGCACGATTATAAATACCCTATCAGTTGCACAGTATATGGTGCATCTAAGCTTGCAAAGTGGATTTCTACCCAAAGTATCGACAGGGCCTGAGCAGCTCAATAAAAAGGTTTGTGTGTCGGTAATAGTTCCCAATGTAATGGTGGTGGGGTCAGTAACAGGCTGTAAAGCTGGTGTGTTGGATATGCCTACTGCCCTGACATTTCGGTGGATAACAGTACGTGTAGGAAGTGATCCTTATGAAAGCCTGACTTACTTAACCCAGTATCCACTAGGCAGGGTACTGATTTTCCTTCTACACTGCAATGTCCCTATGGGCCATATTGGGCAATCAGGAGAAAACGGTCCATAGTATTTTGAGCAGAAAGGGTGTATTGGTGATAGGACTATAGTTGGTGACAAATAAGGGGTGGGTTTTTTTTTTTAAAGGGATGTGATCCATGCATTGTTTAAGCCCTCTTGGTACATATTTCTCCTTGAAGTATAAATTAGTAAAATAATATAGCAATCAGTCCTATCAAGGAGGGTAGGCATGCCATTGATGGCCGGGCATACGTCGCCTTTACAACTGGTTGGTTTTAGTTTACTAACAATATCTACCATCTCTGTTTTGGTCATGGTCCTAAAATTAAACATTGTTTCTTCTCTCAGAAATACTTGAATATGCTATGTTTTCACCTGCTTTTATCACATTTGGTGTTTCTCTTTTAAGGTTGATGTTAGTTTTGATCTTTCTGAGTTTGTTGCACATAATAATAATTTAGCATTTATATAGCGCTACGAACCCTCAGGCATCTGAGCTCTGATTAGGATTACCCACGGTGTGTGCTGCTCATTTATCGACCTCGGAAGGATGAAAGGCTAAATTTGGCCCTGCTGGGAGTCAAACCTGCATCAGCAGGCTCTGCACAGATGTCAAAGAGAGTGCTCTATTCACTGTGCTGTCGGACCGGCTACAACTACATAGCATTTTGGATCGAGGAACACCATGCAACATCTTTGATGCGACCCTCCATCTCATTCGCACAGTGATTATCTAATTCCATCTGGATTTTGAATAATTCCTGTGTATCTTGAGCTGCTTTGGAAATTCTATGTCATACATCTCTTTCTTTGCAACTATTATCACACTTGTATATAATTTCACTATTCAGGATCAGAAGGATTACATATGTTTAATCCAGGAAACTCTTCTAATCCATTTCCTTGAAAAGAGATGAAAAAGGAGGAATTCAAGATTAAAAATGGGCAGTTCAATTTCTAAATATTGCTTTGCTATTTCCATAGCTGAATCACACGTTGCTATATGTGTGGCTAAAGGGGCAATGAAGACTTCCATAGCTGCTGGCGTGGGTTTATGTAGGGTTCTCACAGTGACCCAAGTGCTATTCTTCAGGACGCACCTCATTTTGTTCAGTAATGGTAGGTCAAATTCCACAAAAAAATTATCCGACCATGGCCAGGGTGATATGATTGGATTGTTCCAGGTAGTGTTGCACACACCAACCCAATCAAGGTTGCATGCATGCCAACCCTCCCTATTTACTCGGACCTAGCGGGCAGAGCGAGACCCGCAAGCACAACTCGTAGTATGGCGGTACGGTAGCGGTAGCGATACCGGCGCCGTTGTTGCCTTACCGCCATACTTGTAATGAGGCACATTGATCGCTAGAACAACCCCCCTCTTTCAATGCCTGGTAGAACAGAAATCCTAAAAATGTGAACATGTTCTCTAGATTGCTATTTCTGTTTTAAATGTTTTCAGTCTCAATTCTCATACAGTTTCTATGAACATTTTATTATTTAATTATCAGATTAGCATAGGAGTATCAAGACCCCATGTCTCCTAGTATTTCCAAGATCAGTCAAAATTAAAAGCAAACAAGATAGTATTGCATATAACATTGTATTAGTGGACAAGCATACTGAAGACAAACGTGTTAAGAACGCAAGACATTACACTCAAACTCAGTGACACTGAAATACGTAAACCCATTGTAATAAAGAGTGAGTGATACATTTACATTTTAGACGAACTAAGGGCCTGACTCACAGAAGCGTTTTTTATAATGGCCCAATCTCATTGGAAAACGCTCTGTGAATCAGGCCCTAAATCTTCAAAGAAAAGCAACCCAAAATCTACCCTGCAACTAAATCATATTTCGGAAGATCTACGAAAACACTTCAGCATCCTGCTAACAGGACCTTACAAACCACTATGGAACAACCTAAGCTTCCCTTGAACACTGAGCCACATCAAAGGTGGGGGGGTGCCAATGAGTAAAGCTTAAAAACTGAAAGACATATTTATAAAATGAAAACTTGTTGGTTCTTGAATTTAAAACCGTTCTGCATCCAATTCCAGTTAAGATCAGAACAGATGCCTTCATAAATCATTGTATGCATAGATAATAAATTGATTTACTTCCCTGGATTAAATGGAACATAGAAAAGTGTTACTTCATTCAGTAATTTCCTGCACACGTCTTCCTTGTTCTATGAAATATTCCTGGACGAGAAAGGGAACATTTAGATTCAAATATATTATTTTAATGGGTAAAAGCTATCAATTCTAGTTTCTCTAAATGGGATCTGGAATCTTAGGCAAAATAAAACATATGTACTTCCTAACACAGTGAAGGGTCAATGAGAAATGTGATTGTTAGATGCATGGTTCTGGCCATTTTTCAGGCAAAGATTATGAAACATTTATCCAAAATTGGCGACAATAAAATTAAGTCTACAACTGTCTTGCTCATGTTGGGTATCTAATCACACGTATAAGGTTTATTTCCTCCAAAGAACAGAAGTAATTTAAAAAGGGATATGTGCAAGAAGAAAGGTCTAAGGGGGCCACAGTTAGTGCCCACTAGCTTCCTATTGCAATGGAGGTAATACTCCATCAGCTGAGACTGAGGTGCAACCCTGACCACCTGAGGGACAGCAAGCAGGATTTGAACTTTTCCTTGACATCTTCCCTTGGCATCTTCCCTTGGCTTCTCGTCCCTGTTTCTTACCTTGTCTTTTCTTTCTGTTTCTCTCTTTGTTCCGTTTAGAACATTGAAATTATAAAATTTGACAAAACTTTGTAAAAAATAATTACAAAACCCTTACTTCCATAGTCTAAGCGCTTAACGTCATCATTTTTCAGCTCGTTTTGATTACAGAACTATCTTTCCATCATTTTGTTTTAAAAAATATATGCTGTACTTCAGAGTCAACTAACATTTCCATATTAACTGAGTCCACCCTTATTAGTGCTCTTGGAGTGGAAACATCATCCCCCACCTCAGTAATGTATCTGCCACTTCCTTACACAGTTCATCCCAAACAGGTATGTTACTGTTAAGTACAACTCTACAACCTCTAACACGTTACTATTTACAGACATACCTCCAGCATATCAATGTAATGGAAGGCCATTCCTTGCAATTCACTGGATAAGGAGGTATTATCACACCTCGCTTCTTTTCTATATCTGGACGTTTGGAATGTTCTTTCTTCGTACTGCCATTCTTTACTACATTATTGTTGGATGAGGGGATTTATTGAATACCGTGAGTATGTATGTTTCTATGTTTTCTAGCACAACCACTCAACTCATGTTACCTTTCACCCTTTTTGCTACTGATATTATTTTGAATACGTTGGGATCTCCTTTTAACTAGAACTCTCCTTTAAGGTTGTTACATGGAAATGTAACATAAACTAATCTCTCAACTTTTCATCAGTGGGCTTTGCAAGACCCCAACTCCTAAGTACTTTTATATAACTTCCACCCACTCCCCTTCTTCCTGCTTACACGTGCTAAAATTATATCTTCAATATAACTATTGGGCTTGTAATGTGTATCCAATTTCTTCATACACAGTTCATACTCATTCAGAATTCCCCTATATACAAGCTGCTATTTCGACGTTGACCGGCCCATTTTATGCCACTTCACTGCTGTGGACAAATTGCAGCACTTCAATAACATGCTGCATTTGTGGGCCATCTCTAGACAGGGAGAGTTTAAATCGCCCAGGTCCCCGGAACATGTATTATTCAACGAATGTGTGGGACACAACGTTTCACCATGGCAAAGGAAAGGAAAGGTTGGTTGTGGGACAGAGGGCTGGGTAACTGGCCTTGACGGTGTGGTGGGTGGCAAAGATAAGGTGGTATGGGGGCTGGCCCTCCTAGAGAAAGCTGGGGTGAGGACTAAAGACTGGCAGCATGTACGGGTGGCTCAGCACAGCCTCTGAAGAATGAGCATGCTAAAGAGTGCATGGGGAAGGGGTTCATGAGAGGGAGCAGTACAGGAGTTAATAGGGCTGGACCCCCAAGAAAGCGAGTCATGTGAGAAAAGAGTGGAGTGGCAATGAGTATAAGTGTAGGGGGCGCCACATTCAGCCTGCAACGTGAATATACCATGCAAACAGGAGGCTGTGGCAAAAGGTATATGATAGTGTTAAAATAGAACCGTGAAAAAAAGAAGTGAGATGGCATGCAGAGAGATGGATGTGCCGTGTTGGGCAATCAATAAGGTGGATGGCAAGGAGGTGCCACTGATGCTCATGTATCCCTCACTTTCTTCCTCAGTTAAGTCACGAACATTTTCAAAAACAGTTTGTATAGGCAACTCCAGACACTGTATCATCAAGGACTTCTTCATGTTGACGATCACTGACATTCGGCCCACATACAGCATGGTTCGAATGCCCAAAACCCTTTCTTCACTGCTTCGATTTAATTAATGGCTCAGGAGACAGCGGTAGAAATGTCCAGGGTGGTGCCACAATATTGTTCAAGCCCTGTTCCCTGTAACCAGTCTTGTGTCCAATTTTCAGTTTTACGCCTCATAATATGTTTCACACTCTCTAGCACCAGACACATGCTCAATTTGCTTGCAACGATAGGGTGTATGAACCCCAGAGACCTCCAATTTGATTCTTGAGATTCATTAACAGCTGATATGGCCTATGAACCCTAAAGGCATCTGATCTGCCACTGAGTTCCTCATAGAATGCGGACATCCTTTGTGCAACTCTTCATGTGTACTGTTACGCTGGTATAATAGATTGGTACCCACTGGTTACAATTATATTATATTGTAGTGTACATTTCTCCAATCACTATGTATTGCATTATAGTATCACTTTTACAAGCATGTGTTCAGATGTATTATTTCTCAGGTGTTCTTTCTTGTTAATCTGTCACATGATCCCATCTTGACATTTCTGATTTTTTTCTCTGAGTTTAATGCTTAGAATATACTCTCTAACATGTCCATTCTTTCCAGCTAATAACAGTGAACGTTAAATATAATGATTGATTTATTATTAGAGTTGTCATGTGTCTCTGTTAAATTCACTTTTGTGACAAAGTGAATGATTTCAGTTGAGCCATGAGGGCTACTAAGGCAGCCATTCTGTGTGAGGCACCAGAGGTGTCACAGGGTACCGATCATTCAGACTGAGGGCTTTGACAGATAACAGTGGAAAGTTACAACCACGCACAAGGAAAATTGTGATCCTGAACATCCTTTAGGTGGTAGCTTTCCAGAAGGATCTATGTCGGGTAATCAGTGCGGTGGGACACCTGTGTCAATAATGGATTCGTCCATGTTTTCAGAATGAACTGGATGGGGGAAAGCAGCCTCCTCTCGAAGATTGAAGAATTCATCTTTGATCTTGAAGGGTCTTCTTTAGTTTTCATTTTCGATCACGGTGTCATAACCTAAAAAGGTGGAGGTCTGATGGGTGGGCAAGGTTGCTGCAGGATTGTTCTGGTAGAGTGAACATGTAGCTGTGTAGATTGCCTTGCAAGTCAATAAAGCATACTCCAATGCCCCGTCCCCTTTCCTCCATACTTTTGGAAATTAACTAGGGGGGGTCCTGGGAGTCCCTCTGCCAGACATTAGTCCTGGTTACGAGAGCTTTACCCAGATTTTATAGCTTACTATCTTTCACAGAGAAATATCCAAAACATATCAGTCTTTGTCCTGCCCTGGGGCAGACCAGCACCGAAATGCTAGGCAATTTTCCTCTGAACAAGAGTAACTAATGAGCTAAAGAATCTGAGTAACGCTCTCGTAACCAGGACTAATTTTGGTCCATACTTTTGGGGCATTCCGTCCTGTGGGATGGGACCCAGAGCCTTTTTGTAAAAAAGCATTAAATTGAAAATGTGTCCTTCTTCTCTTTTTATGTGGGGTACAGCACGCGACCGTAACCCTGCCCTCCTTAGCCCCGCTCCGCGCCCTTCAGTCCTTTTCTTCGCACGGTCGGGGCTGGATGCACTTGCATCACCGGGAAGACCTTTATTCCTTCCCTTTGTCCTCTCCTGCTCCAGTTCTGCGGTCGCGTAGTCCTCTGTCTATGCTGCCTCATACTGTCTCGCTCCTTCCTGCTTTTGCTCCTCTGATCTATGTGGTCCCAGCCGGGGGTGGACCCTCCTGGCAACCATCCTCCTTAGCCCTCGGCTGAGGATGAGTTTTTTGGGAAGTTTCAGATGCTCATGCACTTTGACCCTACGAGGACATATTTCAAGCGTTTTTTCACTCCTGTTCCACCCCGTCCCTGGCGGCTCCGATTTGGTTTTTCTTTTAAAACCTCAGGCGGTAAGCGTGGAGGACCACTCTTCTGTTTCCACCTCATTTGAATGACCCTTAAGCGGATGAGGACGGCGATGAGCAGCCCCGCTCGGTAAGAGTATTCCATGACCGGGAGGGGCTTGTGTAGCTCTGTTACCAGGGATTCCCCTGAAGTGCCTCAAGGGCCTAATAGGCGCATCAGAGTGTTCTCTGAGGGTCCCTCAAGGGACCTGCCAAAACCAGAGCTGGTTTCGAGGTCCACCATTTGGGTGCTAGGTTCGTCTTTAGCTCTGGATACTGGGTTTTGCCCTGAGGTCTCCATTTCTGGAGCTTTTCACACTGATACCGGGATACGCCCTGAGGTCTCTGTTTTTGGTGCTTGTCACACTGAGCCACGTTTCAAGGTCCATCTTGAGGGAACTTTATGTCCCGGATAAAACCCAAAGTTCCTCTAAATAAAGTACTGACTGAGTCGAGGGATCCTCCAAGGGACCTGACGGTTGGGTACATTCCTCTAATTCTAAGGCTAATTCTGGGTCAGTTCCTGGGATGTCCACTAAACATCCTAGATCTGCCAGCACCGGCTCGGTAGAGGATCCTTGCTTCAAGGCTAAGTGTTTCTTAAGTCCCCTGACTCCCCTGAAGGGACAATTGCCTCATTTTCTCCTATGACGCAGTTCTCTTCAGGTGTTGATTAAATGGCGGCCCAACCTCCTTGGTCCACGGCAGCCATTTTGGATACCTCCCTTACACCAAATTTCATGACGACTAGGGCTGGGAGCGTTCCTTTTGGGACTGAACAGTTTTCCACGCTATGTGGACAACAAAGACCCGTTTTGTCGTCCCTGGCGACAGATTCAGCTAAGGCCCCTTGTACACAGAGGTCAGGGTACCAGACCCGTCCTTCTCTGGGATCAGGGGGTTTCAGGGTTGCCGTGCGCACCAATCTGAAACTCCTGTTGGTAGCCCCGCCTTAAGCAGCAGCAGCAAGGCTGTTGGTTTTTCTCTCGGTCATCAGCCTCCTCTACAGGGATATGTAATCTTCCTGCCAACAAATTACCAAATTATATTTTTTGTCAGTCACACTACACTTCGGTGGGAGGACGAATATCATCTCATCTGGAGGCATTGCAAACCATCACTGAAGACTGGTGGGGTTTGTCCACTGTTTAGGTGGGTTTTCGCTTGCCCTTTCCTCCTACCCCCACCCTTCAAACCTCTCTTCCGACAGACTGTTCCCCTCATGGAGAAAGGGAAGGACTAGTACTGCTGTCCATTCACAGTGCTCAACCAGGCTGCCCTGCGCACTATCTTCAATCTTTCCAAGAGAAATTCAAGTTGATCATGCCCTTGCCAAATAAAGTCCTCTCTTTGGAAGGGCGATTGACTCAGTGTGGTGGTCTTCCAGGATGCGTAAATGCACATTCTGACATGGAGCCCGCATATGAAATATCGCCAGTTCTTTAGATCCCGGATATGAAATATCTGCGCTTCTCTGTGGGAGCACAACACTTATTCGGGTACTCCTTTTGGTTCCGGCTCAGCGAGACGAACCGGAAACTACTCTGAGGGGCCCGCAGTGGTCTCCCAATACCAGATCTTCTTCCAAGGTTCCCCATTTGGAGCTAAGGCTGACCCCAGTTCTGCTGTGGCTTTGGATACCAGGGTTCCGCCCTGAGGCTTCTTCATCTGGAGCTAACTGTAACAAGTCTTGGCTCGAGGCCCCTCTCGAGGTGGCTATAAGACCAGGGTTAAACCTGAGGTTCCCCTGCTTGGGGCTAAATCGGTCACCAACAGAATTGAGAGTCCCTCATCGAGGGTCCTGGCTGTAAGGTATATCCCTAAGACTTTCCGCGTGCGAGTACTGATGCAGTTCTGTTGAGGGGGCGAAGGAAGGCGGTCATGGACCTTCCAGTACCGACTCTGCCGAGCAACCTCCACTAGAGGCTAATTCTGGGGAAGCCCCGACGTGTCTAGTAAACACCCTAGATCTGCCAGTACCGGCTCTGCCGAGGTTCCTTGTTCAAGGCTAGGATGGCATGCAAGGCCCCTGACTCCCCTGGGGAGACTATTGCTTCACTTGCTCCTGTGACGCAGTTTGCCCCTGGTGTGTGATAATGGCGGCCCAACCTCTGCCGCGCCACAGCGACCTTTTTGAATACCTCCCTTAAAGTGAGGTTTTACATCAACAAGCAGGGCGACACAGACTCTCCTCTCCTTGTGGATCTTGTCATGCAAATTTGGGCTGGGCCATCCAGTATATTGTTTGGCTCCAGACTCCACACATCCCGGGTCACCACAATGTGACGGCAGATTAATTCAGGCACCAGTGGGCATTGGTTACGAGTATGAGATGAACAGCAATATCATCTCCAACTTTTCCAGCAATGGGGCACGCCAGAGGTGGTCCTCTTTACAGCTCGTGGGTCAACATGAAAGCTTATGCTTTCTCCTCATTGCCTCCTACCTAGTCGTCGCTCTGTAAACACATTGAACCGTTGTCAAAGCAGCTATGTGGGCTTTCCCACCAGCTTTGTGAAACATTACTGCTTAGCCTTGGGCTTCAGGGCTGATGATCAGTTTGGGCAAGCTGTTCTCAAAACCTCTTTTAGTAGAGGAGTTCCATCTACCCATTATTCTGTAAGGAGTGCTTGGTCCTCTCCCAATAGTATGGAGGAAAGGGGACGGGATGTAGGAGTATAACAAAGTTAGTCGCCGTAGTGACTACTTTACTCTTAGACCATAGTCCCCTGTCCTCCATACACCCGCCCGCCGTACCCTCTAATAAGTATCCTCTATTATTGCTTAAATAGACTCAGACCTGGCGGTAGAAAAGGACTGAAGGGTGATGCGCGGGGTGGCGCTAAGGAGGGTGGGGTAACGGTCGCATGCGGTACCCCCCGTAAAAAGAGAAGGATGACACATTTTCAATTTGATGCTTTTTTACAAAAGTGCTCCGGTCCCATCCCACAGGACGGAATGTCCCTAAAGTATGGAAAAAAGAGGACTATGGACTAGGATTAAGGTAGTCACTATGGTGAGTAACTTTGCTAGACTCTACTACTACCTGAGAATGATTGGATGTGTTCTGTATGATACCAGTATATGATATGGGAAAGGTGGCATTGATATGCTCTTTCTCAAATAAAACCTTTCTTAGTATATGGTATCCTGCACCTGGTCACGCTTTTCTTTTCTGACTCTGTGCTAGCAGGAAGCCTTCCATTGGCCCAACTTCTTCCTCTCATAACCACAGAGTAAGGTGTCCATGCACTCTCTCATAGCAGGTATTTCAAACTCCCAGAAGACATGACAATTTGAACCTCTTTCTAGCCTACATGAATGCTTCATCGCCTAAATGTATATTGAGCTACATAGTGGTTGCATGCAAATTGTCTCAAATTCCAAGTTTAAAGCTCAGTGCACCACCCACATAACACTGGAACACATGGTGCACTGCATGATAACCGTTGCATACCCACTCCAATTTTCCACCTAATTCACTTCTAGGTGATAACCTCTTGATTCACATGTACCAAACCTGTATTGGCATCACAGTGTTGCTGCTGTGGCAGGACTGGTCCTGTCCTTGTCACACAATCATTAGCTACCATCTTGGTTTAAGTATTGCTTCCTCATTAATCAAAAGATTGTCTTACTCTAAAGGTGAGTAAAACGCTTGTGCCTGTCCTTATTAGGCACATATACAAGAAGCACTGAGCAATGCAAGCCAAAAATGTCATTCTTCATATAGACTATAACCAAAAAAGTGATCGGTCTAAGGTTTTGAATCAATCTGAACCACTGGCACCGCTCTGGGCATACTTTCACAACACCGTTTTTTATCCCATCTACGCCATTGCAAAAAGATTCCAGCCATATGCAAATCAGTCAGGCACTGCACCCAATGGGAGCATCCCAACATGATCTGCTAGGCCAGGTCCCCTCTGCACAGAAACAGAAGCAACCCCAGGCATGTTTCGGCCTTGTTGACATTGACACCACAACTACTGCACACTAACTGACAAGTGGCAATTCCATTACATCCCTCCTTGTCACCATCCATGCCATAGAAACGTGCCACCTCTGTAGACAAAAGAACAAGTGCAGCCTGAGAGAACGTTCAAAGTCCGTCCAATGAAGATGATAGCACATTCTGGATAATACAGTGAATAATATGAGGAAATAGGCTAGAAAAAGAAATGGGGATTAGGAAATCTTGTAAAGACCTTGGGTGAACATTTTATGACGTTAGAGAAGGCCGTGAATATGATTAGGAACAGTGTGGAGGAAAATGGGACATGTACAGGGTCGTACTGGGCCATAAAATGGTCTCGGACACCAATGAAAAAGTGGACCACAGTTGCAAATGGCAGTTCATTCCTTTTGTGACACAGTTTGAATAGTGCCCAAGGGTGAATTTTTTGATAAAATGTGGGTAATAGAGAATATTTATTCATCAACACTGGTCAAAACTACTAGCCGCATAGTGAAATAACTCATCAAACCTGTCCACATTGGCCAAAAAACTGGCCCACGCCAGCACCTTGCGTTTTTGGTTCGGCCATGGGCTTATTGCCCTATATGCCAACCCGAGCCTGGGCATCTATACAAGGTAAACAGGATGTAGGGGAAGAGATTATAGTAAAACTATCAGAGTGATTCAATATGAAGGGTCAGATGCAAAACATGTTGCTCTTTATGGGAATGCGCCAGCGACTCTTTATAGGGTTACACAAGCAAGCTAAGATATCACATTATGATATCGAGACATTTATAATAGCTCTGCTAGAGAAAACTTTGTTGAAATAACTTCATGACAAGTACTTCGAGGCGAGCTATTCAGGTTGAACGCCAATAGGTGAAAGCCTCTTAAAATGGAATAAACGTTTTAGTTGCTCTACAAAATAATACTCATCTCGCTTGCCAATAAAATAGAAAATGTGCTGGAGACATGCATCATGTACATAATTATATATAACATTTGCCAAGCAACCGATGATAGACAGTGAGACACAGGTAAACTGATCTGCCTTTTGGGGGGGGGGCACAGCTATGGTGTGTCTCCTGGGTGCTTGGGGGTTACATGCAGCAATGAAACAGATGCATTCCCTTTAGTGTTTAAAGCCAGCTAATTCCTGAATCAAGTTTCAAATCAAAGGAGAGGAGGAAAAAGCAAAGAATAGACAAGTGAAATCGGCTCGGCAGAGAGGGGGCAGAATCTAGCTCTAAACCGAAAGGTGTGACAGAGTATTTAATGTTACATCAAAGTATCTTCACTGAAATAGAAAAGATTAGGCTTTATTCCAGCAAAAGTCCAGGAAATAAATGTATATTCATAGTGAATGGTAGGATTAGGAATGAAGTGAGCCAGAATGCAAATGGTATTACAAGGGAAAAGAGGAGTCATGTATAAATGACTAAAGAGCAATACAAATTATTAAGCCGTGGTGCATGAAACACATCTCACCATGAAGGACCATATAGATCCTGCCAACCAACTTGGGTAGCAGGCTTTTGTGTGACAGATCAGCCTTTTAATGTTCTCTGTTTCATTTTCTGTACTCTTATGTCCAGTCCCCTTTCCTCCATACTGTATGGTCGTCCCTTCCAAGGGACGGGAGACGGAACCTTTTTCACCAGAAAAAAACTTCTTCCCCTTTAAATTTCAAGGTGCGCAGGGGTGCGGGTCAGGGAGCATGTGCTGCTCTGACTCCGCCCTCTGGTGCCACACCTCAGTCCCCTTTTCCGCGTCGACGGGAATGGGCCGATTTCACCAGCGCTCCTGGTTCTGGCTTCGGCCATGTAATTCCATGCACGGATACTTCTTCTCTTTGTCTTCTTTTTTGTCTTTTTATCATTCAGGTACTCGGTTCTCAGCCGTCACGCTCCTCCCTGGCGCATATCGACTTCTATAGGGTTTAGCAGGTGTCCATGCTGCAATGGGCTCTTCCCTACTTCAGACCCCCACTCCCTCTGCCTACGTTGCCTTGGCCCAGACCATGGTTGCCAATCTTGTTCACTGTCCTCGAAAGTGCTGAAGAACAGACTAGCCAGGTGGAGGGAGCTCTTCCAGAAGCCGCCTCCAGAGGACTTCAAGAACTTCGTGAAACATCGAAACAGGCCCAAGGTAGGGTCGATATTCTCCATCGCACCCCGCAAGGGAGACTCCTTCCCAGGGACTCTCCTGCACAGGAGAGACTGCTGAGGCCCTTCTACCAGCACATGCACCGAGGCTGCTGCAGCTACCGGCCCCCGGGCCGAGGGATCCGTGTATCCTCCCGGTGCCAGTATTGAGGGACCGAAAGCTTCTTTTACCGGGTTTTCACCCGAGGGACTCCACCCTTATACCGGCACTATGGCCAAGGGGCTATGCCCTAATACCGGCCCTACGTCGTAGGGGGCGCCTAAACGCAGCTCTACCAAACCCAGGGTCGAGGGTGTCACACCTACTGGGCCTAGGCCCGAGGAGCGGTGTAGGCCTCGTGATCCACATGTAAGAACCTTGGAGGAGGCTGGGCCCAGCGGGTCGAGCAACACGTCGCAGGCACTTGCCAGGCAGCCCGACAAAATGGCCACCGTGCCAGAAAGAGGCACCTGTCCTATGCCATTCCAGGAATTCAGCGAAGAACACAAGGTGGGACTGGCTTCAACCAGGTAGGTGGCCTACAGCCTACCTGTCTTATGCGCAGGGCAGATTTCCCTTGCGTCCGCATGGACAGGATATGCAGCGGCCTCAGCAGCCTCCCGCACCCCCTGCCACCGCTTCAGTCAGTGAGGAGGTTTTCTTCGAGAGGTTCCTCGGCCTCATGAAGTCACCTCAGATGGGTGCTGTCCTCAAAGACGCCATCAGGGAAGGCATTCCCGCCATGCTAGGGGCAACACAGACGCCTCTGTTGGTGCCCCAGCGCAGATGCCTCCTCCGGCTCCCCAGCTGACTCCTCAACCTCCGCTGCCTCCTCAGCCTCCGGCCGCAGTCCCTGTACCCCAGCCTCCGGCGCCAACTACTCCTCCTCCTACACAGGATCCCCCAGATCCGCAGGATACGGATGAGGAGGAGGATCCAGACACGCCATCCTCAGCCAGGGCCTTCCACAAACATTTTGCTGGTCTGGCAGAGTATCTGGGCCTACCCCAACCCGAGGTCGATCAGCCAGCAGAGGGGGTTCTGGCTGAAGTCCTCACACAACACCCCCTGCCAAATCGGGGATTCCTATGTAGACCAATGTAGTCTCCCTGGCCAAGAAGGGCTGGCTCAAACCCCACTCAGCCCAGCCGGTCAATCTACGCCTGGGCGCCAAGGGATACAAGGAGCAGCTGAATGCCTCTGCAGGAAGTCCCACTTCTGTTCTGCCTATGCGTTGGAAACCGGAAATTGCTACTTGCGCAACGCCAGTGATGGTGCCAATCATACAAAAAACCTTTGAAACAAGGTATCCACTGAGAAAACCCTTTATGATATATCCCTGAAGAGATGGCAGTCTCCTGAGGGAGAAGAAGTGTGAAGATGTGAAAAGGAGAGGCTGGTGACGTCGCAAGAAATGAGCGTGACGCACTAAGGATGACCGAAAAAGATAAAGCATACACCTTATAGAATCTGATGGCGAAGTAAAGAATCGAGAATACTTTCATGTGCGCAATGAAGATTGCACGTGTGAAGAGCACTGCAGAAAATACAAGCCATTTTATAACTGTCAGATGCCGAAACGCAAGTAGACTAAGTAATCGTAAAGGCTTGCTATGTGTAGTGAATAGACTGGAGGCGGTGCCGCCAATATATGTATATAGAATCTGGACATTCAATGTCACAATTTTAGTAAGCTCAACCCACGGAGAAAGGAGGAGTGATAGCTGTGTGTATTTTGCAGCAAAGAAATAAGCTGAGGCTCGTAGATGGACCAAAGGAAGGCTGCTTGGCCTGGTGTCAAATGCTAAGGCAGCCAAAACTGGTTATCAGTCCTTGAAGAACAGTGAATTTGAGATACTGAGGCATCCCTTGTGAGGTTGCAAAGAGCGAACACCATGAATGGCAAGTTTCTTTATTCAAGACAAATGCTATAAAAAGGGCTGATTCACGGTCTCCTGTCACGTGAGTACAGGATGGAAATAGAAGTGGGCACGTAGACCTAAACCTCGATAAGAACATGCTCACACTCCCTTATATTCCCAGAGATGAGAAGCTACTGCAAGGCCAAGTTCAAAGACAATCTGAATGGCAGAAGTCATGAGTGATGAGAGATGTTGGGCTAATTGATGGGGAGGTATGGTGAAGTCCACCTACCAGCACCTGGGGTACCAGCTTATGTGCTGCTAGAGAATCAAATGTTCCAGAAGGGTGCAAGCGGGCCAACCAATTGTAGAGGACCATATAATGAAGGGTCTTCTTGTTTGAGAGCCAATGATGTATTGTGTTTCTAATAACTGTTGAAGATGACTTGCACTAAGGGAGGGCATTAGTTTCTCACATGACTATAGAGACCCAATCCCTTATAGAAAGTATACTTAGATACTCCTCTTAGTCCTATCACAATCCCTCATAGGTTTCCTTAACTTGCCACATAGTATGAGGTAACGTATGACAAGTTTTTGTTATATAAGTACTGTTTTTTATGAAATGCTTTGGGACCATGCTGTGCGATGTCTATCGATGTCCGTTGGAATTGAACAGAGACATTTCGCCAACTTCCTGAGTCCGTCTTAGTATTGGTGTAAGAGTGATTCTGCATCCCGCCCATCGTACGATGTGTTACCTTAATTAAAAGGACTATAAGGGTTCACTTGGTAGCAGAGGATGGTTTGGAAGTGAGTCCCATTGACCAGTAGACTCCAGTACTTTGGACAACCGGGCATCCCTCCTGGTTTCCACTGGCACTTTGCAGACATAAAGCGAAAGTGGTCAAGGGGTGCAGGGAGTCGATATCGAAGGCCTCCAGCTGAACGAACGAATGGCGAGTGGCAAGCTGAGGGGACTGAATTGTGTTAGTTTAGAAACTAACGGGTAGTTTAGAGAATAAAAGGGAAAGTAACTGGTAGTTAAAAAATTATGGAAAAAGTAACAAGTGATTTTATTTTGTGTAACGAGAGAGAAGTCCTGACCCAAGGGGGTTCAGAAGAAATTGTTATACACTTCAGTCGAAGTAAAATAGGCTATGTATTGGACAGGTCCATATAAAAAATGTAAATCCTGTGATCAGGGTATTATTAGGGGCGTAGATAGAGAATGATCACTGAGGATTAATGTGAAGAGTCAACTAGCCTGTCTGTTTGTGTATTTGTGGTAAATGAAGGTGTCGAAGAGCCACAATTGTGTAAGGAAAATTGAGAAATGGTCAAGGAGACAGTGATATTCATTACAACCCTGGCGGTAGCCGTGCCGTTAAAAACGGCACGGCTGCCGCCGGAATTGCATTTTTTCCAACAGCCGCGAATGGGCAAGAACCGGGTCATGCCGAGCTCGGCGGACCCGGTAATTGCCCATTTGCTGTTGTTGGACTCAAGGGCCTCCCGATCCCCATTTTGCCCCATATGGCTGAATGGGAATGGGGACTTTGGATGCACCAGCACATTCAGAGTTGTGCCGGTACATCCGACATGCTCTGCTCGCGGGTGCTGTTACACCTGCCAGGAAAAACCTGGCGGGTGAGACGGCACCCGCGAGCAGAGCTGATAGTATGGCAGTCCGGGAACTACGGTACCGGCATGCTTACCGCTACCATAGTTCCTGGACCACCATGCTTGTGAAGAGGCCCAGTGTCTATCTAGAGAAACTGTCGGTACCGACTTGTAGGTAGACTGAGATTATTAAAAAATAGAGGTTTTTGGCTGCGGTTTTTGGAGCATGCTCATATTTGTTGTTTTCATAAAAGTATTTTTGTATACACTGGTAAGTATTGGCAGTCAATTGAGACTTGTCACATTGGGAGACATTATTCCTCTGATGTATTTATGTAAGACATTGCCAAAACACATGCCCAAGCGCAAACAGTACAGTGCAGAGTGGGTGAAAGACACGGCAGATAAGATGTTCATGCCATGGCCGCAAGGGGGATCATTGTCGAAAGCAGTATTGCAACACATGACCACATACTTGCATGCTGCGTACATGGGAAATAAATTGGAGAAAAGGTGAGCTATTTTAGAGCTTTGGAAAATGTACCAAGAAGAGAGAAAGGATCCGCCACCTGAGGAGTGGATGTTTAACTAGTGTAAGGAGGAAGGTGTTGAGCCTTCTGCTCGATTGCCTCGTCTGAGGAGAAGAGGAGGAAGCGCAGAAATTAAGAGATGGAACAATACAGAGACGAAGATAAGGGGAAGAAGGAAGAGCAGGGGTAAGGAGAGATGAGATCAGTGTGATGGTCATCAATACGGATTTCCCATCCCGGCCTAATTCCAATATGGCCGCCACTTCGGCACTTAACAATATCGTAATGCGCAGTATAGCTGTTCATTCCCAGGAGGCTCTATAAGCCTCTCTGATCAGTTCCTGTTCCCTCGCTTATTGCCCAGCAATGCCAGAGGGAAGACGCGTTGCTACTCTCGTAGGAGCCAGCAGACGCTTCGTAAGTTTGTTCGTTAGGACTGCGAGTATTCCTCTATTCTACTTGTGCCTTCTTGTGTTTTCACTTAATCTTCCTGTCTCTTCTCTTGTTACTTAGAAGTCAGCTGGGTATCTTTCAGCTTCAGGACAGGACTCCCTCTCGGGTGGACGACGCCAGGGTGCGCGTAAGCCCCGCCAATTGAATGCACGGTTTGCGTCTTCTTGCAGGGATTTTTCAGATGATATATCTGTCTACTTCATCGGCCGCCTTGCAGTAATTAGAAACCCACCTTCACAGAGACTCTTTCCTTACAGCTAGGTCCCTTCTCTGGAACACTTCAGGCAAACCATCTTATCCTTCAAGGCTGGCTCAAACAGGTTAAAAAGTAGAAGTGTAGGTTTTCCTTATGGCAATTACTCCCACCATTTGATTAGGATATCCATTTTCTAAAGCTGGTTTTCTGTCTTTTTCTGTTCCTTTAGTGCAATTCTACCTTCTACTCATCCTAAGGGAAATTCCTTACCAAGCCGCATTCTTTATGCTCACGTGTGGTAAGATCCCAGAACCCTAGTTTATGATTCACTTCAATTCAGGCAGGCTACTAGGATTAACTTTATATATTCTCTCCTCTACTTAGTGACAGTTCCGTTCCGGAACCTAATCTTTGAACCTGCCAGAAATATAGTCAGACCAGCCTTCCACGCCTGGTCAACTCAGGAAGACAATGTACACTAGCAGCTCTCCAAGGGTTTTATTCCCCACAAGGGTTTCCCTGGGAGCTTCCCGACGGTCAAGCCTAGAGCCGGCCCATCGGGGGGTTTTCAGGGGGATTTCTATTGCATCACGAGGCTACACGGAACTTCCAGAAACACCAGGCAGACTCCCAGCACCAGTCTCTCCCACTCCTCAAGCCCAGATAAGTGGTTTTATATTTCCTCCCTGTGCATGCTTGGGAACAAATTGTGGTTTAATCATAACAGATAGCAACGCCCATTTCTATTACTTATCCTAAGTGTTCTGGGGCGGAGGCATAAAATCACTGCAAAGCATGGAGCAGCAGCAACAACAAATACAGCAGCTGATTGCTGCAGTTCAGTCCCTAACCAGCGAGGTACAACAGCTGAAACAGGAGAATGCCTCCTTAAGACAGCTCCAACAACAGACTGCGCAACAGGCAGAAGCCCCTCGTATTCCACACTGCTCAAATGTACCTCCAGGACCTTTACCGGGAGGTCAGTTCGATGGATCTTTCCTTTCAATATCAAAGAACATCTAAAACATGTGGAGAAGGTATTACGGCAGCTTCAACAAAATCATTTGTATTGCAAGTTAGAAAAATGTTCCTTCCACCAAACTCAGGTTACCTACTTAGGGTATGTTCTCTCGGCCAAGGGAATAGCAATGGATCCTGAAAAGGTGTCCGCAGTCCAGAATTGGCCCACTCCCACTTCAGGCAAAGATATCCAGCGTTTTGTTGGATACGCCAACTTCTATCAGAGGCTTATTCCCGAATTCTCTAGGCTTACTCAGCCTTTGACGAATCTACTTAAAAACGGAATTAAGATTACATGGTCTCCGCTCACAGATCAAGCATTCAACAGACTCAAAGAGTTGTTTACCTCAGCTCCTATTCTGTTAACTCCAGACCAAACCCGCAGATTCATTGTTGAAACCGATGTATCACAATATCCCCTGGGGGCAGTTCTTCTCCAACTAGACAACTCCAACCAAGAACGCCCAGTAGCCTACCTATCTAAGACACTGGCTCCAGTCAGGCTTAATTACACTGTTCTAGAAAAGGAGCTCCTAGCCATCAAGCGAGCCTTTGAAGAATGGCGTCATTTACTCCTAGGAGCTAAACATCCAGTAGAAGTCCGGACAGGTCACCACAATCTCAGAATTCTACAATATGCACAAACCTGTAACAGCCATCAAGCTCGCTGAGCCCATTTCTTTTCACCATACAGGATAACATTCGAAGGGATTGTGTCCTCCGACGTATTCCTTAACTTGATAGATCATCTCCAGCTTGCTGGCCTTGGAAAAAAAAATTCAGTAGAGGGCGCTGCGTGTCGATGTCTCTCGAGCCGATGTCCCTCGACAGCTTCCGTATCGGCGCCGACGTCATCATGCATATAAATAGACTTGCGCAGCATCTTGTTGCTCAGTTCCGTTTTTCTGCGCTTCGTGGGCCTCGGAATCGTGTTGCTCAGTTCATTAGTCAGAAAATATATTCTTCATTATTCCTCGAGAATACCAAATGTTACTCAATGGCTTCCTCATCCGAACCGACGACTCCAGGGTCCGGCTTCAAAGAATGTCGAGACTGTAGAAAGAAAATGTTTGTTTTGCCTGGGATCGGAGCACCAATGTTCGGAGTGCGAGGACTGCATGTCCATGACGGCGAAAGCCTTGAAGGAGCGTAAGGGGAAGCTTGAGAGAGGTAAGACAGTTAAAACTCCTTCAAAAGTTTCCTCGGCAGAGTTGAGACATTCGTCTCCTCGATGACACAGGAAACATTCTCGTTCTAGGTCTCGAAGCAGTTCCCACCACTCTTCGAGATCCAAGCATTCAAGTAAGAGACATCGAAGATCCCCTTCCTCGTCTTCTCCTGCCACACAAAACATAGCTCTCAGGTCGAGTGGGAGGAATTCCGTAAAAGGATGATTAGCGTCTTTGAGAAAGCGGCCTCGACCCCCTGTAAAACAGCTGAGGGTGAGACCCTGGGTGAAAGACCCAAAAAATCTAAACGCTGCGAGTCGTTGCACCCGGCGAAAGAAACTACTCGAGAGCGTCCCAAACCCTCGAGCAAAGGCACTGTGCCATCAACACCATCGTCGAATGTCCCTTCAATGCATAAATCTGCGTCATTGACGCCATTATCCAAGGGCTCATCGACACATAGGTCGATCGAATCGACGCCATCTTAGATGTCGAAAAAGAGCAAACCCAGGGCTGTCGCTACCTCACAGCCAGTGGTCATACCCAGAGCCTCTAACATGACTTCGAGGTCATCGACAACCTAGAGTAGGATCCCGATCCTCTTGAGTTCTTCGAGGCCACTTCCAATCTTCTCAACGCCTTTTTCTGTGTTTTCGAAGCCTTTAACGTCTGCGTCGACGACATTTCCCAACCAATTATGACAAATTTAGCCCCTTCTGCTCTGGAAATGGGATTTAAGCCATTTCCAAGGTCTGATCATTTCAGATCTTTGTCTTCAATTTATGAGGAAGGGGAGGATTCGGATCAAGAAAGACTTGCAGAGATCTGCAAAACCAGAACCAGAGTAATTTACCTCTGAGGAAAATAGGTTGAAGGGCCTTCGAGAATCCTTACATGGTGCAAGTGGGTTAGATACTTCCCCAGAAATAGAATTAGCCAAACCAGACCCAGGGGAACATGCTGAGACCCCTTACAGAATTTTAATGGCAAGAATTATAGAATCCAGGGGTTTGTCTACACCTTCACCTGCATTCCAACAGGATGACCTTACAGACATTTTAGTTAAAGGCCCACAGGAGGATCCTGTGGTTCCATTTCACGCTGCATTACAATGAAAAATATTGGCTAACTGGGAAACTCCTGAGGTTATCCCGGCGTTTAACAAAAAGTTATCAGACAAATATAGGGTATCTACTACTGACCCTGAATTCTTGTCTAAACATCCAACTCCAGAGAGTCTGGTTGTTCAAGCAGCAACTGCATCAGGCAGTAGATCGGCATACCCTACTGTTCCACAGGACAGGGATGACAAAAGATACGACTCTATGGCTAAGAAGATTTTTTTCTGCATGTAGCATGGCGTTGAAATCTATTAACGCTACTTGTACGCTCGCAAGGTTCAGCCATACTTCTTTGGGAGTGTTCTTCATCAGCATTTCTAAACATCATTAAGGATGGTAAAGACGCAATGTGCAAATCCCTTCAAACTGGCATTGATTCTGCTGACAGCATCAGTAGGGCCATCGCGGCAAGTACTACAACCCGCAGATTTGCTTGGTTGCGAAAGTCTCGGTTTGCTCCAGATGTACAAGCCAGACTTTTAAATATGCCCTTTGACGGTTCTTCTTTGTTTGGTAAGAAGGCGGATGACAGCCTAGAAAAGTTACAGACATCCAAAGCAGCAGCAAAATCCTTGGGTGCTGCAATCTGTCAAACGCCATATTGCCCCTCAGGAACCTCTTGGAGAGGTAAGTCCTTTCGCTTTTATTCCGCATTCGGAAAAGGCAGAGGACAGTCGGTTCAAAGAGGTCAAAAAAGATTCACCCGAGGTGGACGGGGTAAAAATACAAAAGCCGCAGCAGCAGCAGGTGCCTCTTTACCTTCGGCACCTGCATCAGCCGCCTCTAAATCACTCTGAGGACACTCCTCACAAGACACCAGTAGGGGGGAAGGCTAACTCAACATCTGACGGAATGGCAGGCTATTACGTCAGATGCTTGGGCATTGGAGACAGTTGCCCAAGGTTACTGCCTGCCTTTTCTACGCATTCCTCAGTCATCCACCAGGGAACAGCTCTCAGAAAGTTCCAGATCCGCTTCTCTTGCAGGAAATTGTAGACCTGCTGGAGAAAGGTGCCATAGAACCGGTACCTGTAGCGGAGAAGAACAAGGGCTGGTACTCCCCCCTACTTCCTAATACCGAAGAAGGACGGAGGACTGAGACCTATCTTGGACTTACGAGAATTGAAGAAGTTCCTCAGGAAGGACAAGTTCAAGATGGTAACTCTTTCTCAGATCCTTCAGGCCCTCCAGCTCCAGGACTGGCTGGTATCTCTGGACCTTCAGGATGTTTATTTCCATGTGCCAATCCATCTCAAATACAGGAAATACCTGAGGTTCGCAATTGGCAGCTCTCATGATCAATTTAGAGTTCTGCCATTAGGGCTGACCTCCGCCCGAGGGTCTTCACCAAGCTAATGTCGGTAGTGGCTGCAAGTCTAAGGAGGGAAGGGATTCACGTCTCCCCCTACCTGGACGATTGGCTGATCAGTGCTGTATCTCCGGAACAAGCTCAGATCCAGATAGATTATGTCTGCCACTTCCTTCACAAACTGGGCTTCTCCCTCAATTTAAAGGAGTCACAGATGATACCATCAGAGACTCCAGTTCATTGGAGCGGTCCTGGACACTTCCCTGGGGAAAAGCCTCAAGTTACTTCTTACCTGGTAACGTTCTTTCTATGGGATGTTCCTCTGACGTATTCCTTATTGCCCCTCCCATCCATCCCCTCAGTAAAACTTCCCTTGTGGTTACAGCTTACACTCCTTCTGGGTCAATAACCAATTCATGTAAAACAACTGTTAACGTCAAAACGGAACTGAGCAACGGACACTGGGCGAGTCTATTTATACGCATGATGACGTTGGCGCTGATACGGAGGCTGTCAAAGGACATCGACTTTTTGAGGTTGCTAGGCCTCATAGCATCCTGCATCTTCCTTGTGCCAGAGGCTCGCCTGAGAATGAGATCTCTTCAGTGGGCACTAAGAACTCGGTGGTCGCAATTCTCAGGGAGAATGACAGATATCCTTCAGGTTCTGGACAAGGTGGCTCGAGACCTTCAGTGGTGAGCCTGCCAGGAGAACATCTTGAAAGGAGAACTGTTTTGGCAACCATGGCCAGAGATAACAGTAGTCACAGATGCCTCACTCACGGGATGGGGAGCCCATGCCAATGACTTGACCATCAGCGGTCGTTGGTCTCCATCGGAGTCCAGACTACATATCAACCTGTTAGAGCTGAGAGCAATCAGACTAGCGCTGAAGGCTTTTCTGCCATCTGTACAGGGGGAAAATGTCCTGATAATGACGGACAACACAGTGGCCATGCACTACCTCAACAAAAGAGGAGGCGTAGGATCACTGCCGCTGTGCAGAGAGGTGATGCACCTCTGGTTTTCGGCAATCCAAGAAGGAATCTCTCTATCGGCAGTTCACTTAGCCGGAGATAAAACTGTAACGCTCACCTGATTCCCATAGAGGCGCCGGTCTTGACTGGGCGTATACCGTATCTTCAAAGGTGATGTGTAACACACGGCTGGCTCTTTGGGCTGGACCTCTGTGCACTGTATGTCTGCCTCGAAGGGTAAGATGTCTGCAGATAGAAAATATGGGATTAAGGAACTGGGTTACTGAATGTCTCTCTTCTTCCCTTTCTCTTCTCCTGTAGAACCCCAAAGGTTAACGCTCTCACCTTAGGTAAGTGAACGCTGTGCTCTCCATCTGCCTCGGGGCAGGGTGCTGTAACCAGTTTCTTCACTGGATAAGGGGAGCAGGCCTCTTGACTTCAGAGGACTGCTGTCCGTCGTTTACTGCACGAACGGTAAGTTTCGAGTAATTCTAATGTCTTTAAAGTCTTTAGTAATGATGTTTCTTGTTTTGCAGGGTTCCGGCGATGGCGGATGACGGGCTGAAGTGAGTTGAAGATGGAGCCCGTGTGATGAATAGAAGCGCCTGGAAGCACGTAAGTAAGCGCTTGTTGCCTGCTTCACGATGCGCTCTAACTGTCTTTTTATTTTGCAGGTACAAGTTCGGAGCGGCTGCAGGGTGCCGGAATACCCACTGGGTTAGATGTGGAAAGGAGTAATGGCACATGAGTATTAAAGTTCCCCAATGTCTTTAAACGCACCTTGTTTTGTCTTTCAGATGCGGGATGCAGCGCCGAAGGCCTCCGGAGCGTGCGAAGAGTTGGTAAGCTTTTATCTTTCAGATGCCGGAATGCAGTGTGAAGACCTCCTGAGCGCACAAAGAGTAGGTAAGCCTTTGTCTTTCAGATGCCGGAATGCAGCGCGAGGCGTTGGTGACAGCCGATGGACCAGGTAAGTGAAGAGCTGTCACTGAAGACCGTAATGCTAACCTGTTCTTTCTTGTCTTAATAGGTGTTGCTGAAGACTGGATTCAGGATGGTAAGCCTTTTTCCTTAGGCCCAGGATCAGATGCAGAAGACACGATGAGCGTTCTGCTGCAGAGGATGCAGAATAACGCAAAGCAAGATTCATCCATCGGGTGTGGTTTAAATAGCCTCCTGTAGTGCTTAGGTGTCTCCTTCCACAGCCACGCCTAGGTAAGAAAAGAGTTCCTGCTTTCCAGAAGAGTTCCAGTGTTCTGAATCTAGGGAGTGGCTCCTGCCTCACCCAACAGGAAAAGTAGTTCCAAACAGAAGAGGATCAGAGGCTCAACTGGCAGGCAAGTAAGCAGCATGGTCTGCTGCAGGTAAGTCCACCCAAGCATTATGAGCCCGGCGCTTCCAGCGCTGGGACTGGGCATATTTATGAGCCTGGTGCCACTGGCGCCAGGACTGGGTCCAAAAGGTCCCAATTGGGACTGGTTGGCACTCGGAACCTGGGTTATGGATCTGCTTCCAAGGGAGTTGGGAAAACCCTGACCTTTTGGAAGCAGAGATCATGACAAAAACTTGACAGCGGACGCTCTGAGCAGGCAGAGTACAGTCTCCCACGAGTGAGAACTAGCTCAGGAAGTCCTTCAACAGATCTTCACCCTTTGGGGAACCCCTCAAGTGGATCTGTTCGCCACCAGCATCAACAGGAAGTGCGATCAGTTTTGTTCAAGGGAATTATCCCTGAGAGGAGCTCTAGGGGACACGTTCGTAGTGGACTGGGAGTTTCCACTTCTGTACGCGTTTCCTCCAGTCCCTGTCATTCCTCAAATGATCAGGAGGTTGAGAAGGTTCCGGAAAGCCATGATCCCAATTGCCCTGGACTGGGCCAGGAGAACGTGGTACCCTGACCTTCTGGACATGTCCATCTGCCCTCCAATTCGTCTTCCACTCAAGGAGAATCTTCTCTCGCAGAAGGGAGGTCAGGTTCTCCATCCAGACATCAAAACCCTCAACCTTTACGCTTGGTATCTGAAAGGTTGAGATACATGGATTGGGACCTCCCAGATGACATCATGGAGGTGTTGCTTTCGGCAAGAAGGCCAGCAACAAAGACTTTATACCGCTGCCATTGGAACACATTTTGCAGCTGGTGTAGAGAAAAGGATATCGATCCCTTTTCATGTGGTACACCAACGGTGTTATCTTTTCTACTCTATTTGGCAAATTCGGGCCTTCAGGTTGGCACTATCAAGGGCTATCCCGCAGCGCTATCAATCTTCAAGCGCACTGCAAAGGAACCATTGTATTTCAAGTTACCCTTAGTAATACAATTTCTGAAGGGATTAACCAATGTCTATCCTCCAAGGCCATTCCAAGTTCCCTTATGGGACTTAAATGTATTCTTAAATTTCCTGATGGGTACTCCTTCTGGACCACTCCACTCTTGTTCACTAAGGTTTCTCACCCTATTTTCTCCCAAAAGTGGTTTCTGAATTCCACATCACTCAGAAGATTACCTTACCTTCATTCTATTCCCCCCCCCCCCCCATCCAGGGAAGGAGGAAGAAAGGCTGCATTGTCTGGACCCAAGGCGGGCTTTGAGCTTTTACATCAGCAGACTTGTTAGGATTAGGCAAGCAGACCAACTGTTCGTAGGTTACTCATGGCACAAATTGGGTTTACCGATAACAAAACAGACCATTTTCAGATGGATTATTTTAGCCATTCTGGAATGTTAAAAAAACTGGCAGGGAAAGAGTCTCCTCAAAATCTTAGGGCTCATTCAACCAGGGGTATCGCAGCCTCTTCGGCCCTCCAAAGAGGGGTACCGATTCGAGACATATGTGCGGTTGCCACATGGTCGTCTGCACATACCTTCACAAGATTTTACAACCTGGATTCCTCCTCTAGCCAAGAGACTAGATTTGGCAAAGCTGTGTTGCACTCTGTTCATTCTTGAAGGGAAACATGGCAATTTTACTCCCACCGCCAGTTACACACCACTGCTATGGGAGTCTATCAAGATAAGGAATACGTCAGAGGACACAATCCCTTCAAAGAACAAGTTACTTCTTACCTGGTAACGTTCTTTCGATGGGATGTTCCTCCGACGTATTCCTTATCGCCCCTCCCATCCATCCCCTCAGTAAAACTTCCTTTGTGGTTACAGCTTACACTCCTTCTGGGTCAATAACCAATTCATGTAAAACAACTGTTAACGTCAAAACGGAACTGAGCAACGGACGCTGCGCAAGTCTATTTATACGCATGATGACGTTGGCGGCGATACGGAGGCTGTCAAGGGACATCGAGGCACACCGCCCTCTACTGAAAACAAATTTCCGAGGCCAGCAAGCTGTAGATGATATATCAAGATAAGGAATACGTCAGAGGAACATCCCATCGAAAGAACATTACCAGGTAAGAAGTAACTTGTTTTTCTCGTTTATTCCCGGAAGGGAGAATTCGAAAGCGGATGCTCTATCTCGCAAGGAACAACTCCCTAATGAACTCTTCAAGTAAGAACCCATCTTTCCTCAGATGGCTATGGGCCTATACACAACACCGGATTTTCTGACACGACTTAAAACACAATCCAAATACACCATAAAGAATCCGCTTTCACTTGCAGATAAGATGGCGTTGATCAAGGAAGATGATTGCTACTTTCATGGAAATAGAGCATTCATCCCCACTCGTTCCCTCCAAAAAGAAGTTCTAGATATGTCACACCTCAAAAACAGCTGGACACCGTGGGTTTCTTTCTACTCTCGAATTGATCTCATGTTTCTTTTGGTGGCCTACGGTACGGAAGGATGTTAAGGAATACGTTAGATCATGTCCTGTCTGTTTACAGACCAAAGTACCTCAACAAGCTCCCCTTGGGGAATTGGTAAAGATGCCATTACCTTCTCGCCCCTGGCAGATATCAACAGACTTTATAGTGGACATTCCGCCGTCAGGGGGCTGTTCCACCATAATGGTTACTAACCAAGATGGCTCACTTCCTCCCTCTGGTTGGAATACCATCGGCTGGACAAATGGCTCGCATCTATATCAGTAACATCTTCACCCTACATGGCTTACCCGAAACAATTATCTCTGACAGGGGGTCACAATATACTTCGCGATATTGGAAACTTGTCTGTACACACCTTGGGATTTCTCGGGCTCTCAGCCCGGGTTATCAACCCCAATCAAATGGCCAAACCGAAAGGCTTAATCAAACACTGGAAGGCTACCTCTGGAGTTACGTATCAGCAGCCCAGGACAACTGGAAAGAATTACTAACTATGGCCGAATTCACATACAATAACTCTTATCGTTCTGTCATTCACACAACTCCTTTCCATTGTACATATGGGTTTAATCCTACATCATTTCCCACAATGAAGAGATCTGAAACCAGGTTTCCGGACGTGGACTGTTTAATGCATCAGATACGTCAGGGTCATCGCTCAATATTGGCTGCACTGCAATGTTCACAAGCAAAGAGGAAGCATTTTGCAGATCGCCATAGAACTCCAGCACCGGTGATCAAAGCAGGGGACTGGGTATGGCTGTCCTCTCGGTTCCTTCCACGACATTTGGTGCCATCAAAACTCTTCCCCTCGATTCTTTGGTCCTTTCCAGGTCATTTCGACAGTTGGTACAGCTGCCTTCAGACTTCGGTTAACTAACTCCTGGTCACGTATCCATCCTGTGTTCCACGTATCACAACTAAAACCTGACAATCTAAGTACTTTTCACCCAGTGGTCTCAGTTCGTCCTCCACCGGCACTGTATGCCTCAGGACCAGATTACGAAGTCAAGGGAATCTTTGCCTCCCAGTAACACCAGGATCGTTTACAATATTTAGTTGATTGGAAAGGGTATTCCCCTGCTGATCGCACCTGGGAACCTGAAACTGCAATTCATGCACCTCGACGGGTGAAAGATTTCCATCTGAAACACCTCACCAATCCGGGAGGGAACAGACGTAAAAGGGGGCATAATGTGATGGTCATCAATACGGATTTCACATCCCGGCCTAATTCCAATATGGGCGCCACTTCGGCACCTAACAATATCGTAATGCGCACTATAGTTGTTCATTCCCAGGAGGCTCTGCAAGCCTCTCTGATCACTTCCTGTTCACTCCCTTATTGCCCAGCAACGCCAGAGGGAAGATGCGTTTCTACTCTCGTAGGAGCCAGCAGACGCTTCGTAAATTTGTTCGTTAGGTCTGCGAGTATTCCTCTATTCTACTTGTGCCTTCTTGTGTTTTCACTTAATCTTCCTGTCTCCTCCCTTGTTACTTAGAAGTCAGCTGGGTATCTTTCAGCTTCAGGACAGGACTCCCTCTTGGGCGGATGACGCCAGGGTGCGCCTAAGCCCCGCCCATTGAATCCACGGTTTGCGTCTTCTTGCAAGGATCTTTCTGTTGATATATCTGTCTACTTCATCGGCCGCCTTGAAGTAATTAGAAACCCGCTTTCACAGCGACTCTTTCCTTACAGCTAGGTCCCTTCTCTGGAACACTTCAGGCAAACCATCTTATCTCTCAATGCTGACTCAAACAGGTTTAAAAGTAGAAGGGTAGGTTTTCCTCGTGGCAATTACTCCCTCCATTTGATTAGGATATCCATTTTCTACAGCTGGTTTTCTCTGTCTTTTTCTGTTCCTTTAGTGCAATTCTACCTTCTACTCATCCTAAGGGAAATTCCTTACCAAGCCGCATTCTTTATGCTCACGTGTGGTGAGATCCCAGAACCCTAGTTTATGATTCACTTCAATTCAGGCAGGCTACTAGGATTAACTTTTATATATTCTCTCCTCTACTTAGTGACAGTTCCGTTCTGGGGCCGAATCTTTAAGCCTGCCAGAAATATAGTCAGACCAGCCTTCCTCGTCTGGTCAACTCAGGAAGACAACATACACTAGCAGCTCTCCAAGGGTTTTATTTCCCACAAGGGTTTCCCTGGGAGTTTACCGACAGTCAAGCCTAGAGCCGGCCCATCGGGTGGTTTTCAGGGGGATTTCTATTGCATCAAGAGGCTACACAGAACTTCCAGAAACACCAGGCAGACTCCCAACATCAGTCTCTGCCATTCCTCAAGCCCAGGTAAGTGGTTTTATGTTTCTTCCCTGTGCTGTGGGACAAGTCGTGGTTTACTCATTACAATAAGGAAAGAAGAGAAGAGGAAAGAGTTAGATGGGATGCAAAAAAGCGAAGAGAAGTACATGAAGAATTAGAACGAAAGAGGAGACAGCTGGAGCATGACACTGACCGCATTCAAAAGGAATTAGTGCAACCAAGTCCAGCAATACATTGGGCAGTAGAGAAGAGTTCCTCCCGTCACAGGGAGCAACGTCAGGGACATCTAGAGTAAACATAGAAGAGGTCTTTGATTTAGGAAGCATTGGAGATGGGATTGATAAAGCATATTAGGACTTAAGAGAAAGTGGCAAATCGGGAAGCCGAGGGAAGGGAGATCAAACCCTGGTCTTCCAATCACAAAGCAAAGAGAATAATCCATTCAGGCTTGAGCATAGAGCTTTGTCTTTAAGCAGACTGACCTCAGACAAGGGTGAAGCAGATGGGAGTCACACTAGTTGGGGACTAGATATGTCAAACGAAGAGAGAATCCTTCCGTGGGAAGAAGAAGGAGGAGGTGCATGTGCCCTTGAGGGAGGCAGACAAGGAAGTAAGATGGTCTGATCTAGAGTAACCAAGGAAAGGACGCCGGATCCTATAGCATATCCAGAGCGCCCTAAAGGACAATCGTATAGTGAGAAGAGAGAGTCACAGCCATACGTAAGCAGGTTAAGGTAATAGCCAGGAAGAAGGCGATCAGCAACCATTGTCCCCACTATGGATAGGCAGATGATGGGCGCCAATTGCAGATTAGGATTTACGCAGTTTCCCTTATTGGAAAAAGGGGGAGCGAGACCACAGTATATTCCATGGCCACATATGGATATGGATAATTTAAGGTGTAAATCCCCAGTTTAACGGTGGGTGCAGGGAAATGGATTTAAGAGTTAGAAAAAATGACAGGAGGAAATACCTTAGCAATAGGAGATATTAGGGGTCTCCTAGCAGCCATTCTTGGGGAAAGAGCTGATGACATTTGGAAGAGAGCAGGCTATTCAAATGTGACAGCACAAAATACAGAGCACGATAGAGCACCATTTAATAATAGTAGGGCAGATGTCTAGAGAGCTCTCAGAGTACAGTAGCCTGATGTATCAGACATGGGTGCGATTATGACACGAAAGATGAAAGAAGATGAGGATCCGCTTGCTTACATTCAGGACATTCAGGAATGCTGGACTTTTGAAACGTGCGAGCCATCGGGAAAAACAGTGGCAGTATTTTAGCTAATTTTATGTAAGGGATTGCCTGAGCGGGTACAGAGGCAACTTAAGAAACAAATGGGAATGGAAGCAAAGCCATGGGCTAAAATACAGTTGACTATAGTGCATCATTGTCAGATGTTACAGGGGAAAAATAAGAAGAAAGACAATGTTAGAAAACTTGAGGAAGCCAAATTAGTTCAGAAGAAATTGTCAAAGTATGCTATAGAAGGGGTGTTATTGACAAGCAGAGAAGGACTAGGAGTACAGCAGACAGTGGGTACATCGCAGGCATGTCATCCGCGCCGGATGGACCAAGGAGCGAATGGGTTTGTACCACGAGGTAGAGGCATGGGCTACAGAGGAAGGGATGGATTTCAAAACACTTGAGGTGGGCTTCCGAATGCGCAGAACGAGAATCAGAATGCGCAAGGAGGGTTCAACCAAGGGGGACTAGTCAGATGGGGTCCTCCTATATGTTGGACATGTGGGATGACAGGGCACTTTGCGTGCATATGCAAAAGCCAAGGGTATGTACAAAATTGCCAATTCTCAAGAGGGGGGACAGTTTATCCTCCAGCATATAGCTCACAAGCCAGGGAAGGATTCGCCCAAGATCAGACAGTGTATCAGGCACAAGCGCTGCAAATGCAACAGGCACAGCAACCACCATTGAATCCACCACAAGGGCAGTCACAACATGACCCCATGCAGATACATCAGAATCCAAACACAGGACAATTACTGACACCTAGAATAGGGGGTGCCACTGTAGTAGGAGGGAATCCTTTCACAGGTACATGGATATGCATTTATCCACAATAGGACAGCTCACAGAGCGACTTGATGTGTTCAGTACTATCTGTGATACCAGATCCCCAAGAGGAAGCAAGGGCTGATGTGACGATAGGAGGCAAATCTTTTTTCGTTTCTAGTATACCCTGGTGCAACTCGTTCATGTATACGAGAGGGAAAATATCCAATTTCGGGCAAAGCCATGAATGCTCAAGGGTTCCATGGAGCTACGAGTCGAGTTCCTTTTACTGATGAATTGCCAATCTCTATAGGAGAGTGTGATATGTCTGTTCCATTGTTGTATTCACAACAGACACCAGTTAATATTTTGGGAAGAGACAACATGACGATTTCTTTTACTGACAAAGGTATGGTGTGCTCCACTCCTGGATACACTGTATGAATGTGGGTGGGTTTAAATTGGCATTTACAGAGCAAATCGCTCTACGAGGTGTGTTGATAGAACCAGAAGTTTTCCTTTATGGATGAGCATCCTGTTAACATGGCTACCTTGCTTAGTGGGAAAGACTATGAAGACACCTGATGAATATTTATTTAGACCACTGATACCTATGTATGAAGAAGTGGGACAGACCATCCCCCTACAGTTAGATGCAGCCATAGTATGAGGGGAAATGGCAATGCTCGGAGGACAGATGTTGAGAGTAGGCCATGGAGAACAGTGATCCATCGGGGAAGGGTGCAGATTGACTGACGTCACTTACGGTGACATGTTTGGAGATGATCCATCAGATGATATAGTGTTCTTTATGAACATTACATATTGGAGAAAACAGAGATCCCAGAGCGCATAATGATAATGCGGCAACATCCAGCATTTTTTGACGAATTTGTGATTTTATCTCGAGCAAGACAATACCCAATGTCTCGAGAGGCAGATGAGGGCATTTTTGAGACTATTTCAGCAAGGTATTCTGGTACCATCAGAGGCATTGTGTAATACGGTGTACCCTGTGCAAAAATCAAAGGGAGGGTCGTGGAGGTTTATACAAGCTATGAGACTGATAAACCAGATTGTAGAGGCAGTTTCTCCTTTAGTTCCTAATCCAGCGACGATACTATGTAGTATACCAGTAGAAGCACAATATTTCACGGTGATTGATTTGAAGAATGTGTTTTTCCCAATCCTGTTGTACAAGGACTCGCAAGACTTGACTTCATTTACATTCCTTCAAATCTGTCTGAAACACACTCATTTGCCTCAAGGGTACTGTGAGTTCCCATCGATTTTTAACAAAGTACTACAGATGGACCTAGGCAATATTGATTTGAAAAGCACTGTGATACAGTACGGAGATGACATTTTGATTTGTAGCACAACATAAGATGAGGGCAGACAAGACTCAATTCAGTTAATGACTATTCTAGCAGACAATGGATACAAGGTAGAAAAAGAGAAGTTACAGTACTGTCAAGAAGAGGTGTTGTACATAGGCCTGTTATTTTCACATGAGGGAAAAAGGGTAACACCTGAAAGAGCTGAAGCAATCATGAAAACTGCAAAACCGCACACAGTGAAACAGATGCAACAGTTTTTGGGATTTTGTAATTATGTGAGAGCATGTCTGTTTGACTATAAGTCATAAACAAGACCCCTTTTGCAGGCTTTAAAGAAAGCACAGGTGAATAAAGAGAAAATAGAATGGACTGATGAAATGGAGGAAGGGTTTGAAGAACTGAAGAAAGCAATTTGTACAGCACCTGTTTTAGGAATTCCCAATTATGCTGAGGAGTTTCTCTTGTTTTCACATACAAATTGGACAGTTATGACAGCATTGCTTACACAGAGGACTACATTAGGGTGCAAACGTCTGGCATATTACAGTGGGATTTTAGATCAGGTTACGAAAGGGCATTTTCCTTGCGAACAGTCATTGGCAGCCACCACGTTTGCAATTGAGAAATCTACAAGTATTGTAATGGGATGTTCTATGATGCTTTTTGTAGAGCATGCTTTGTTTGCCATTTTGGGGAAACCTAAGGGTACATTGACATCTCACACAACTTCTGCATACGAAGTAATGATATCAAATCCAGAGATTAAAATGGTCAGATGTAAAATAGTGAACCATGCCACCTTTATAGTGGAGCCAGATGCAGAGGGCGAGCATGTGCATGACTGTGCAAATTATGTAGAGTTTTATGGAGATATACTGCTTGTAAAAGAGAATGGACGGACAAGAGGGGAAATTCTCTTTATTGTTGGTTCTTCGAAAATGTATCAAACAAGTGGACAAAGGCATACTGGCGCAGCTGTAGTGAGGCATAGAGCAAATGGTGAATTTGAGGCTGTAGCAAGTGCAAGGCCACTGTCTTCACCTTTCTGCGCAAGCAGCAGAATTGGTAGCACTTATTGTCGTGAAGGGCAAGAAGTGACAGTGTACAGTGACTCTGCCAATGTGACCTCAACCGTACACGCAGGACTAGCACGTTGGGAAAGGAAGGGGCTACCTCAGAGCGGACGGCACTCCAGTGCAGCATACTTCATTATTGGACAGGCTTATTAAGGCACTACAACTCCCACTACCCATAGCGATAGTTAAATGCGCAGCACATACTTAGTGAACTGACTCTCTTGTGGGAGCAAAGCCGCAGACACAGAAGCCCAAAGGGTTGTGTATTCACCAGATATTTCAAGTTTTGTTACTTCAGATGATAGTGAATGAAGGATTTAATCATTTACCAAGAGCCCAGTTAATGGAGATTCAAGGCAGCACACCACAGGAAGAACAGGAATTATGGAAGCGAGGGGGGTGTTCTTTATCCCCCGCAGAAGAATTATGGCGACAGGATAGCACTGGAAAGCCGGTGATGCAAGTAGCATTGTTAAAGGTAGTGCTTGAACAGCTGCACTACCCTGCGCATGTAACTAGGGAAAGTCTTGCTGGGAAGGTCTTGCTGCAACAATCACAGAAAACTGGTTTGTGCAGAGCCTGTGAGAACACATTCCATTCTATATAGTAAATTGCATCGTATGTCAAATGTTTACCACTGGGCATACACCACGAACAAAGTGGAGTAATTCCGTGTCCCAAATGGTCATTTTCGACATTTACATAATGATTATGTTGATATGCTGCAAGTATGTAATGGATAAAAGTATCTGATTGTGGTGGTGTGTCCCTTTTCCAGGTAGATCGAAGCAGGTCCTTGTACACACTCTGATGCCACTTGCACAGCAATGTTTTTAGTATGAAGTCTTTCAAAGATGGGGAGTGTGTGAAGTGCTGAGATCTGATAATGGGCCACATTTTGTTAACAAAGTATTTGAGCAAATAGGATTATTGCTGAACATTAAACACAAGTTTTCTTCTGTTTATCGCCTGCAAGCTAACGGGATATGTGAGAGACTCAACAGCCTTCATAAGGAAAGAGTCGTCAAGCTTAAATTGACATTGAAAAAGGGATGGCTTTATTGCTTACCCTTAGCTTTATATGCCTTAAGTAATCAGCCCGGGTCGGACCACCACCTCTCACCCCACTAGCTAGTGACAGTTAGACGAATGAAAATGCCTTTAACTACTCCATTGAGGAGTAGAAGTGATGTCCCGAGTACAGCAAAAATGTTAGGAAAGGAATTAAATGAATATTAGACATGTATGATCGCTAGTATCTCTGTCATTTCAGATCAACTCAAGCAGCAGGGGGGGGTCGGTCTCAGAACACAGATGAAAACCATTCAGCAACCGGATCTTCTGAATTACTATCAGCACCGAGACCCTTTGCTGGTGACACTATACTGATCAGAAACTACACTAGGAAGTGGCATGAGCCAAGATTCATTGCCCATTACCTAGTGGAGGACATTACTCTCTCAGTAGTAAAATTTCAAGGCAGGCGAGCTTGTATCCACTTGAACGACGTCAAGCTCTACATCGGAGAGGCCACAGCACCCCTAGCCATCGGTACAGAAGCAAGACGAGAAGAATTTCAGCACGTGCAGACTCGTTCAATGACAAAGAAGGACGATAAACCAACGGATTGACTAATAAATGTATGCTTGCATTTGGACTTTGGCTTTCACTAGACACTCCTTATAGATACTATAGAAGGCGTGCAAGCTTGTTTCTTGAGCCACAGAATTCTTTGAAAATGAACTTTAGAAAGTTGTTGATATATCACAATGTGCCTGAACTGGATTTCAAGTTTGTTTTCGATAATTGGAAGTAGGAGCAGTGCCCTGATTCATTTGTTACTGAATACTTGTTCGACTGAGTTTATGGTTCTCCCCAAAAGTAATGTGCATCCCATTGTACTTGCTATTTTTGTGTTTACTCTTCGGGCTTATCCTGCCCTTGTTAGAAGAGATGTGGCCATCCACACATTTTTACAGGATCCTAAAAATGGCCCTGTAATAAGGAAGCTGCTTATAGCAGTCGTAGAGGAGCTACTACAAGTACCGAATATCCTACAATTGCCGGAGTAGTGTGTGTGTCCTTCCTTAATTGAGCATAGCAAAAATTTACAATCTTGAAAATGGTACAACTTCAGAGAGCGAGAGATACAACAATGGCACAAGTGATGGGATTAATGTGTTGGTTCGCAATATGCATATGCACTATTATGCTTTGTGCCTTTTTGTTCCTTCTGATTTATTATTTTATTGATCCAAAGAAGGTAGACGTTCCTTTGATTCTCCCCACTCCAATAACTCATGTAGATTTGCCCATTACTGATGAGCCAAGGTCTCAAGTGTTTTCTGCCCACAGCAGAGCTGCTTTACAGCTGTTTTCATGGGCTGCTAACATTTTAAGGGGAAGACACAGGAGAAGTACAGAGGAAGATGATAATGGGATTTAGACAGTACAGCACACTTGGTTAACAACATGTGGTTTCAGCACATAAAAAAGGTGGGAGAGGGGGGGCGCTGTTGGACGCCGACTGGCATGGCCGCCTGATTGAGAAGCTGCGCTGTTACCAGACAGATCCATCCTGATATCCTGCAAATTTTGGCTGACAGAATGCTGCATTCATCTTGGGCTGTGTGGCCGAACTCCTGGTGCACCGTTTGATCCATCGTGGGTAGCCCAGATCCGGACTGCTGAGGAGATCCATCGCCGTGCAAAAAAGCCACGTGCTCCTTGTGATCGATCCGCGGCCATACTGTTTCCCGCCCCTCCTCCCTCCAGTGACTGGCTGAGTGGTTGCGGGCTAACGCATATTGGCCTGCGGGGTTCCTGCTGCAGACTTGGTAATCGGCCGAGGATTGCTGGTTGGACTGGGGGAGTCTGGGCCTGGGTTGTGTTTGCCCCCCCACCCGGGCGTGTCGGTGGCTGTTCGGAGGCTCCTGCCCCTGTGTGAGGACTGCCGGGCGGGAGCGGGGGACGGCCATCCTCTGTGGTGGCACCTCGGCACCCGCAGGTGGGACAGAGCGGGGGCTCCGGGGTGGTGTGCGGAGCCGGACTGCGAATTCCTCCCGGAGCTGTCGGAGGACGCTGCTGGAGCCCTACGGCTCACGTTTGGCGGGTCTGCTCTGCTGTGGGCTGCCCTCCCTCGCCCGGTCCCGCGCCAGAGGCGGGGGCTGGTGGCCGTGCAGCGGGCCCCGTGCTGTGTGGCTCAGATCCCCCCGATTTGCCCAGTCACATAGGAACGTGTCGGAGGGCCCGGGCTTGGAGGAACCCTTTACAAGTAAATTCAGAGCTTGTCTCCTGGAACTTGTTCTTGGAGCAGGGGGTTGAGAGGCTTGCGCCTGGGGGTCAAACCCCCCTCTGGCTATCTGGGTGCAGGTGTGTTGGATATCCCCAAGCCAGCAGCCGCCGTGTGCGCTGTGAGCGAGTGGTGGGCCTGCTGGGTACAGGGTGTGCCCTCCCCCCGACGCCTGTTGCAAGCTGCTAACCAGGTACGTGGAATTTCTACATAGCAAAGACTTGAAGGGTGGCCCACCTGCACAAACATTGAATTACACTGGTCATTTATCGGTGGTTACTATTAAAGAGAGCCGCCCTGAGTGAAGTGAGCTGCAGAAATTGGAGTGTGCGGAAAGGTTCAGATCCTGTAATAATCTCTTGGCAGCATCTGCCTTCCTCTTAAGCTGTCACGGATTGGATATTGGATTGAAGGTGGCCTGTCCCTCCTTTCACCGGGGCGCAGCTTAATTCCCGTATCTGGACCACCGCAATACCATTGTGAAGGACATGACCAGAGGCAATAAAAACAAACAGAAAGGGCCCATGGATGCCTTTACGAACACACCACAAGAGGGCAGAAATGAAGAAATCCTGCATAACAGTCAGCCGGTACCCCCGGGCCCAGCTGATGGCTCGCCTGACCCGTATATGTTAGCCTTCCAGGCTGGCTTTGCAACAGTAAACTCCCAAGTTGGATGATATGGGGTCCACAATGGCATTAATCAAGGCAGAGCTACACAAAGTGAGCGCGCAAATGACTGAAGCAGAAACCCTAGTTGGTACATTGGAAGATGTGACGGCAAATCATGGCAAGGAGATTGATTCCCTCAAGAAGAGCCTCTCTCAGGTGCAAGTGAAATGCGATGACCTCGAATCGAGGTTGCGCCGCAATAACGTGAGAGTTGTTGGGCTGGCTGAAAAGCAGATTAACACCTCTGTGGAAGTGTACCTTGAGGAGGTGATTCATACTGTCTTCCCAGAGGCCCAATTCTCGCAACACTTCTTAATCGAAAGGGCTCATCGATCTCTGACTGCTCCTCCTAAGCCGGGTGCCCCAACGCGCACAGTTATTGCTTGGTTCCTCAATTATCGCGATAGGGACACGATCCTCCGTCTCTCTAGGGAGAGGGGCACGCTGCTGTACGACTCAAGCAAGATACACATATACCCAGATTTTTCTAACAGTGTGCAAGCGGCACGCCGCACCTTCGATCATGTTAAGAAAGCTCTTAGAGCTTGTTCCGTCCCATATGCAATGCTCTTTCCTGCCAAATTACGTCTTCAGTATCAAGGAAAGACCCAATTCTTTGAATCACCGGAAGATCCTATGAAGTATATAGAACACAACATTCCGCTACCGCAGAGACATAAGAACGCACAGTCCAGCTCAAATACTTGAGAATTGGCCACCTAAGTTCGGACGATAATGGCGAGGTGACCATCAGTCTGGTCGGGTCAGTATGGTGACAAAGGAAAACCCACCAACTAGTGCTGCCTGATTGTTTCTCTCAAATGTTGAAGTTAAGTTTGGGGCGTACACTGTCCAGTTGGGGGGGATAGTGAGGGTGGGAGACGGGGGGAAATATTTAGGCCTGTTGCCCTCAAGATGAGGTTCATATAGCACAGCGATGTAAAATGGGTGATTCGGACTATGACATTGTGTGGAGCGATTCACATCAAGAACAATATCTCAGCAGTATGAATGTGGACATTAGTACTTTCAATAAGACAGTGCTACTTCCAAATGGGCCTAATCTGTTGGGGATCACAGACGCCGGCCCAGATGGCTACGAGGGGACAAGGAATTAAATTGCTCACCTGGAACATCAGGGGATTAGCCCACCCAATCAAGGCTAGAAAGGTGTTAGCATATGCAAATCGACATAAGGTGGACATTCTCCTCCTGCAAGAAACTCACGTCACAAAGAAGATTATTGACACATTTGCACGAAACTGGGGTCCTCTGAAGGTGGCCACAAACTACTCTACAATGGCTAGGGGAGTACTCACTATTGTTCATAAACATCTACATTTTCAGTTGACTAATTCTGCCATAGATGATGAAGGGCGGTACGTGATTTAATAGGGGCAACTGAACAATGAGGAGGTGATTATTGTCAATACCTATGGTCCTAATGTAGATACTCCGGCATTTTACCTTCGGATAGTGGAGCTTCTGTCCCCCGTGGGCACCGCAGTAGTGCTGTGGGGAGGAGATCTGAATCCAATACTAGATCTGGGGCTTGATCGCTCTACGAGTCAACTCAAGCACCATACCAAAGCGGAACTGACTCTGAAGCAGGCGATGGCCACTTTACCGCTGGTGGACGCTTGGCGTGAAGCGCACCCACTAGAGAGAGAGTATACGTTCTACTCCGGAGTTCATAGCTCCAGTTTGAGGATTGATTATTGGCTATGCTCACCAGCGTTGATTACTGAAGTGGAGCAGTGTGAAATCCTTTCCAGAACATTCTCCGGTCCTCTTATGGCTGACCCCAAGAAACGATACTCACTCTATCAGAATCTGGCGTATGCCTCCTAATATGTTGAAAGAGGACTCAGTGGTAGAATCTCTCCGAATTGAAATTGAAGAATTCTTTCTCCGTAACGAAGGGTCAGTCCAATCCTTGCAATCGGTCTGGAAGGCGTTCAAGGTGTGGCTGCGGGGCCAGATAATGGGAACATCCTATGGTGTTCTGAGGGATATTAGAAAGGAACTCGCCCAAGTTGAGCGAGACCTCCGCAATCTTGAGGTCCTGCAGCCCGCAAATGTGGAGCGAGACCACCTCTGCAAAATTCAAGCTAAATTAGATATATTTAAAGCGCTAGCCGACAGAGAATTGCATTTCATTTCACAACCTATCCGGACACGGAGATATGGAGAAAGGAACAAATCCACCAAATCCATGGCGAATCTAATTAAAGCCGAGATGGGGGCCAGACAAATTACCAGCATAGTCGACTCTAGTGGTTCGGTTCATACATCTCCTAAAGCAAATAATGAAGTGTTCAAGCAGTTTTACACCTCCCTGTACGCCAATGCAGACTCAGCCGTGCTGGGGGACCTCGAGAGTTATATTGATTCTATCCCACTGCCGAGTCTAGATGAAGATGATAGGTTAAAGCTAGACCTTCCACTGACAATCAAAGAAATCGAACAGGCTATTGATGACTTGCGAGCTGGGAGGGCTCTGGGATCGGACGGGATTCCAGTCGACTTTTACAAGGCATTCAAGAGCAAAATGGCCCCCAGGCTACTTGCAGTCTGGGAGGACACACTAGAGAAGGGAAGCTCCCAACCACAATGAGGGAAGCAGTGATCTCTGTATTGCTTAAACCCCACAAGCCCCCAAGGATCCCTCATCCTACCGTCCGTTATCCCTCATTAATACGGATACGAAAATCTATGCCAAAGCTATAGCCAACCGCCTGACCCCATACATGAATAAATTGATTCACACCGACCAATAGGGTTTTATTCCAACACGTTCAGCTGCTCTAAATCTTCGGAGGTTCTTTGCTATCACATCACAGTTGGATCCTAAAGCTAAGGCTGTTGCCATCACCCTGGACGCCGAGAAGGCATTTGACTCTGTCTCGTGGAACTATATGTTTTTGATTCTTGCCAAAATGGGATTTGGTCCAGCATTTTTGGGATATATTCGAGTGCTTTACAGGCAGCCGACTGCAAGGGTCAGAACAAACGATAATATATCATCCCCCTTTACATTGGAAAGAGACACCCGCCATGGTTGTCCTCTCTCCCCTTTTATCTTTGCCCTCACTATTGAAGGTATGGCGGCCAAGATCAGACATGAACATGCATGGAGGGGCATCCGTATCAGAGGTTCCCCACAGCTCCTCTCTCTATACGCTGTCGATATAATTATTTACGTGCGGTACCCTGAGACACACCTATCCCCTATTATGAATGTGATTTCCATTTTTTCCACCTGTTCGGGCTATAAAATAAATCAAGCAAAGACCGAGGTTATCCTGCTGACTCCGCCCACCAAACAGTCCCCTGCATTGGCTGGGTTTAAATGGTCCCCCACCACTGCACGCTATCTAGGGATAATAATGTCTACAGACAGACGAACACTGCTTACAAATAACCGCTAAGCATATCTGCATACCTTGGAACATAAATTAAAAATTTGGGGGGCTTTACCAATATCTATATATGGCAGAGTCGCTCTCCTTAAAATGGTTGTGGTGCCGAAACCTCTTTACCTGTTTTGTGGTGTCCCCGTATGGCCAGAGAGGGCCTTTTTTCAAAAATTGGAGAAACTTTCCGTAGCTTTTGTGTGGGGGGAGGGCGGTCAGGCTCAGCTGGCCGAAGATGTGTGAGAGGTACGAAACTGGCGGTTTGACGGCCCCTGACTATTTGCTATATTATCATGCGGCTCAGGCACACTTTGCGCGATACTGGGCTACCACAGCCGAACTGCATGCCCATGTGCGTGCCTAGAAGTTTGCTGCGGCCCCTTCCAATATTCAGGCTATGCCATTTTCTACTGTCAAATGTAACATTACGGATATAGATCCGGTAGCCTCTACGGTCCGAGCCTGGTTGTCCCTATTCACTAGAGTAGTATGCAAGACCCCTTTTTGGCCGTTTCTTTCCCTGTGGCATTATCCCGAGTTAGAACCTACGTTTGACACTGCACTTCAAAAAAGATGGGACCCCGATAGGGAGATGAGGCTGGGAGACCTTTACCCTGGTGGAAAGTTTGCTACATTACAGTTAGTACATGACAGACTGGGTGCCGGTTTTACCATTACTCAACAGTATTACCGGCTAAAAGCAGCATGTAAGAAATTGTGGCCCACATTTCCAGATGCCCCAGAACCACATCAATTCATTACGGCTACCATGTCACAGGACGGGTTTAGTGGCACTATTTCTAGCCTTTATAGGGCAGCACAATCCTATACCCCCTCAAAAAAATATATGAAACTTAAATGGGAGCGAGATCTGGGAATCACCATAGAGGATGCTCAGTGGTCCAAATACTGTCAGCACACTAAATCCATCTCACTTAATGCCAACTTCTGATTAATTCAATTTAAGATCCTTAATCACTTACATATTACACTGCACAAAGCTTCAAAAATGTAATCCAGTTCTGCATGCAAGTTGCCCCGAATGCAATTCCACCATGGCAAACTCTATCCATATGTATTGGAACTGTCCCCCGGTGAGAGCATTTTGGGAGGAGGTTGCTGACACAGTTAGTGATATTGTTGGACTGCCTATACCCGCAACACTGTTAAAGTACTTGCTGGGAGATATAGGCAAGGCAACAGTAAGGATTCGTCGCTTTTTGGCTGTTGCAGGTGCGGTGGCCAAGAGGAATATTTTGCAGGCCTGGAAATCTAAAACGGCCCCAAATCACAAGACTTGGTCAAGGGATTTAATATATGTCCAAGAGACTGAGGAACATTGTTTGATCCGTATCGGCGGTGTGCAGACCTAAGGACATTTGTGCCCCACTGCGGTACTACCTATCAACCTCTCGAGACAGTGAAGACGAGACAATCTTCTGAATTCCCCAATTTTTTGCCTGATGAGCCTGTCTGTAACGCTTTTGGTATAATCATAAAATACCATGCCCTGGGTCGCTGTGATACTTGATGATGATGACTGAATTTACTGTGCTTGTTATGTTACTTATTTTGGGGGGGACAAGTTCTTGGGAAATTAATGCTATTTACCGGGAAGTGTACTGGTTCATAACCGATCATATTTTGGAAGGGTACTGAAGGATCGTTGAGGGAGTCAACATTCAATGAACGATGGACACAATTAAGCCAGTCCCTTATACGTATATTATTATTTATGGTGCTTAATCTCTGTACTCCCCTGCTCTTTCTTTTGGCACGTACTGGTATTTTGGCTTAAAATGTCAATAAAAAGATGTTTAAAAAAAATAGATAAAAAAATAAAATTAAGAAAAGGTAGGAGAGAACTTCCAAGGAGAGTTGCTATGTTTGTGCTCTCATACTGTATATTATGGAGACCTCCCAAGATATTCATAGCTACAGAGGTACCAGTGCAAAAGCTCATTGTCTAACACATTTCGCACTCTGCCGGACACCCAGACTGTTCCAGGGTCGAACAGCATCCTTGATATGGGTGACTGAAAAGACATCCCAAAGAGAAGATAACTAAGTGCAAGATTTGAAAACAAGAGAGAGACCAGAAACACGGAATCTAGTGATAAGATATGAACAGCCTGGAATGAACGGAGCAGGAATCAGAAGAGAAGAAAACAAAATGCTAGATTGTCAAGGCAAGAATCAAGAAGAGATACAGAGATGTTGGGAAAGAGGCCAACTGCAAATTAAAGGAACCGTGCTAACTCTAGAAGGTTGGGCGGAAGGCCTAATTATGTGCAAGGCACCAGCACTAACCGGACGACCTGAAGCAATTGTGTGGCAAGCATAGAATGAATGCAAGCGTCACTGGCCGAAAATTGTGAAGTTGTTGACATGGGTCGACAATAAAGGAGGACCATTGTCGATAGTACCTCTAGCAAATGCATCTCTGTGTTTCATAAACAATGGCACAAGGAAAGTTGGAGTAAATCATCAGTGTGGCCAAATTTTTGATGTACCAGGCATGAAGGATGGGACAATAGTGCTTACATGATGCTGCCCAAGGATTGGGGAGGGATGTGTTTCATAGTTCTTATTCATGTTCCAGCATTAGTGATTCCTCAAAGTGACCTAAACATTGGAGAGTTTCCAAAAGCAGATTCCCATTTGAAGCAGAGAAGATCTTTTTGGATTCCTCAATCAGATAAGGAGGGAGAATTATTTCTCTGCTAAATTAATAGAAGCCTTTGATGCTATTCCTTATGAGCATAGACTATTCAGCAAGACTGCCTCGATCTTCACGACTATCTTTATGACAGGGATCCAGATGATGGCTAACACCAAATGGTTACAGGTGACCAGATGGGAGCTCCTGCACACAATCAATACTACCATAAAGGGATTCGATGTGATCAAGGAAGAATTGAGGGCCATAAGGCTGACAACCTTCCATAACAGATATCCTGGGAGCAATACTAGTGATGGTGATGTTTAGATTCTTTGTGATCGGGATAATAATCACACAGTGTAAGAAGACAGCAAAGAAGGCAGTAGGAATGAAAATCAAGATCGATGTCGAGTCAGGGTTTGGACCCAAAGATTTGACAGATGAAGAAATCAGAAAATATGTAGAGGCCAGCATCTTACGCCTGAGGGAACGAAGTTCCTGCATCCAAGAAATCACAGGAAGTACGTGGCACGATGGATCTACTGAATCCGAATGGACAATGTAGCCACATGACCTGGAGCACTAATAAACATGTAAAATCAGCAGAATCTCTGTGTCAGGCTTTGCCCTTGGAAACTGTGGCAGAAGTGGAAGCATTAACACAAGCCGCTAGTTTCTATGTTACTGGTCTAGTCCTCATCCATCATGGCCACCCTTTGCTTATCAATGCTCTGTTTACCCCGGAACAGCACGTTGTATAGTCATTCCTGTGACACTCTGCTGCTGTGTTCTTCACAGTTCTCCCTCGCTCCTCTCTCCCTGCTGGAGTTGCTATCTTTAGGTTATTCCCCTTGTCTTTACCTTGGTTGTATTTGTGAGGTTATTTGTGCGCTACGTTTCACCTCTTTCTTCTCTTTCCTTGTCTATCGCGTACTTCTGTACGCCCCTTTTCTATCTTATCTTCCGAACGTAATCTGGTTTACGATTTGGAACTGTTCTCTATCTATTTTTCGGCTCTCTGCCTTCCTGTTTGCTTAACTGTCAGCTATTCTTCTGCACTCTCACAATTCACCCTGTGATTCGGGTGCTTTTCCTAATATTCTTCCTTCATTGCTTTGTGACTTTTCTTGTTACGGCGCATCTCCTATCTGTTTCCGATTGCCTTTTTGATTGTTATTCAGTGCTAGCTTCTTACGGCCACCTGGTTGTCTCTCTCAATCCTTCCATACGGCTCTGCTTTTTTCCCAAAGACTGTCTGAGGTCAGACTGTCTCAGATTGGATACTATCTCACCCGAGAAGCTGCATCTACTGACATCCTTCCACACTCCTGGACTCTGCATCTGTAATCCAGTCTTCCTTCCACACTCCTGGACTCTGCACTTATTATCCAGTTTCCCTTCCACACTCCTTGACTCTACTTCTACCAGGGTTTTTCGGTGCCATTCCGGCTTTTTCCCTGGTTAGGGGTCTGGCTACTTGGAGTTCCCCCGGGCTTGGTATTATACCGGTCACAGTGGCCTCTGAGGGAGCCCAGCCTTACTTAGATGATAGAAGGGACAAGAAATCCAAGGAAAAGAAAGACCCTGACGCAAGAAAGACAAGAAAAAAAGAGAACCACGGAATCCAAGGACAGCTCTGCTGAAGGTCAAGGTGATGTGGAGGTTTGGGAGGCTACGTTATTGCAAGACAATCTTGACACTCTGAAGGGAGAGCCAAAGAAGCACTTTTTCAAGAGAGAATATCATGATGTGGAGACTGGTGAAGGAGTGGTCGATAAATCAACCAGAGGGGGGAATGTAGAGGAGCAGCTGAATGCCTCCGCAGGAAGTCCTGCCCCTATTCTACCTATATTTTGGAAACCGGAAATTGTGACATGCGCAATGTCAGTGATGGTGCCGATTACACGAAAGGCCTTTGAGACAAGGTATCCACTGAGAAAACCCTATATGATGTATCCCCGAAGAGATGACTGTCTCCAAAGAAGTGTGAAGATGTGAAAAGCAGAGGCTGGTAATGTCACAAGAAATTCGTTTGACGCACTGAGAAGGATGACCGAAGAAGAGAAGGCATAGACCTTATAGAATCTTATGGCGAAGTAAAAAATCGAGAAGACTTTCATGAGCGGAATGAAGATTGCACGTGTGAAGAGCACTGCAGAAAATACAAGCCGTTTTATAACTGTACAGATGCCGTAACGCAAGTAGACTAAGTTATCATAAAGGCATGCTATACATAGTGAATAGACTGCAGGTGGTGCCGCCAATATATGTATATAGAATCTGGACATTCAATGTCACAATTTTAGTAAGCTCAACCCGTGGGGAAAGGAGGATTGATGGCTGTGTGTGTGTCACAGCAAAGGAATAAGCTGATGCTCGAAGATGGACCAAAGGAAGGCTGCTCGTCCTGCTGTCAAAGGCTAAGGCAGCCAAAACTGGTTATCAGTCCTTGAAGAACAGTGAATGTGAGACACCGAGGCATCCCTTGTTAATTTGCAAAGGGAGGACACCATGAGTGCCAAGTTTCTTTATTCAAGACAATTAAATCCTATAAAATGGCCCGATTCATGGTCTCCTGTCGCGCGAGTCCAGGATGGAAATAGAAGTGGGCATGCAGACCTGAACCTTGATAAGAACATGCTCTCACTCCCTTATATTCCCATGGACAAGAAGTTACTGCAAGGTCAAGTTCAAAGACAATCTGAATGGCATAAGGCATGAGCGATGAGAGATGTTGGGCTAATTGGCTGGGGAGGTCCGGTCAAGTCCACCTACCAGCACCCGGGGTACCAGTTTACGTGCTGCTAGAGAATCGAATGTTCCAGAAGGGTACAAGCATGCCAACCAATTGTAGAGGGCCATATAACGAAGGGCCTTATAGTTTGAGAGCCAATTATGTATCGCGTTTCTAATAACTGTTGAAGATGACTTGCACTAAGGGAGAGAATAGGTTGCCATCCTGACCATAGAGACCCAATCACAATCCACTCCCTTATAGAAAGTATACTTAGATGCTCCCCTGAGTCCTATCACAATCCCGCCTAGGTTTTCTTAGCTTGCCATGTAGTATGACATAACATATGACAAGTTTTTGTTATATAAGTACTGTTTTTTATGAAATGATTTGAGACCATGCCGTGCGGTGTCCGTTGTACTCCCTGTTTTAGATAATTGAGATTAAAACACAGAAGTTTTGCCAACTTCCTGAGTCGGTCTTATTATTGGTGTAAAATGTATTCTCCATCCTGTCCATTTTACAATGTGTTACCTTAATTAAAAGGACCATAAGAGTTCACTCTTAACTGCCCCGGGATCACCACACAGCTCACCAGCCTATCAACCGTCCTCAAACCCCCCAGGTCAACTCAGCATGCAGCAAACCCAGCAAAGTACAAATGCCCCAACCCCCCCTCAATGCACGCCACAACCACCTTGCCGAAAGCTCAACCACAGCCACTGACTTCCCACTCTCCCCAACACAACACAACACACGGCCTCCTTTAGGTATCGCACCGCCCACCAGGCATGATTTTTCCAGCACCCCACCCATCGCCATACTACCTCGGGAGGATAGCTCAGGGGCAACATGCTCACTTTGGAAGCAGGACGATGCAAAGCAACACAGGTTCGATCCCTGGGTCCGAGCTTCGAAACCTATGGGTATTAAGCGTGTTATAATTAACCTATCCTATCATATATCCGAGATTGGCGCCCAGTAGCCAGCTGCACTCCCAATCCCTGAACCTAACCCACCTGCTCTCCTCTGTGCCCTACTTAACACTAGATTCCTGGTTGCTCATGCACATGACATCTTCGACATGATCCCCATTAATGACCTGGATATCCTAGCGCTCTTGGAGACCTGACTGACGCCCACTTCTGGCCTAGCACTGTCCCTAGCAGTCCCATACGGCTAGGCCCTTGTCCACACTGACAGAGCCATGAATAAAGGGGGTGGGGTAGCCACTATCTACAAGGACACGATTCCCCTCCACACCATAAACTCCTCCAAAATCCACAACTGTGAATCCATTTCTGCCAAAATTAAACTCATGCCTAACAATTCACTGACCATCCACCTCTTCTACCGCCTCTCGGTCCTCTCGCTCCCTTCGAAGACGACATCCTCCATCTCACCTCAACCTACCTGAAGCCCACCACGCAGGTACTAATGTTAGGTCACAGAGTCCACCTCGCTGGCCAGCACTGTAGCAGCTTTAGATTTCTCACATGTCGCCAACCCTACCCATATCCTTGGCTGTACACTAGACTGGATCAGCTAGCCTCTCCAACTTCCAATGTCCTTGTTCGGATCACAATTCCAACACTTTCACCATCCCTCACCCCATCCACACATACCAGCCTGCTCGCAAAAGGCAACCACCACCACGACTACCACTGTCATGGCGCGCAACACTCAGAACCTTTCCAGCACCTGCATCATTCCACTCCCTGTGCTTCCTGCACCATTCACCATACCCCCTCGCTGGTCGACCAATGCAATAATCTGCTCTGCAAGACTCTAAACCACCTCGCCCCGCACAAAGCCCGAAAACTCAAGAACCACAAACACCAGAATATTTGTTCCACGTCTGAGCTTGGAGCCTCCCACGCTACGAAAGGAGCGGCAGAGGCCGCTTGGCACAAAATCTCAACTACAATAAAAAAAGAGCAATTTGCGAACGCTTTCCGAGACTACAGACAAGCCATTCACGCCTCCAAAGCAGCCATCTACAATGATAGGAACTCCAAAACACACTCCAGCTCCTGCGGGTTGTTTGCCATTCTCCAGGAACTTGACTCCCATCTCCCCCCACCATCCTCAAACATCTTGTGCAAACTCATCTAAGATACCGTTACTAACAAAATTGCATGTTTACAGGAGACGATCGCCATCAAACGATCTACTATCTCTTCTGCAACCTCACCTGTCCCACATTTGGAAGCTTTTAGTACCCCCCTGGCCAAATCTTACCCATAATTTGAATTTCTACCCATCAGCACAACCTCCCTCAGCAACATCATCAAAAGCTTTTAACCCTCCCAGTGTAAAGGCGACACATGCCCAGCCCCTACCATAAAAGTCTTCCCTGAGCCATTACACCCGCTCATTACCGTCATTATCAACTACTCCTTCACCTCTTGCGTTGTTCTTCAAGCACTCAAGGAGTTCTGGATCTCCCCATTATTAAAACTCCCCTCGACCCGGCCATCCCCAGCAACTATCAACCCATTACCACTGTCCCATTCCTGTTAAGAATCATTGACAGAGTCGCTTACTTACAAATCCAGAAACACCTAGAATCCCATTACATTATTGACAACTGGCAATCAGGTTTCCACCCTTATCCCGGAACGGACACCGCCCTACTGGACTTCACCAATCAACTAAGTACATCCCTCAACAAGGGTAACCTCGCTCTTCTTGTGCTCCTAGACATCTCTGCAGCCTTTGACTTGGTTGATCACCCGACGCTCTGCTGCCACCTCATTACTGCAGCCACCTTCTCCACTGACGTTAACCTGCTGGATTGCCTCCTTCCTAGCCAACAGAACCTCACGAGAGTTTGCCAGCATTGCTGCCGCCATTCCCACACCCAACTCCTGCAGAGTACCACAAGACACACAGATCCTCATCCCCCTCACAGGTGTCTACACATAGGGCACGCTCAAGATTAACACTACCTACGAAACCATCCAGACCTGGATGGCCAAACACAGCCTGTGCTTGAACAATGAAAAAACAGAGCTCCTCCTTGTTGGCTTCTGTAAGTGAGGCATGGTATCACAAGGCATGATAGACAAGAGATGCAACCTTCAAGAGTGTTTATTGACAACAATGGTTGGAAAAACTCCTATATGGCCCTATATTACCTGGATATCAGTGGACCGGCTCTGGCATGGCTGACCTCTTTCCTCTCTGATCGACCCGCCCAGGTCCAACTTGGGTCCTTCCTATCATCCATCTTCCTCTCTACCTGTGGTGTTCCCCAGGGGTCTGACCTCTCGCCCTGGCTTTTCAACCAATACCTGGCAACTCTCGCCCACTACATTGCCATTTTCTGCTCGAATTTCCAGTGCTACGCTGACGACACTCAACTCATTTTCAGGCTGCCCTCGGCCACCTCCTCTCCCTCTCTCATCTCTGATTGCCTAACTGCCATTGAGGATTGGTGTGCCGCCAATGATCTTTGTGTGAATGCCAGCAAGACGGAGATCCTCCTCATCGGCACACCTTCACCATACTTTCCCCTCACTCTCTGGCCGGCCTCCCTTGGCCCTCCTCCTACCCCCACCTGTGTGGCTAAGAACCTCAGGGTCATCTTTGACTCCACACTTTCCTTCTCCGCCCACATCTTTTATGTCTCTAAAAAGTCAAACTTCCTACTGCACCTCCTCAGAGGTACTCTGCCTTTCCTCTCCTTCCCCCAGAAGCTCATGGTCTCCCAAGCTCTGGTTCTCTCTAGGTTGGACTATTGTAACAGCATCTTTTGAAATCTACCTACCTCTATTCTCCGCCCTCTGCAACTAATCCAGAACAGAACTGCGAGACTTGTCCTTGGCTTCAAGCCCTGGGATTGGCTCCCAGTGGATGCAAGGATTAAATTTAAAACCCTCTGTATTGTCCACAAGGCTTTCTGGGGCCTGGGTCCAAAATACCTTCAGCTATCCCTCCGCAAATACCTCCCCTCTCGATCTCTTCGTTCCTCTACCTCTAACTCCCTCAGGGTCAGTCGTTTTTCAAAGAAACAAGCTGGGGGTATATCTCTGTCTTCGGCTGGGGTCTCCCTCTGGAGCAGCCTCCCTGCCACTCTAAAACTTGAGGAGACCCATCTCTGTTTCTGGAAGCACCTCAAGACCTTTCTCTTTTCTTCTGCCTTTGCTCCCCTGATCTGTTCTCTCTTGGCACCGTGCACCTGGCCACCCTCTGTCCTCCGGGCCCAGGTACCTGCTCACCCTGCCACCACCCCGCACTGCCTCCGGGCCACCCCTTACACTGGGGTCTGTATCTGTACCCATACAGCCCCCCCCTTTTTCTTCCTGCACTTATCGGACATACCCTGTCTGCTGCCTTAAACCTAGCACTTGCCAATTGCTGGCTGCACTACCACTGTTTGTTGCCTTTATTATTTACTTATTTATTTATTATTATTTATCTGTTTCTCCTTTGCTTCGCACTTTCCACTTCTCCCCCCCTTCCATGCACTTTTCCCCTTCCCCCTCCCATGCACTTGCGCGTTCTCAATGCCACTGGCCTAGTAAGATCGTTGTTTTGTTCTCCCCTGTTCCCCTCCCATGCCTTGTCGTGCTCTGAGACACTTGTGTATGAGCGCGATAAAAATAAAATATCAATATCAATATATATAAAGATGGGAGCATGCTCTACCATAAAATAATAAATAACACAGTTCTAGTCATGTCTGTCATATACTAAATAAACCTATGGCCTGCCCTCACGCTATTATAATAAATTAGTGCATCGTAATAGGCGTATGTGATGGAAAATCAGTCTTATAACTTAAAAGATCAAGATGGCTGAGTCAGCTCTCCTCCCCACGTTGGACAGCACAGAGTAAGGTGTCCCCCGTAGACAGAATGACACACTCTGGTTCTCAAACAAAGGCAGTTCAAAACGTGGATCTAGGCCCGGCTGTCCTTCCACGTTAAAGTCACTTTTCCAGTATTCCAAAAGTTCTTTCACAATTCAACAAAAAGCTCACATAGGTCTCCCTCCGTCGGGCAGGGACCTCTCAAAGCTTTAGCATTTCACTGCAGTTCTCGCTCAGCTTGGCTCGGACATCGCAATCACAGCACTTGCAGGGGTTCTCTTCCCCAAGCTTAATTAACAATTGTTAGGGGGTCCTTTCCTCTAACGTATCACACTTCCAGTCTCCCTCCATCATGCTCGGACCTCAGACTTCTGAATATGCAAGGCTTTTACTATAGACCTCCGCAGGAACACTTCGACCTTCTCTTCAGCTCACACTCTTATGTTATTTGCCCCAGTGTCTCTTGGTCGTGGTAGTTCAGTACCATAAGCACAAAAGTTCAAAGAAATCTTTCTCTTCGAGCATTCACCTTTTCACTTCTCCTTTTGTCAGGATTAATCTTAACCATTACACATTCTTTAGGCTCACATCAGTACTCACTCAACAGGGACCTTCGACTGGGCACTGTCGATATGCCAGATCACTCTACTATATTGTATCGTTATTATTCGTCTCTTGCTCGCTTCAACTCACCAGCTGTGTTAGTTTCTTCATTTTTATCCTTGATTTGGGAGCCAAGGACGATATCCCTCCAGCTCTGAATTGTCGTCAGGCCTAGTACGATAGTCGCTTGTTTTGTTCCTCTCCCTCCTCTCTTCTCCCCTCTCCCTCACCTCGTGTAATTCTCCGGCTCTACCAGAAATGTCATCAGGCCTAGTACGGTGGTCGCCTGTCTGTTCCCATTTCCTTCCTATCTCTGTCTTAGCACTTGCACTATCTGAAATGTCACTAGGCCGAGTACGTTAGTTAATTTCACATTCTTGTTGTTCATGGCCTGTAAGAATGTTTTGTATTTTCTCTTCTTCCCTCCCTTGTCATGATGCGCTTTGAAACACATTGTCAATAGGCGCTATATAAATAAACTATCATATCATATCATACCACCGCTGCTGCTTCACCTCTCCAACTCAGCCGCTCTCATGGCAGGGGTGCTGGTATCTTTTGAATGCAATGTTGGAGGCGATGTTCTCTTTTGCTCTGTCCTCTCAGTGGTCTCCCTCAGTGGGCTCGGGCTCCTCCATAAAATTTCTTACATGGGTCTCCCTCAGCCGGGCTCGGACCCTTCTTGATTTGCAAAGTTTTAATGTCTTTGGACTTCATCTCCCAGAATGCACTTTTCTTATTTCGCTCCCACTTTGTCAGCTCCCCTATACAGCATTCCAGGATTTTGGTAGCTGCAGGAGGTAAAGCGTATAACATGTTGAGGTCAGGGTCTTGCCACCTGCCCCTCAAAGGCCTGGTCTTTCCTGTTTTGCCCAGGGGAGGAGCTCTGGTGTGGGCACTGCCAGGTAACCTCAGCTGCCCCTGGTTTGGCTCACTGGAGTTAGAACTCCATCTCCACACTGCAGCCTCCCCTGTACTCACAGGCCCAGCAGCTAGGCAGTTCTTCTTCCTCCAGGCCTTCCAGGGTCTCTCCAGCTCCAATTCTCTTCTCTCATCCTCTGTGCACCGTACAGCAAGCCCAGCTTGCTCAATGTGTGTCTGTGTGTTCCACCTTTTATACTTCCTTGGATAGTTAACAGGTTTCAGGTGGGAATGATTGTAAAGGAGGCTTGACCTTTCTTGGCCTTATTCATAGCTCTCAACCTTTCATGGCCCTTGGGTGGGTGAAAACACCCGATATTGCTTTTGGCGGGTGAAAGCCCATTGATTCCTATGGGCGTGTCGAGAGCTTGGCGGATGAGAGCTGCCTGAGTGGCGGGTGACACCCGCCAAAAGCGTGTGAGTTGAGAGGTATGCCTCATTACCCGGGACAACATGGCGACTGCCCATAGGAATCCCTGGTGCATTGGTTTCTATGGGTAATCTTCATTTCTCCCTCTTGCCTCTTCTTCGTCCCATTTGTTTGGTGAAAGGGATTTCTAGAGTGGAGGTAGAAATTGTGGGAGTTGTAGTTCTTTGGACAGGTGGTAAAATATTGTCAGAAGAAGGGGAGCACTTTTGTTGTTGTGAGATATAGGGTGTTGTGTTTGTTCTCCTATGCCTCCCTTTAATGTGGCTACCTGTTGGAATTGGGGAGGGGGCAATGGGAGAATACTTAAAACAACCTATAAATGTGGAGGAACTGTTGGGTAGGGATGTGTTGTGAAAAGGGGAATACCGCGTTTTGCCATCGGATGTCTCACCCCTACTCCCAGAGGACCCCACACCCAGGTGATCCTCCGGCACTTGTCTACCCACATGATCTGGATCCAAAGGTGATTTCCGTGTCCTAGCCACCTGAGTAAGAGATCCCCGGGGTCTAGATAGTGAGACACCCTTTGGTTTTTCACACTACCCTTTGCGCCTAGCCAAACTTCACCAGTCGTACAAAACCTTCACCATTGATGGGCATTCTATTCCCATCGCTACCGCTTTAAAAACTCTATTCGTTTACCTGGACGCTTCGCTCATCATGACATGGCAGGTCAATCACATAGCATCAACATCTGCTTATGCCAAAAAGCTCATTACCGCCAACAGGCCCTTCCTGTCCAGCAACAACTGACTTGAAGTTGCGCGTGCCCTTATCTGATCTAAATTGGACTTATGCAACTCACTGGTTAGTGGCACCACCACTACAAATCTGACCAAACTCCGGTCATTATATAACAATGGACTGCGACCCGCACTAGAAAGCATGACCACATTACCAAGCCGAGAAGATCTCCTCACTCACTCCCATTCAAGGACAGAATCAACTTTAAAATCCTATCCATCATGCATCGATGCCTCTCCAACAACGCTCCCTCCTACCTGGCTAACAAAATACAAAGACACTCTCCAGCCAGGCCCCTGAGATCAGCATACAAACATTGTCAAGGTTCAACCACAAAAGAGCGGGAGGTTGTAGCTTTCCATTCCATGCTCCCAGTATCTGGAACGATCCCCGCTTCTCACCTGCGAGACGAACCATCCTACAACATCCTCAGGAGAAAGCTGAAAAGTACCTTTTCAACTGACTACCTGCGTTTTTGCCCCTCTGCATTCTCCCTCTCCCCCCAACCCCTTTCCTCCAATGCCTGCATGAATGTTACCAGCACCCAGATGCATGCGGGTCAGGTGCGCTCATACAAATGATAAATAAATAAAATTCAACTTCCAGGTTTTCAAAGATAAATGACTGAATTATTTAGTATATGATATTTTATTTATAGCTCGCCTATACACAGGTGTTTAAAGGCGCAACAAGGCAGGGAAGGGGAACAAATGGGGACAAGACAATGATCTTACTGGGCCCAGTGACGTTGAGATTATGCAAGTGCAGGGGAGAGGGAAGGGGAAAAGTGCAGGGGGAGGGGGCGAGAGCAAGCGCAGGACACTGGATCTAAACATCAAAAACAAGAAGTGCGGCCAGTAAGTGGCAGTGCAGGGGTAAGTGCAGACAGCAATATTTAGATAGTGCAGGTAGGGTAGGGGGGCTGTAGGGTTGCAGATACAGCCCCAGGTGCAGGGTTTCCAGGAGGCAGTGCAAGTGTGCAACTGGGAGGGCAGAGACCAGGGCCTGTGGTTCAGAAGTTAGCCAGTTAACCAGTACAGTATCAGACAGGAGATCAGAAGGGAAGAGGAAGAGAGAAGTCAGAGGCAAAGAGGAATGTCTTGAGCTGCTTCCAGAACCGGAGATGGTTCTGCTCAAGTTTCAGAGAAGCAGGGAAGCTGTTCCAGAGGGAGGCGCCAGCTGAAGAGAGAGATCTGCCACCAACTCGTTACTTAGAAAAGCGACTGACCCTCAAGGAGTTGGAGGAGGAGCGAAGATACTCAGAAGGGAAAGCTGGAGATGTTTTGGTCCCAGGCCCCAGAAGGCCTTGCGGACAGTGCAAAGGGTCTTGAACTTGTACCCTTGCATCCATTTGGAGCCAATGGAGCGATTTCAGTGCTTGAGAGATACGATCCCTGGCTTGAGGACAAGGACAAGTCCCGCAGTCTTGTTCGGGATGGGTTGCAGAGGACGGATAGTAGAGGCTTGCAGATTTAAGAAGAGGCTGTTACAGTAGTCAAGCACGGAGAGGATCAGAGCTCTAGAAACAGAGAGCTTCTGGGGGAAGGAGAGGAAAGGAAGAATACCTCTGAGGAGGTGCAGTTGATAGTTTTACTTCTTAGAGACGTCATATATGTGAGGAGAGAATGAGAGTGTGGAGTTGAAGATAACCCAGAGGTTTTTTGCCTCACATGTTGGAGCAAGAAGAGGGCCAAGGGATGCTTGTCAGAGAGTCAGAGGAAATAGGGGTCCAGGTGTGCAGATGAGGAGGATCTCCATCTTGCTGGCATTCAGGCAGAGATCATTGGCGGCATTCCATTCTTGGATAGCAGACAGACAATTAGGGATGAGAGAAAGACAAGAGGAGGTAGAGGGGAGCCTGAGGGGCGAGCTGGGTGTCATCCACATTGTTAGACCATACATGGAAATAAGGCACAATAACCATATACCCAATGACATGTCAGTCATGAGGTTCGATTTCCAAACAGGTCTGGTTTTATTCAAAGTATCTCAGTCGGGCGACTGGGTCTCAACGCCTCATGACGTGTGTTCCCAGACACTGTGAGATGCGAGAGAGAGCGAACAGCGCTCAAGCTGTCATATATATATACATAATACATCATCATTTACTAGTCCTATTCGTACCGCCCTTATACATGTCATACAGGCTAGAGTTCAGTAAGTGACAGTTATGACACATCTTCATTCAGTCTAAACATTAGCTATTCTAGCAAAGGCTGCAGAGACATTTTTCTGTTATGAGGAACACAGAGCACTGGCACAGGAATGATATCTTGTTCTTAGCAGAGACACATTCCATACAATGTTATCTGTTCGCTGCTACTCGTGTGCTAAGGGCCAGACAGTTCTGAGGCAGAAATACCATCCTTCGCGAAGGAGCACTGCTAGCTGCATATAATTCATGTTTAACTGCCTTTTACAACAGCGTTTGCAAGACAAACCAGCACCTGGGCTACTGACTAGGCGCGGCTTCTACACAGCTTCAAGGCCTCAGTAAGGGTGAAAACAATGTATTTCTGCATGGCTCTACATTCCTGCCTACGTTAGTATTTCGGAGTTCAAGCTGTGGCCTCGTACCGTGTGTGTGTCTGAAGCATATAATATATTTGCAAGCGTTTACAAAAAAGAAAATGGCCGGCATTTACAAAATGGACTACCTATGGTCACTTTCAAGTTTCTTAGTTTCGAAGTTTGTCACATGATGTGATTCGCTTCAGGCCTACATATTATTCATATCATTCGGACTATGTGATTACTTTTTCAGTATAACAAACCCTCCTTTTAGCCTTAAGCCAATCATATCATCAGCCAAACATGGCGTCCTCATCAGACCAGGTGTCACTTTCTGAACTACCCATGTCACTATCATCATCAGAAATATTGATTGCCATAAATTCCTTAATTATTTCATTATCGTGTTTCGGACCATCATTTATCACACAAGGAGGACGCTTCACAATAGTTGTACTAATTGTCTGTACACATTCATTTGAAAGTATGGAGCAAATGGCTGGCAAGCATTGTTTGCAACAACAACAGAATATGAGGATACCAAGTACCATAACCAAAATTGCAATTAGTTTCCATCCCCAGGATTGTAACAGTTCCTAGAACCATGAACTTATGTTTAGATTCCAGGTACCTGGGGGAACATTAATTTCAGAATTTTGGACATGTAATTTCTTGATTGCTTCAAATATTGTAGGGGAGGAGTCACTTACAAATACACAGCATGCTAACCCCACTAATTTGCATACACCTCCACGATCAGCCAAAATAATATCAAGAACCATTCTGTTCTGAAGTGCAACTAATCGGATTGCTTTCTGTTGCAGTGTCATATTGTAAAGTATGTCAGTAGTTCCATTTATTGTTTTCTCCAATCCCCTGGATAATTTTCTTATATTCCATGAGTTTATTGCCTGTCCCTAAAAAGGGTTCAATGATTTTGTTATGTCCCCAAAAATGTGCCCAGCAGTATCTTTTCGTCGTGGCCGAGATCTAGATATTTTTGCTATTTCAGAAGTTTTGGCAATGAACACACCAGTTAAAAGTATCCCTAAATAACAGGTACCTTCCCAGCTTTTAGGTAACCATGGATAAGCTTGGTCTCCACACACAAAATAGACAGAACCTCCTATATATAATTGTTTCTCTTCTTGCTCAAGTACAGCAGTATTCATGCATCTAGTAAATGTTCCCACCGGGTGGGAGTATTTTTTTTACGCAAGCAAAATGGAACAGAATGTGGACTATGATTAATAGTATGGGGGGGGGGGCATGGCATTCTTGTTTCCAACCGGAGCCATTTTGAAAGTAATCAGGGACTGGTAAGGCCTAGAGAGTCTATCTATGGGACTAGTCGATGCAGTGTTCATTTTGTTCTGGTTTCTGAACACGGAACCACCTAGCGGTGCTAATACCAATCTTTCAAATTCATTTATGTTTGTTCCATCAAAGTTTCCAGTGACACTATCATTCCATTTTACAAAAAATAAAGCTCTTAATGATGCATAACAGGCAGTATTAAGCGGTAGAGGATGTATACCAACCCATTCCTCTTTCCCCACACTGGGGTAAATGTGAACACACCCAGCAATTGGATCTATTCAAAATAGCATGAGTCATATTCATAATCAGTAATAAAGTGTTATTATCATAACCTTTTCTGTGTTTCACATCTTGTGACGGAAGATTGTAAGAAAGCACATGAGCAAGGGTAAAGGTAGTGGGAGCATTGACAGTTGGAAATAGTGTTCATGGGATGCATAGTTTCCAAGTACCAAAACATTGGGATCAAGGTAAATACAATGCAGATAGGTATGGTAATCAGGAGCAGGTTAGTCTTTGTACACCAAGTCTTTCTTGAGGCAGGCTTAATGTCAATGTCTATATGTCTATGAATGGCAGCATCAGTGCAGGCAGCAACAGGAGCGAATACAGGCATGACCAAGGAAAGTTCTCCACGGCAACACACGTTGGCAGCAAAGTTCAAACAAGTTCGGTTCCGCAAGCTGGTGTTTACCTCGGCAGCTCCAAAATGGCAGGAGCAAGTATCAATATCAATTTTATAGTGTCAGTACCTTTTGCCCCCTCTTGTTCACGGTAGGTTGCAGAGGCCTTCACTTTCAATGGTAGCACCGGGAAACCGCGTGTCAGAGCTCTCATCCGATAGAGCTCATACGCTCCCTTTCCCTAGGCCTCCGTTCCCAGCTCTGTCCGTGAGCTAGAAACAAAGGCGAAACAAAAGCTGCTGATGACTTCCGATTTCGTGAACGCAGATTGTACCTTACAGCTCCAGGTACAGTATGATCGATGAACAATCGTTGTTTGCAGCAGATGCAATATCAGTGCCAATTGGTGACGCAATTCGTGATGATGAGGCAGCAGTCGAACAATGTTGAGGTAACACTCAATTTTCGTTGCAATCTCCCCAGGCCCCTTCTCTGGCTCAGGAAGGACTTCTGCCTGAAATTCGGCGATGTCTTTTTGATCAATCAGAGCTGTCTTACTTTCGACGTCAGGACTATCGATCTCTTTCTCATGTGGCAAAGGAAACAGGATTCTTTTTGTGTGTGTTGCATGGATCCAATGCTTTTGACCATTCACTCGGACTGCAGTCTGCGTGGCCAGTAACACCTGATAGGGTCCTTTCTAGCGCAGTGCAAGCAAAGATTTTCTTTCCAAATTTTTAGTAAGTGGACAGTCTCCTGGTTACAGACAATGTCCTGGGCCTGTGTATCTGACAGGAAGAGCCTCCTGCACCTGCTGATGAATCAACCACAAGTTTTGAGTCAACTGTTTACAATAATCAATGACCAATGGGTATTCAACATCCTTCAATCTTTTCGGACGTGGCACATTCCATACATTTGCTGGTCTCCCCATGATTATTTCCTATGGGGAGAGACCAGTCTTTGCCTGCACAGACATGCGCATGCCCAGTAAAGCTAGTGGTAATGCATAGGGCCATTTCAGATTGCTTTCGGTGCATATTTTTGCTAGTTTGTTTTTCAAAATACTGTTTTGGTGTTCTACCAAACCGGCACTCATCGGGTGTCTGGCTGAATGGAATTGCTTATCGATTCGGCGACCTGCACAAATTTGCAATATCACATCCGCTATAAAATGCGGACCATTGCCTGACCATATGACACGGGGTAGCCCGAATCGGGGAAAATATTCTTTTAACATGGATTTCGCTGTTGACATGGCTGAACAATCTTTCAGGGGATATGCTTCCACCCATTTGCTAAACGCAAAGGCCATCCCGAGAACATATTCATAGTTCTGGCTTCTTTCTATTTCTATAAAGTCAAAATGAATGACCTCAAAAGGCATAGAGGGGGGACCAAAACTTCCTATTGGTGTCACTGTTCCTTTCCCAATGTTATGTTGTAAACAAGTCATGCATTTCTGAACCAATCTCTCTGCAGTTTTCTTAATGTTGGTATTGTACCATACAGACTCAAGGTGCTGGGACATCTTTTTCGCACATATATGTGTTGTACTATTGGCCATGGTAACCATTGCCATAACATATGCATTTGGCAACATCCATCTATTATTCTCTTTGTCCACCCAACGACCCTCGGGATCTAATTCTGCTGGACCCTTGGACCATTGTTTTATTTCATCTGGAGTGGCCTCTGCTTGTATCTCTCTGACTGTCTCAATTCCGTCCTCTATCATGCAAGACACTTTCTCTGCTACTTTGACATACATTTTTGTGTGCAAATCAATGGCAGTTTGTTTCACAATTCGGTCTGCAAATGCGTTTCCCTTTCCTATATTACACGTTATTTTCTTATGCGTGTCGCATTTCATTATTGCTAACAGCTTGGGAAGCGCAAGTGCTGACAACAATTTCACTATTAAAGTGCCATGTTGAATCTTAGTTCCATGTGACGTCAGGAAGCCCCTTTCAGCACATAATCAGCCAAAATTGTGGACCATCCCAAAAGCATACTGGCTGTCAGTATAAATGTTTACACTAAGGTTTGCAGAAATTTCACAGGCTCTGGCTAATGCTATTATTTCCACAGCTTGTGCTTAGTTATATGGGATTTGTTTGCTCCCTACAATAGTTTTCAGTGTAGTAATGGCATAAGCAGCAGTTGATGTGCCATTCGGTAATTTAAAACAAGAGCTGGCACAAAACTATTCTCCATCTGGCTCGTTCAGGGGAGTATCAGTTAAATCAATTCTTCCTTTTGTCTCTTGTTCAGTAATAATTAAGCAATCATGTGATAATTGTTTCTCACTCCCGTTTTCACTCGGAGGGGGCAATAACTCAGCTGGATTTAAAGTGCAACATCTCTTAATTTGAATATGTGGTGCAAATAGGATACTTTCATACCTTGTTAGTCGAGCGGATGTGAAATGTTGCGTTTACGTTGTATTCAAGAGAACGTCTACTGAATGGGGTACCATCACGGTTAAAGAGTGACCTAAAACCATCCCCTCGGTTTGTTTTACTGACGCTTCAGCAACAGCTCACAAGCAACGTGGCAAAGCACATGCAACAGGATCCAGCGTGGAAGAGAAATAACTGCATGGTCTATTTCTGCCCCCGTGTTCCTGGGTCAAAACAGCCAAAGCACATCCATCCTTCTCGTGTGCAAATAACATAAAACCCTTCTCATAATTTGGTGTGCCCAAAACTGGAGCTGAACATAACGCAGCTCTGAGCAGGTCAAAAGCTTCTTGACACTCCATGTTCCATGGCAAAGGTAAGGTAACATCCTTCCTTGTCAATGCCACTATGGGTTTCACAATCATTGAACAAATAGCTATCCACTGCCTACAGTATGAAGCCATTCCAATTAAAGCCCTGACTTCCTGCTCCGTGTTTGGAATAGGCATATCAGAGATGCTCTCTATACGTTCTGCTGTCAATCTTCTTCCCTCCTTCGATATGAGGTAGCCCAAATAGGCCACCTCCTGTCGACAATACTCGAATTTCTTCAAGGATGCTTTGTGACCGTGTGCTGCCAAATGTGTCAACAATGCAACAGTGCTTTCTTTACATATTTCCTTAGAGTCAGCTGCTATAAGCAGGGCATTAATGTACTGTAACAATATACATCCTTGCAGTAATTCAAGCATGTCCAGCTGTTCCTTCAATGCTCTACTGTAAATACTTGGACTTTCAGTGTAGCCTTGTGGAATACGTGTGAATGTAAATGAGGGCCCTCCTAATGTAAGCGCAAACAAATATTTGCTCTCGGGATGTACTGGAATACTAAAGAATGCGTCCTTCAAGTCAATCACACTGAAGTGTGATGCTGAAGCTGGAATCATAGTCAAAGTTGTGGTAACGTCGGGGACTAACAGGAATTGGGGATCAACAACTTTAATCACTGCGCGTAAATCAATTATAAAACTGTAAGGAATATCATTACCTCCTTTTTTGTAGACTGGAAGAATCGGGCTATTGCAAACACTACCAGAAATCTCTTCAATTAAATTTCTAGCAATTAAATCTGACACAATATATTTCAATGCTCTTTTACCTTCACTCGAAATGTTGTATTGCGGAATGCACGGTAATGTCATTCCTTCCTTCCTTCAAAACAATTTTTACTGGTTCTACCTTCAAACATCCAACATCATTATCGTTCACTGCCCATGTACAAGCTGGCACTTCACTCAATTCGTTCGGCAATGGCATGGATACAAATTGCGATACAGGATTTTTTTGTGGCGAAATCGTCAAGTATACTCCATCCGGAGAACAATAAATTACCGCATTCAATTTCTTCAATAGATTTAATCCCAACAAATTTTCGCTGCAATTTGTCGTCAAAAGAAACGGGCAAGATTCAGTAAATGGACCTAGTGTAATTGGCACTGGTTTTGAAACTGGACTAATTATTAGTGTACCTGAGAACCCTACTGAGACAATCTTATGCCCTGACAGTGGTATATTTGGAACCCACCGATGATCGATCGAACATTTTTGTGCACCTGTGTCCACTAAAAAAATGTGTTCCCTATTCCCAATCTTCATTTCTGCGTAGGGCCCTTTCTGGTCAACGGGAATAGGCACTGGTTTACAACCCCTGTTTCGGGCTGTCCTAGTGTAACAGTACATCATCAGATGAAAAGTCTCCAGAGTAATGTGCATTGGAGAGATTATCAAAAACATTGCCACCATTCATTGTATTCCGTTGTTGATTTTGATTAACCTGATTATCCTGAAATTGTGGCTTCGTTGGATTTCTATTCTGCCCCGCTATTCCCGGACGACCTTTAAACGGTCTTCTCGAAATAGTCCCATTTCTATTCTGTAAATGCAGGCACTGTGCTCGCCAATGGCCTTCTTGTCTACAATAGGCACATTGATTTATACCTACTGGACCCCCTTACATGTTTGATGATAATGCTAATTGGACTCTAGACGGTGCGTTCCCGCGACCTCTATTGTTTCCTACCTGTTACAGCAATACTCTGGTTTTCAAATCTCCTTTTTCCCTTATTTCCTTATCCTTCTCTGAATTTACTCGATTCTCATAATATTGGGCCATATGTAGTACTTCGCTTTGTGATTTGGCTTGCCATGCACTTTCAGATGTCATTATTAATGTCAGAATTTTCGGTAACAATCCTCGCACAAATTTATCAACAAATAATCTCTTCCCAGGTTCAGTACTTAGATCTTAACCACTAAAATCTGCAAATACATTTTCAAACCGGTTAAAATAATCTGTTGCTCCTTCCGATTTGCCTTGTAGGCAAGCATTCAATTTACCCCAAACTATTCTCTTTTTAGGCACTAAAGTTTTCAATTTCTCTACCATCCGCAAAGGTAAAGTCAAAATTACTTGTGGAGGCTTCTCCCCAGCCTTTCTCTCACTATCGACTCTAATCAAAATCTCCCATGTATCGCCTAACATTGGCACATCATTTAGACTTCTTATCTGCTTCCATATGTCCGGAGGAAGAATCACAGGGAACAATAAATCAATGTCACTCAGTGTAAAAACAGACACATTTAAAACGGATTCAATTTCCTTATAGAATCCCGCCGGATTTTTCCTAATGTCAGGGACAGTCTGCTTTATCGTATTCACTTCTTGCCTAGAAAAGGGAACATGTACAAACTGTGCGATATAAAGGGCTTCTATCATTCACGCTGGAGTTGCTCAATCGGCAGCAACCTCTACTTTCGGGACAAACATGGGAGGCACCTCCCTCATGGGCAATTGCAAAGTAAGGGATTCTACATCTGTTTGTCTATGAAGCAACAAAGCCAAATCAAGCGAAAAAGCAGTCGTTCCGGTGTCAGGCGAAAATGCTCTTTTATAAATCGTCATTCAATCAGCAGGACAACACACCTTTTAATTCAAACATTCATCCTGTAATACTCCACCATAACCTGTACCACCTTTCTCTGCATTTCTGGTGTATACTGACTAAACGGATCATGCACTTCAATTGGGGAAATGGCGGCATCTGCACTCCATCTAAGCGCGTCTCAGTCAGTCTAGTACTTCCTCTTTCAGGCCCCATTGATGCAGAACTACCAGCTAAAGCGTATAACTCACGCTCTGAAGGAGGTGGAGGAAATAATGTCATGGGTGCAGATGGGACAGCTACTACAGGTGCGGATGGAATCGCCGTAACCGTAACAGGAGCGGATACATAAGGAGGCGGTGCAACTGGGTCAGTGCTTGAATTTTAATTTCTTCGCTCATTTAGTATCTTATTTATCAGTTTGTCTGATGTATGCAAATCTTGAGAAGGATATATTTTCTGTATGTCTAATTGGAAGGCCCTATCCATGTTCCTAATGGCTACTGTATGCTTCTGCTGATCATGCTCTAGCGCTTTCTCTGTATTTGATTTATGTCTATGTGCGTGTTTTTCTCTACTTTTCAAGCGCAGATTTGCTTCCTTCCTCCAGTCTCTTACAATGTCGAATGCTGCAGGTCTTGCCTTTTTTCGTAACTAAACTGATTCTAAATGTTCTATACGTGCTTGTTCAAAGCTCCCATTATTCTGCCACTGAAGATCTGATACACGTCTTGTCTGCCTATGCCACACCACATTAAACACTATTGCCCCTATTCCGTATTCAATGTACATATCATGTCCCGGCGACCCCTCCGTTGGTGCGGCCTGGCTAGTTTCCAAAGATTGTCTACCGCAGTGAAAAAAACTCACTAAACAGGAAGACAATTTCCCAGGCATGGTTAACGTTTACCCTTTTCTTACCCTGGCCGTTTGTACTTGCAAGTGCAACTCTCGACCAATACCAGGATGTTTAAGAATCGGGGCACGACTCACCTGATCAATCAATTTGTCTCTCAGGACACAATTCGCCTGTGTACAGGCGCAACCAAGAATCGTCACAACCACGTGTCTGGCTCAATTTGCCTCGCTTCCAGGACCCTTATCTCGATGCTCTTTGGCCGCTGCTCGTCGATCAGGGATCGGCTGTGTACAGATCTGCGGAGGAGTCTAATCACTTCTGCAGGGTGCCCCGAACACCTTCCGATCCCGGTCCGACAGATTCGTCCTCTACCTCGTCACTGCCTTCAACGTATGCGATGGAGCATCACAGGGAAGGTCCTTATTCGGACGCCATCTTTGTTAGACCATAAATGGAAATAAAGCACAATAACCATATACTCAATGACACGTCAGTCATGAGGTTCGATTTCAAAACAAGTCTGGTTTTATTCAAGGTATCTCAGTCGGCCGGCTGGGTCTCAATGCCTCACGACGTGTGTTTCCAGACAACGTGAGATGTGAGAGAGAGCGAACAGTGCTCAAGCAGTCATATATATATACATAATACATCATCATTTACTAGTCCTATTCGCCCTTATACATGTCATACAGGCTAGGGTTCGGTAATTGACAGTTGTGACACGCCTTCATTCAGTCTAAACATTAGTTATTCTAGCAAAGGCTGCAGAGACACTTTTCTGTTATGAGGAACACGGAGCACTGGCATAGGAAGGACATCTTGTTCTTAGCAGAGAAAAATCCCATACAACGTTATCAGTTCGCTGCTACTCATGAGCTAAGTGTCAGACTGTTCTGAGGCAAAAATACCATCCTTCGTGAAGGAGCACAGCTAGCTGCATATAATTCATGTTTAACTGCCTTTTACAACAGCGTTTGCAAGACAAACCGGCGCCTGGGCTACTGATTAGGTGCAGCTTCTGCATAGCTCCAACGTCTCAGTGAGAGGGAAAACAATGAATTCCTGCATGGCTCTACATTCCTGCCTATGTTAGTATTTCAGAGTTCAAGCTGTGGCCTTGCACCGTGTGTGAGCCTGAAGCATATAATATATTTGCAAAGCATTTACAAAAAAGAAAATGGCTGGCATTTATAAAATAGACTCCCTATGGTCACATTCAGGTTTCTTAGTTCTCGAAGTTTGTCACATGATGCGATTCGCTTCAGGCCAACATATTATTCATATCATTCGGACTATGTGATTACTTTTTCAGTATAACACATAGCATTGGAAGTTGGAGCAGAGAGGAGCAATGCGGTGGGTCAGAGGTGCCAGTTATTGGTTGAACAACCAGGGAGAAAGGTTAGACCCCTGGGAACACCACAGGTGGAGAGACAGATAGAGGAGAGGAAAGACCCAAGTTGAACCTTGGAGGGTCGGTCAGAGAGGTAAGAAGTCAGCCAGGCCAGAGCGTGCTCAGTGATACCTCATATCATGGAGCCGGTTGGCATGGTTCAGCGTGTCGAAGGCAGAGGAGTGATCAAGTAGAATGAGGACAAAGGAGACATTAGAATCCAGGTTAGAAAGCAGGTTGTCACGGATGCTCAAGAGAGTAGTTTTAGTGCTTCTGGCTGCTCTGAAGCCAGACTGATGGTCATCGAGACACCCAACAGATTCAGTGTGAAGATTAAGCTGGGAGATGGCCAGCTTTTCCAGGAGTTTGCCCAAGAAAGGAGTGATAGAGATTGGGTGATAATTAGCCGGAAGGGAAGGGTCAGCTGAGGGTTTCTTGAAAAGAGGGTGCACAAGAGAGTGCTTCAGGGGAGGTTCCAGGGGTGAAGAAGTGGTTGCAGAAGTCAGCCAAGGCTGGAGCGAGGGTGTCAATGTAGTCCTTGATGGTGTTGGAAGAATAGGGAAGAACCTGTTTTGATGAGGTTTTCATAAATCGGACTTGTCTTGCAACCTCATCAGGGGAGAATAGAGGAAAGGCAGAGAAGGGAGGGGTGTGGCGGCAGGAGGGTCGGAGGAAGAGGAGAGACTGGAAGGAGAAGCAGGTGAAGCTAAGCTAAGAGGGTGGAAAGGATGTCCTAGGTTTTAGAGATGAAGTCAGAATGCAGGGTCGTACAGAGGGCCTGGGAAGAAGCAGGAGAGGTAGAGACTGCAGTTTATTTGACCTCAATAAACATCCAACAAATATAATAATTATTTGTAAATCATTTAAAGCTTTGTTGCAATGGAGTTTAACTTCCGTTTTCTGGGACCACCAATCAGGAAGAAATGTCCCCATCCCAGCAACACCAGGGACAAACTCAGAGAGCCAAACCACTGATGTAAAATACCTCCCAACAAAAGCCGAAGGTGAGATTGTTCCAATTGATTTGCTGGTGCATGAATTGGCTTTGCAAGTGAAGTGAAGTGGTTGTATAAAGTGTTTGACAAACTATGAAAAGCCAATAACAAAGTAGACTCATGGTGTGAAACCAGATATTATGGAGAAGCCTGGTATGTTATCATTAAAAATCCATTACTCATTTAGGGATCCATTTATCCATCATTTCATCCTGAGTATATATCCATCATTCATTCTGATTAGTAGTGACATTAGATTATCCACATATTATGTAGCCATTTGCATTTGCTAGAGAATGTGGCCTGTTCTATTTGTAGAGCCATGTAGAGACATGTAGAGATAGACTGACTATTATGTATAATGTATGCATTGTAGAGACGTGCATGAGTGTGCACTAAGAAGTATGCATTGAGCTTTGAGTATAGCGCTTGGTATGAGTGAATGCGTTAGACACTACATTCGAGAATAGAATGCATGAGGCCTCTGGTTTTGAAGCCATCCTGAATGAGGCAGAACGGAAGCGCCACTTGGTTCTGTGGAAATATGTTATGGTACACTGTGAGCGAGGAATGCGTAAACAGTTTGGTTGTTCAGACAGAGATAACGTGACTCTTGCCCAAGTAGAGAGGAGAGCTGGCTTTATTATTAGGCCCTGGGTTGTGCTCGCAGACAAGAAAAGGTGGGGGCATGCAGCAGGGAGTGAGTGCTTTGCACAGAGAGAAGGATAGAGGGATTTCAGAAGCTAACAATGGAGTGAATAGAAGAATATGGAGGGAGATGGGAGGATGGTATGGTTTCGTAACACAGATTGCATGTACAAGATAAACTGAAATGTCACAATGACAGAACACGCAGTAACTGGACAGAACAAGACATGCATCATAGACTTTCAGGCACTGCTCAGATTTAGAAATGCTGACAGAGAGAAAGAGAGTGAATTTTAGCTTAAAGAGACATGTAACCATGGAGAAAGTATGTACGTCATTTGACACTATAACTGAGCACAGTAGGAGTGTATGCTGGCTCTGAGATCGAGAGAGTTTTAAATGGAGCTGTTCTCTGAGATTGAAGAGAGATGTTTGGCTGTGGCATATGAAAGGTGTTTTAGATGGAGATGACTCTGAGATAGGAAGCATTCTGATGAGAGCTGATGCAGATTGATCGAGCAGGGAGACTGGCAGAGAGTTGGCAGGAAGACCAGACCACTGAGAGGCCAAGCAAAGGCCTGTGCATGACTGAATGGCTGGTTGCAGAGTGAGCTGGAGAGGAGAGAGACGAGATTGGGAAGGTTGCACATGGCAGAAGGGGAGTATTGCTTATATGAGGCCTAATTGATCTGAATAAGACACGTGCATGGGGAATTAAGACAGACACTCACACAGAGCTTTGGGTTTGGAGAAGGGGAAATCAGACAGGGATTGTGTTAGAGAAAAAGTGTGATGTGTGGTGTGGAATGGAGAGGAATATGGAATGCTGACGCTTTGCATTTATTGTTATTAGGCTGCATTAGCATTATAGATCCAGCTAATTAGATGGCTTGCATTAGAAGCCTGTATTTTATTTATTTATTTATTTATTTGTTTTTGTATTGTGCCGGTAGCTCGCAAGCTTCGGGGCGCAGAGACATGAACACAAAGGACAGAAATAGAAAACTAGGCTGAACATATAACACAGGACATTAAAATTATAAAAAGAGCAGAAGAAGAATGGATTCTTAGCTTTATTTAAAGATGTGTGTTTTCAATAGTTTGCGAAAACGTTGATAGTTTGACTCCAATCTTAACTGAACTGGGAGGTTGTTCCATATGCCAGCCACTAATACGGGGAAGGATTTACCTGCACCGTTTTTGTGTCTGAAAGGGGCCACAGCAATCAAGCCTTGATCTGCCGATTTTAGCTTTCTGATGGGCGCGTATGTATGAGTTTGGATTTAAGGTATGCGATGGCTTTACCATAAATGCATCTATGTGTCAGCGTGAGAGATTTAAACTGGACCCTTTCCTCAATTTTTAACCAATGCAGTTCTTTTCTCGCTTCGATGATATTCTGGTTTCTGGTTTTCTGTTTGATGATTCTTACTGCGTTGTTTTATAAAACTTGATAGCTATGATAGCATTGTTTGTTGGAACCTAGAATGAGCGCGTTGCCGTAGTCCAGGCAAGATAAGATGGTGGCTCTTGCGATCGTTGTGCTGTTTTCTTCTGATAGGTAAGGTCTTATGGCTTTTAGTAGACGAAGATGGTAAGAGCAAGTTTTTTTTTGACGTATTGGGTTTGGGCTTCAGATCCCAGAGATGCCTCTAACATCATCCCAAGGGTTTTGACCTTGTTTAAAACTCGAATTTGGGTATCTTTTATTGTGAAGACGCTGTAAGAGAGATGGAGCTTTGTTCTGGCTAGGTTAGTGCCAAAAACGTTAAGCTCTGTTTTATTGCCATTGAGGCACATCCAATTCATGTCCATCCACTGCTCTACTGCATTGTATACTAGGGATAGTTTCTCATTGTCTTTCTGATGGTCTCCACTTAATTCAATTACCAGCTGAGTGTCAGCATAATTGGGAAAGAATGTATCAATGTTATCCAGGACTGTACAGAGAAACCTTAGGTATAGATTGAAGAGGAGCGGGGATATACTAACACCCTGTGAAACTCCACAGGTGATTTCTTTTTCTAGTGAGAACAGGTTTCCCCAGTGCACGCTAGAAGTTCTATTTTGGAAGAAGGACATAGTCCATCCTATCCTATTGCTTCGTCTTAAGCAATTTGCTGTTTTCTTTAGTGCTGTCTTAAGTAGATTATGGTCTAGTAGGTCGAAAGCTGCACTCAGGTCTAGAAGGATGAGGAGACCAGCTTTCCCCTGATCTATGATGTGGAGCATCTTGGTTTGAAGATCCAGCATAGCCGTCTCTGTGTTATGGGCTGGGCAAAAGCCTGTCTGTTGGTGATGAAGGGATTCTGAGCTTTCTACATGGTCTTGGAGTTGCATAGCATCAATCTTATCCATGATTTTAAGCAAAAAGTTGCAGTTGGTAATGGGTCTAAGATTGTTTGTGTCCCTCTGATTGAGATTGTTTTTTTTACCAGTGGTGTGACTGTGACCCTCTTTATGCTTTTGGGCACTATTTGATCTTTGAAGGAGGTGTTAATCATTTTTGTCAGGGCTTGTGTGAAAATATCAGGATGGTCTAGAATAATGTTGGCCGTGAGTACATTTTCGGCGCAGGAGGTAGGTTTCATGGATGCCGGGGCTTTTATCAAATCACTGGTAGTGATTGGCATGAACCTAAACTGGGTCATGGAATGAATAGGTACCTCCGGTATTGTTGAGGGAGGAGACTTTGTGGCAGCTTGAGATTTAGCTATGATATCCGTGGCTTTGGTGATTTTGTTGAAGAAAGCTGTCTGAGTTGCATCACACTCTTCTTGAGTAGGGGAGAAGATAGGGGTGATCCCTTTAGGTTTTTCAACTGATTTCAGTTTGCTAAAAAGTCTGCTGGTGGAGTTGGCTGCCGGGGAAATCTGGTTCTTGTAATAGTTCTTTTTTTCCTCAATTATCATATCTTTATAAGTTTTATCGCTGTTTTTCAAAAGTGTTTTGTTGTCCGGAGTAGGCTTTTTTTGCCATTCGTTTTCCCGTTTCCTCTTGTTTTTTTCTGTTCCGGGAGTTCCTTTGTGAACCACTGTTGCTTTTTTCCTTTTGATCTAACGCTTTTAGTTGTAAGTAGTGCCTTCTGATCGACTAGTGTCTGTAGGTGGTTAAGTAGGTTAGACAGGGTGGTCTCACATGTGTCTTCATTATTTCCCTCGATTTCAAAATCGTCTAGACTTTGTTTCAGGTGTTCTTTGCTAATATTTTTAAAATTCCTCTGTGATATTTTGATTGGGAGGTTGGGTGATTTAGGTTTTTTTGTAGGTGGGGAGATATGGAAGGTGATGCTATAGTGGTCCGAACAAATGCAAGGCTCAGTTTTGTAGTCTTGGGATATGAGATAGTTGGTAACAACCCAATCCAGTAAATGTCCATTGTCCATAGTGGGTTCAGTATTCATCACCGTGTAGTCGATGTTGTTAAGGAATTTCTCCAGTTTAATGGCTTCTCTATCTTTGGGGTCTGCCTGCGGTTAAGATCTCCCAAGCGATTTAGATCTCCCAAGAATAGGGTGGCAGTGTTTGGTCCTTTGATCATGTTTAACTATTGGGTTATTTCCTCATTGAATTCAGGCATAATAGATGGTGGCTTATAGACTACAATTATGTTTAGATTACTATTGATAGTTTGAAGGTGTTTGAGATATAGTATTTTGGTGCCATTACATAGTATTTTAGAAGGGAACAGTTGTAAGGCTTACAGTTATTGCATTGCATTGTAGATTTGCGCCCAGAGCATAAAAGGTGCAAATTCGACATTTGCATTTTAGTAGTGTTTGCATCATGCCTTGCTGTTCATGAATAAAAGTGTTTTTTATTGTTGAATCGATTCATGTGTTTTCTTTGTGTCTTATGTTTGTGTGTCTATGGCATAGTAACTTAGGAGTAACACAGTGCACAATCGCCCTGAGATACAAGAGCAAGGGGGGGCATAGTGATCCACACCCCCGCGGTAGATTTGGAGACTAGCAAGTGGTCGCCCATAAGGGACTAGGCCAAAGGTAATTTTGTTTTAGAAACTAACAAATGGCGCCCAAATAGGGACTTCACTGATGCTGATTGATACATGAAACAGATGGTTTAGTCTGCAGAGTTTTGCAGCTGGCTTTTGGTCCACTTATTGATGAGCTGACGTCGAAGTTTGAACATCGTGTGCAGCTGTGTTGTCTGTTTGTTCGTGGGCATGTTTTATGTTTGATGTTTTGTCTTTGGGGTGATGTTATGAATTAAAGCATGCTTTGTCCATAATTTTGTTCACCGTAGGAAGGGGAACATAATTGTCTGACTGATTTTGAATCCGGAATTTGAATTGGAATTGATCCAGAGCAGTGTTTCATGACTGGCAATTTTTGGGAATGAATGTACATCCAATTGGCCAAGCTAGAGAAATGAAGTTTGTCTCTTGACAACGCTTGAGGTATTTTGTTTGGAAATCCATGGTGACTGACTCTTTTTGGGAAAATCTGACCATTGTTTGGATTTCTGTTGGTTGGAATTTGTGCACATTTTTGGCAAGTTGACGACTGTATCTGCATGTTTAGAGAAGTCTTGAAGCTTGTTTTTTGAAACTTACATAAGTGTCGTGAGGTTTGGTTGAAGCAAATCCAGAGGGTGAATTAATACTGCAGAATGAGCTCATTTTTTGTGACTTGCAAGCAATAGGAAATCGGCTTAGACATATGCTTGATGCCTGGGAAGTTTTGCCGGCACCAACCATAATGATGGGAGGGTTGAGAGTGAATAGTGAAGAAGCAGTAACGAAAATGACACCATATATTGTTGACTTGCGAGCAATAATATATCGTCTCAGACATGTAATTGATAACTGGGAAGTTGTCCCAGCAGCACCTGCAGAACTATTGAAAGACCCATTGGAACCGTTGACAACAATAGTCATGGAAAGGAACAGAGTTCCTAGAGAAAACCGAGCAGGGGTGAAGCACGAAGTAGTGCATGGAGAAGATTTGAATATTGTTCGTGGGGAGAAAGAGTTTCCTCAGGATAATAAGAGATAGTGTGACCCAGACAGTTTGTTCCACTGATAGTGTGGCAATAACTGAAAAGACTGCAGCAACAGCAGAGCAACAAATTGAATAAGATGTTTGCCAGGAAATAGAGGAAGTAGAGAGTGTATTTTTGACAAGACATGCGCAGTATGCCTCGAGGAATGCATAGAGGGTTTGCCTATGAGGATTTGCATTATGAAACTGTATCATTGGAGACACCTTTGCATGGAAGCAGTTATGTGCATGGACACAGTTATGTGAAGCATTTGCAAATTAGGTTTGTGAGAAGAGATGAGATGGTTAAGATCTTTGACATTGACCGTCATAATAGCTTTTTTGGCAGAATTTGTGACAGCAGTGCTTTGCCTACGTTAGAAAGTGAAAATCTTTGACTAACGACTTTGAAACACGGATAGCAAGCAAGTGGGAAATGAATCGACTGAATCGTGCTCAAGTTGAATGTTCTGAGATATTGCATTCTTTGAATATTTTGAGTTTTCCGAATGAACGTATGGAGAGAAGGGGTGTTTACCTTATGCAGAAACATCGCACAGGATTAACAGACTGTTGTTTTGAAGAAGGAGTAGGCCGAGAAGGGAAGGAATGTTTATTGAATCTGAATTGCATTGTACATGTGGGAAGCAGTGTCCATTTGAATTAAATCGATTTGTTTTGTCAACATTTAGTGATTCAGCGTTGTGAAAAATCATGTCCAAAGGGGAGTCTATTGCTAGAACACATGACAATGACACAGGAACAAAGCTTTTGCAGGACATGGAGTGCAATTGAATGCAGGAATGCATCTGTTGTGTGAAAATGAATGGATTCAGAATGAATCATTGATGTTCAAAAGGGAGATTGATTCTATGACTAGAGAAGGTTTTGAAACAGAGAGTAACACACAGAGGAATGCAGTTGTGAATTTTCGAATTTGCATTTTCTGAACTATGTGAAATGGACTGTCCTGTTTTGTTTTGAGAAAGATAGAAGTGGAAGGAGCAATGCATCATGCAGCATGGAGAGACAGGCATGGTTCGAGAGATGCACTGGCACACTGAATTAGACACTGACGGACATTGGGGAGACACTGAGAAATAAGCATTGATGTCTTTTGAGAGACAATGGGGAGTTTAGAACTAGCTATGTGCACTGAAGCACAATGAGAAATGCTGCTTTCTTTTTGGCTTTGAATACACCTGAATCTGATGAAAATTGATATTTGCACTTTTGTTTTCCTTGCATGACACCGGGAAGAGACACCTTGACCAGACCAAGATTTACAGATCGTGAGACCTTGATTGACCAGATCGCCTTGATGACTGACCAGATCGCATTGCATGAATTGACCAGACCATGAAAGAACTGCAGCAGTATGACAACTGCAAAGATTGACCAGACGTTGATGACTAGAGTTCGAGATCCATGATGATGTGACACCATTTGACTTTGCATCCTGGCTGTTTTGAAGTAGCGCTGAAAAGACATTGGCAATTGACACCTGCGCTTTGCAGCAGCACTTCTGGGGAATGCCGACCGGCTGATTTGAGGCGTTAAATCGACACCTTGCAGCATTCTATGTGAAGAGTGAAAGATGTTCAGCAAAGGAGAGAAACCATTTTGTGGGCTGTTTTTTAATCTGCAACGAGAAGAGAATCCATTTGGAATGCCTTACCTTGTGAACCAGACACAAGCTTGGGGCTAGAGAAGAGGAGAGAAATGCAAATGAGCAGGAAGACACGCTCTAGTGCATTTGAAGTAATTGATCCGACACCATTGTGCTTTGAAATCTGCACTTGCATCCAGCGTTAGCTGGTCCCTCATGTGAAGAGCAGGGACTGGCATGAACTGGCATGGCAACAGCATGACCTGGCAAAGAAGGAGAGAGCCTGATGGTGCTCTGAATCTGAATCTGGAGTTTTGGCCTATGTGCAGGGCCAAGGAAATTGCATTGAATTGCCACTGGAGAGTTGCCATCTGCATTGTTTTGCTACAACACTCTGAATGAGTGCCACATGAATGATACATCGGTATCAAGAGGATAGACTAGGGAGAGCTTTGGAGATAGGGAAAGTTGAGGCATCAATGAAGGAAACTTGCAGCAGTGAGCATGGATTGCTCTGAAGAAAGATCTGACACCTGTTGTGAGAGAGCTGACGCAGTGAGGCTCTGAAATCTGTTACTGAAATTGTCCGTTTGCGAGGACACACACACAAGTTCCGTTTGCAGCTGGAACACCACTTCTGCTTTGGGCTATGCTTTGATGCCCACGCATGTTTTGCTGAACACGCGTTCGTTGTTGACATTTGTGAAACATTTGTGAACACGCCGCTTTGTTTACATGCTTTGTTGACATTCCTTGGCTGAAACCTTTGCATTAGAACTGATCTGTACTGACTTGGAATTTCGCACAGATGTGAGGACACACATACTGATTGGCTACAACCTGAAGTGATCACAGACTGACATGCAGTGAGAGACTGAACTTGAACTGGGAATAAACTGGAAATGTATACACTGAATGTATGCACTGACATGAAATGATTCTTTGACACCTGTGAAAGAAAAAATGTCATTTTGTGCTTGACACACTGAAATTGAATACATCCTGATGTCCACAGTACACATGCATTGATTCTATGCTTCATTGTTTTCGTTCTGAATAATCTGCTTGTACACACTTTTGACTTGACTTTTTGCTATGATTTGACATTAGAGATTGCATTAGAAACTTGAATATGCCATTATGAATTCAGACACGCTTGCAGCTATGAATTTGAGATTTGAATTTTAGCTTGACACTGATAGAGTGTAATGCTTGCATTTTTTGGTTTTCTTTGCATTATTGAGATAGAATGTTTTTTTCCCTTTGCAATTTTGCTTGATTTAGCATGCCACATTGAGATTTGTTTTGACAAATTGTTAGTAATGATTATATAATGTTAACAGGAGAGATTTGTGAAACCAGATATTATGGAGAAGCCTGGCATGTTATCATTAGAAATCCATTACTCATTTAGTGAATCATTACTAACTAGTGACTCATTTAGGGATCCATTTATCCATCATTTCATCCTGAGTATTTATCCATCATTCATTCTGATTAGTAGTGACATTAGATTATCCACATATTATGTAGCCATTTGCAGTTGCTAGAGAATGAGGCCTGTTATATTTGTAGAACCATGTATAGACATGTAGCGATAGACTGACTATTATGTATTATGTATGTATTGTAGAGACATGCATTAGTGTGCACTTAGAAGTATGCATTGAACTTTGAGTATGGCGCTTGGTATGAATGAATGCGTTAAGCACTACATTCGAGAATAGAATGCATGAGGCCTCTGGTTTTGAAGCCATCCTGAATGAGACAGAACAGAAGCGCCACTTGGTTCTGCGGAAAGATGTTATGGTACACTATGAGCGAGGAATGCGTAAACAGTTTGGTTGTTCAGACAGAGATAACGTGACTCTTGCCCAAGTAGAGAGGAGAGCAGGCTTTATTATCAGGTCCGGGGTTGTGCTTACAGACAAGAAAAGGTGGGGGCATGTAGCAGGGAGTGAGTGCTTTGCACACAGAGACAGGATTGAGGGAATTTAGAAGCTAACAATGGAGTGAATAGAGGAATATGGAGGGAGATGGGATGATGGTATGGTTTCGTAACACAGATAGCATGTACAAGATAGGCTGAAATGTCACGATCACAGAACACACAGTAACTGGAAAGAACAAGACATGCATCACAGAATTTCAGGCACTGCTCAGATTTAGAAAGGCTTACAGAGAGAAAGAGAGTTAATTTTAGCTCAGAGAGACATGTAACCATGGAGAAAGTATGTAGGTCATTTGACATTATAACTGAGCAGTAGGAGTGTATGTTGGCTCTGAGATCGAGGGAGTTTTAGCTGGAGCTGTTCTCTGAGATTGAAGAGAGATGTTTGGCAGTGGCATAGGAGAGGCGTTTTAGATGAAGATGACTCTGAGAGAGGAAGCTTTGGGGAAGCATTCTGATGAGAGCTGATGTAGATCGATCAAGCAGGGAGACTGGCAGAGTGTTGGCAGGAAGACCAGACCACTGAGAGGCCAAAGAGAGACCTGTGCCTGACTGACTGGCTGGTTTCAGAGTGAGCTGGAGAGGAGAGGGACGAGATTGGGAAGCTTGCACATGGCAGAAGGGGAGTATTGCTGAAATGAGGCCTAATTGATCTGAATAAGACATGTGAAAGGGGAATTCGGACAGATACTCACACAGAGCTTTGGAGAAGGGGAAATCATACAGGGATTGTCTTAGAAAAAAAGTGTGATGTGTGTGGTGTGGATTGGAGAGTAAAATGGAATGCTGACATTTTGCATTTATTGTTGTTAGGCTGCATTAGCATTATAGATACAGCTAATTAGATGGCTTGCATTAGAAGCCTGTAAGGTTTACAGTTATTGCATTGCATTGTAGATTTGCACCCAGACCATAAAAGGTGCAAATTCGAGATTTGCATTATAGTAGTGTTTGCATCATGCCTGGCTGTGCATGAATAAAAGTGTTTTTATTGTTGAATCGATTCATGTGTTTTCTTTGTGTCTTGTGTTTGTGCCCATAGCATAGTAACTTAAGAGTAACGCAGTGCACAATCGCCCTGAGATACAACAGCAAGGGGGGGCATAGTGATCCACACCCCCCAAGGTAGATTTGGAGACTAGCAAGTGGTCACCCATAAGGGGCTAGGCCAAAGGTAGCTTTGTTTTAGAAACTAACAATGGGGGCCTAACACTCCCTGAAGACTGTCCTTAAGAAGGTGATACCATGAAAGTAACCACCGAAACCGGTAGACACACAGGTAGTGAAGGCTAGAAAACACCTACCAGATAGTACATATACCAGTTAGTCCAAATAGCTATAACGCCACTCGACTAACTGATCAAGTCTTCAAATGCACTGATTAGCTTTTATAACATTCATTTTAGCTTGGTTAAAACTCCTAGGGTATAGGCCAATAAAGTTGAACATTGCCATACATACTTCACTAGTTGTTCTATCATGTACTTCTCCTTTTTATGTTTAAAAGGGGACCCAGACAGCTACTCGTTATTGGAAAGCAGTGCTTGAGAAATTTCAAAATTATGTATTCGGCCTCTGTTTACAATAACAAAAACGTCACTAATTTGCTTCTGTATTCTAGAGCTAGCGCCTGGCATAGGAAGGTCGAGTTAGAAAATGTCTCTGTCCCCTTTTTTCTTATTTCTTCTTACTGCTCCAGTTGCGCCTAATATCAACTAAATAAGACTATTTACACATTGAGCAACTTTTTTGAGCACCTGTTAGGCTGTATTTCTCCTTGCATTGATGATGTCTGTCTCACCTTAATATTGTTTTTAACACAGCTAGTTTGCTGTGTGTGGTAGGCTTGCCCAGCTAAGAATTGGGTTGTCTGCCCTTATTTTCATGTTAAAACATATAACTCAGGCATAACCTGCAAGGGTCATTATGAGCAATTGTTCCCTCATTGTGTCGATGGGCACCTTTGAGTACCCTTAGCTTGCCAATGACTGTGCCGTCTCTCCACTCTGCGGTACTCGCCTATAAAGCATTCACTCCTGCTGCACCTGCTGCTCTTCCTACTCCCCTCCCCCTAAATGTTCTCCAATCACGCTACAAGTTCCTCCTTTCCCATTCCTATCATAAAACGTACATCTCGGAACTCCCACTACATCATCTCTATTTTACCCTCTACTTCTGACAAAGTCAATAAACTAACCTTACCTTCCCTAACAATTATCCAACTCTCATCCTCTACTCAACTTCTCAACTCTTTCTTACTGGATCTACTGAACAATGCACTTTAGAATACTCAGTCCTTATGCCACAAAACATTCTTTATCAATGACTAATTTCACGCTAGCTCTCCTCCCCTAGAGCTCCTTGCTATCAGTGAAATCTGGATTGCTCCATCTGACACTACCACTGTGGTGGCCATACACGACTACAAACTATCCATAAATTCACTCTCCTCGTCTGATATAGGTGGAGTAGCCAGACACCTACTCCCTTCCAGCCTCAGCGCCTCTGAAATCTCCATTGGCACATTCTCTCTATCTCATTTGAACTACCCAGCTCTACTGTTGCTCCACCTCACTCGGTCAACATCATCTCCATCTATTGCCCTCCTGGTCTCACTGGAACATTCTATGATGAACTTGGGCAACTCCTTGATTTTCTGTCCAGTAAACATCACCTCATTCTCTTAAGTGCCTTTACCTTTCCCTCTCCAACCACTTCTCAGAAATCAGAACTTCAGTATTTTCTAAAAGACCATTGTGATAAACCAGAAGGTGTCTCACCCGCTAGTCCCCGCAGATCTCTCTCAGGTGGTCTGGACACGGCCATTGCCTTTGGATCCATACCCTGGGGTATACCAGTGCAGACGGATCAACTGGGTTAGGGGTCTTCGGCTAGTGGAAGTGGCGAGACGCGGATTGGGAGATGCAGTGTCTCTGACCTGTCACACCTTTACCCCATCCTATTAGGTAGGATACGTGGGATCCCCCTTTCCCTTCACAAACACTTCCACACAGACAGCCCGCTCTGGGAGAATACAGACTCTCATCTGACATGTCTCACTACCATGGTCAGGGAAAGCCAGGCAATTACTGATAAGCACTCACACCTGACTTCTAAACTTCCCCACACAGATAAAAGGCAGAGCACAAGAGCACATTCCGAGCGAGGCAAAGCACACAAAGGAACAGCAGTTTCAAATCGGCAGCTGTATGAGGGGAGAAAGACAACAAACCAAGAAGGGTTTGCAAGAAGGGAAATACACTTGACCTTTTCCGCAAGAAACCGTTACGCTTTCTGACTTGAAGGTTTCTTGAAAGTAAGGCCAGGAAACCAGACTGAAGAATCCTGCATACGCCTACGTCCCGTCCCCTTTCCTCCATACTTGTGGGACATTCCGTCCTTCGAGACAGGACCGGAGCACTCTTTTCCAAAATGCATCAAAAATTGTAAATGTTTGTCCTTCTACTCTTTTTACGTGGGGTACCGCACACGGCCGTAACCCTCCCTCCTGAGCTCCGCCCCATACATCGCCCCATACATCGCCCTTCAGTCCTTTTCTCCGAGCGGTCGGGACAGGACGCACTTGCATCTTCAGGGTTTTTTGTTCCCATTGTCCCGTTGTCCTCTCCTGCTCCGGTTCTGCGGTCGCGTAGTCCTCCGTCTATGCCGGAGCATCTGGGATTTGTCCTGTTCTTCGTGCGAACGTCGCTTAACTAGGGCGGATCCCCATTCTCTCTGCTTGGAGTGTCTCGGGGCGGACCACCGCTGCCATTCGTGCTTCTACTGCGATTCCCTCCATCCAGACAATCCAGCGCCGTCTTCTTCGGTGGGAGGACGTTTTACAGCGTGTGCCTCCACCTCATCTTTAGCTTTTCATCGACGAAAAGAAGAGATGCCCGGTAAGGTTCTTACTTTTTAGGGCGCCCCGGCCGGGGAACTCCTTTCCAGGGTCCTCTGTTGCCGGTCAAGTGGCACAGCGAGTAGAGTGCTCGCTTTGACATCGGTGCAGAGCTTGCTAACGCAGGTTCGAATCCCGGCAGGGCCAAACACAGCCTTTCATCCTTCCGAGGTCGATAAATGAGCACCACACACCGTGGGTAATAATAAGCAGCGCTCAGATACCTGAGGGTTCGTAGCGCTATATAAATGCCAAATTATTATTATTATTATTATTCTCTGTCCCGGAGAGGCTCGAGTAGCTCTACCACCAGGATTTCTCCTAAGGTGCCTCGCAGGCCTAATAGGCATACCAGAGTTTTCTCAGAGGATTCCCACGACGGACCTGCCAAGACCGGGAAACGTTCCGAGGTTCACCTGTCGGGTGCTAAACATTGGCCCAGTTCCTCTGAGGTTTTGGACACTGTGGTTCGCCCTGAGGCCTCCATTTCTGGAGCTTTCTGTACCAAGCCAATGCTTGAGGCCCCTCACGAGGGAGCTATACATAACGGGATGAAACCCGTGGTTCCTCTACTTGAGGCTAAGGTCTGTACCAACAAAACTGAGAGACCTGCTCCTAAGGTCTTGTCTGTAAGTGTCATTCCTCAGTTTTCACACGCTCATCACAGTGATACAGGTTCTGTCGAGGGGGCAAAGAGGGCGGTCATGCACCATAACTCCTCTGTTACCGGCTCTGCCGAGGTTCCTCCTTTGGAGGCTAATGTTGGGGCCACCTCGAAAATGTCAAGCAAACACCCAAGACCCCTCAGTACCGGCTCGGCCGAGGATCCTTGTGTCAAGGCTAAATTGTTACTTAAGTCCCCTGATCAGCCTGTGGAGACGATTGCCTCAGCTGTACATGTGACGCAGTTCTCTTCAGGCATGGACAGAATGGCAGCCCACCTCTCATGAGCCACAATGGCCATTTTGGATCCTTCCCTTTCACCTACGTTCTCGACGGTGGGTGCTGGGAATCTTAGTTTTGGGGCTGAGCAGCCTGTTTCACCTCAGGTGGAATGTAAAAATCTGTTCCGCCCTTCTTATGACTGGCATGCTTGGATGCCTCTGCCACATACCCTCTCGCTTCCTCCTACTTCTGCTCTGCTGATCTATTTGGACCCGATTGGTGGTGGGCCTTCCAGGCAACCATCCTCAATGCTTTATGCCATCATCAGAGCATGCTTTTTACGGGAAATTTCAGAGGCTCAAGCATTCTGACCCTATGAAAGAGTACTTTAAGGGTCTTTTCAAGGAAATCTACCATGAACCAACGGCGCCACCTTCCACTCAAGTGACTCCAGCCGCTCCGGCGGTTGTAAAACCTCTCCCTATTGGTCCGCCTCCAGCTCTTCCTCCCCTGCCCCCATTGTCTCCCATAGAGAAGACACCGGTAGAGCTGGATAGCACTTTAAAACCTGTGGCAGCCCAGCCGTCTGCCACCGATCCGTTGGGTGACCCTCAAGCAGATCAGGATAGCGATGAGCAGCCCCACTCTGTCAGAGCATTCCATGATCAGATTCTGGATATGATGGCCCTCATCAACATTCCAGAACCTGAGGCCCCTGCTCCACAGGAAGGGGTGCTTTCGGGAGCATTCACCTTGTCACCACAAGAGCGCACTGGCCTGTTCCTCCAGAAGGACGTTTTGGCTGAGGCTTGTAAGGTCTGGGATAAACCCCACACCGGGCTGCATATTAATAAGAGAATCGTCGCCCGTTACAGGCTTCACACCTCTGAGGAGATAGCCTTGCTCCCTTCCTCGATAGTGGTAACTTCGGCCACACTTCAATCCAAGTCGGCCTCTGTGACCTCTACAACTGCGGCTCAGATTCTCTCCAAGGAAGACAAAATTCTGGACTCCTTGGGCAAGAAAGTCTTTGCTAACTCAGGACTGCAACTTCGCCAAGCAAATACCGAGCTGATCCTGGTGGCACCTAATATGAAGCTGTGGAGGGAGTTGGCTGATTTCCAGGAGTGCATTCCTTCCGATAGGCAAGACGACTTCAAGGCCGGTTTGTTGGATGCTAGGGAGTTGGCATAGAATATCCTGGAGGCTGCGGCACACCATGTGAATACTTGAGCTCGAGACCTGATGGTGGGAATTGACACCTCCCACCAAGCGTGGCTCCATGTGACGAAGTTTTCAAAGCAGGTACAAGATAAAGTTCTGGACCTTCCTTTCGACGGAAAGGAGTTGTTTCATTCTTCTACGGATGATGAACTCACAAAGACCAAGTCGAGTACCCAAACCGCCAAATCCTTGTCAGTCCTGGAAAAGGTCCCAACTAAGGCCCCTTACACCCAGAGGTCAGGGTCTCAGTCTCGATCCTTCTCTGGCTTAAGAGGGTTTCAGGACCACCGGGCACGCAGAACTGACCCTCTGGTTGGTGTCACCTGTCGAAAACAACAACGTTGTCGGTGTTTCTCTCGGCCTTCAGCCTCCTCTCCAGGAGCAGGTAGTCCCCCTGCTGACAAATCTGCAAAATGATATTTTTTGTGGGTCGCACGAGACTCCGGTGCAAGGAAAAATCTCGTCTCATCTGAAGGCGTAGCAGAACATCACCGACGATTGGCGGGTTTTGTCCATCACTCGGGCAGGATTTTACTTGCCCCTCCCCCTACCCCACCCTTCAAGCCTCCCTTCCAAAAGACCGGGACACCCTCCCTAAGAGCCGATGTTCAGAAGCTTCTAGACCTTAGGGCGGTGGAACCTGTTCTATGGTGGTCATCGACCAGCAATCTTACGGTGGGGGCCTCCTTTCAGGAGCCCTGCCTACAAGTGATAATTACTACAGACTTCCTCCCTCCTAGGGTGGGGAGCAACTCTGGCTCATCTCCAGGTTTTCGATCTAAGGACACCGCAGGACAAGCAGTTTCATATAAATTATTTGGAACTCCTGGCCGTTTTTCTGGCGCTGAAAGCGTTCCAACCATCCATCACGAACCGGGTGGTCCGCATCCACATGGACTACTCGGTATCCATGTTTTACATCAACAAGCAGGGTGGTACCAAGTCAGCACCTCTTGTGGCCCTGGCCATTCAGATGTGGGAATAGTCCATCCAGCACAGCATTTGGCTGCTGGCGGTACACATCCCGGGGCAACTCAATGTGACGGCAGACTCACTCAGCCGACAGACAGCGGCCAGCTACGAGTGGGAACTGAACATGGAAGTCTTCTCCAATATCTTTCGCCAATGGGGCACACCAGAAGTGGACCTGTTTGGAACTGCCACAAACAGGAAACTACCTCTTTATGCATCCAGGAATGGTCTCGAGATCTCTTCTCTAGGGGATGCTCTCGAGATTCTGTGGCACAACATGAGGCATATGCTTTCCCACCTATTCCTCTGATTCATCAGTCACTCTGCAAGCTCAGGAATGCTTCGAAATGCACTCTCCTGTTCATAGCTCCTTGGTGGCCAGCCAGATTCTGGTTTACTGAACTTCAGCATCTGTTGATTTGTCCTCCGATCAGACTGCTGCTGATTCCCAACCTGCTTCCCCAGTGCGATCAGCAGATGTGGCAACCCCACCCCACAATTATTTCAGCTTGGCGGCCTGGTGCCTGAATTGAAATCCCTAGCGCAGTTTAACCTGTCTGAAGACAATATGCGCATTATCCAAATGGCCAGGAAGCCTTCTACGAGGTCTGCGTATAGGAGTAAATGGCTCCGGTTTTGTCACTGGTGTTTAGCTAAGCAATTAGACCCCAGACATGCTACGATTGAAACTGTCCTTTCGTTCATTTCTCATTTGACATCCATGTCCTATCCCGTAGGACTTACTTGTCGGCTATTGCCGCCTACCTGTCCACTGATGCCTGTTCCTTTTCTTTAACAAACCCAGTCATTAAGAGGCATTTCGCAGATTTATTACATCATTTTCCACATGTACGCAGTCCTCACCCAAAGTGGGATTTAAATGTGGTTTTGACCGCCTTATGTCATAAGCCATTTGAGCCTAAGGCCACAACAGATCTGAAGTACCTTTCTTGGAAGATTGCCTTTTTGATTGCAGTGACTTCGGCAAGGCGTGTAAGCGAGCTTCAAGCCTTGACCGTGGAACATCCGTTCCTTACCTTTCACAAGGATAAGGTTGTGCTCCGCACTCATACTTCTTTCCTTCCTCAAGTAGTGACAGATTTTCATTTGAATCAATCTATATCATTATCTGCCTTTTTCCCAAACCCGGCCTCAGATGCCGAAAGAGTTTTACACAATCTAGATGTCAGACGAGCTCTGAAGTTCTATCTGGACAGAGCAACTGAACTCAGGGGCTCCTCACAACTCTTTGTTACGTTCGGAGACCCGAAAGGGAAACACGCTTCAAAAGTTACTATCTCCCGATGGATTGCCTCCATTACCTCAGAGGTCTATACCATTCAGCGCATTCAGCCTCCGAAGGGCATTCATGCCCATCTTGTACGTGGCAAAGCGGCTGCTGCTGCCTTCCAAAAGTATGTTCCCTGGGAGACCATTGTCAAGGTGGCTACGTGGGCCTCCCCATCAGCTTATTGTAGCATTACTGCGTGGACCTGAGCTCCAGGGCCAATGCTCAATTTGGTCAGGCTGTTCTTAAAAACCTCTTTCAGTAATGAGTTTCCATCCACCCGTATTATCTGTGAGGAGTGCTTTGGAATCTCCCACAAATATGGAGGAAAGGTGACGGGACGTAGGAATTCAACAAAGTTACCGTAGTGACTACCTTACTCCTAGTACATAGACCCCTTTCCTCCATACGCCCGCCCGCCGTCCAATCTAATAAGTATCCACTATTATTGCATAATTGGTCACAGACCTGGCGATAGAAAAGGACTGACGGGCGATGTGTGGGGCGGAGCTCAGGAGGGCGGGGTTACGTGCAGTACCCTGCATAAAAAGAGAAGGACAACAAATTTCAATTTTTTTATGCTTTTTGGAAAGTGCTCCGGTCCCGTCCCGAAGGACGGAATGTCCCACAAGTATGGCGGAAAGGGGACTATGGACTAGGAGTAAGGTAGTCACTACGGTGAGTAACTTTGTTATTGTTCGTCAAAGATATCCCTCCCGTGCAACCGACCCAGGCAGGGAGGAACTGCAGCCACCCTGGTGGCTCCAAGAACAAAGAAGCACTAGAGAGATCAACACAGCCGATGAGTTGGGGAGACCGATGCAAGACCGGTCTGTGTTGAAGTCAAGGTTGCAAGTGGCAACATTGTGTAATGAGCGCTGGAATGAACATTGTTAAACGTATGTGATGAAAGACACAAGTAAAGCTAAACTGCTGATGAATGTCTGAACTTGAGAAGGAAAGATACCATACCGTTGACAGAGTGGTCCGGCACCGTGAATGTGCTCAGTTGAAGGTCTTTGTAAGGTATTCCGCCAAGAAGTGGCATAAACGAAAGTAGAAGATTGATCAGAACATTGTGTGAAGTGAATCAAAGTGGTCCTGTGACGGTTTAAGCAAAACCCATCACACATTTAAAAGTCTTCGATTTTGATATCAAGAGGAAACCATAGAAAGTGAGATTACATGGCCCGAGCCTGAACGAGGGAGACCAAATGTGGATATTGTGTTCAAGGAATCTGAGCCCGAACATGGGAGATCCATGATCCAAGTCCGAATGAGGGAGATCAGAAATTGACAGAGCTAATTCTGCAGCAACAAAAAATTTTTCAGACAGTATAAGTACCCCAATCCCAAACACTCCAGAATTTGATGATTTCCTAACTATAAGTGAACATGAATGCACTGGCCATCTGATGGTCAGACGATCCCAAGTCCCTGATATCCCCACTGTAACCTTAGTACAGATTGACTCATAAAAAGAACGTCGTCCTCATACCAGGAACAAACGGCATCCAAAAGAAATATAATTATATATTTTGTACAATATCTCTTCTGTTGCCTTGAATGAAATATTGTAACAGATTGCTGTACTTTAAGTGAATCTGATCATTCCGCACGCACAATCTTACGGGTCACTACACTGTGCTAACACTGTCTTAACATTCTTCTTATTCGCACATGCAGGGTTCTGCGACTGTTGATTGTACATGTATAAACGTTGATAGGCGTAGGCATTAGGATCTAAAATAGATGTTGCCTCCTATTGAACACCCTGATGCACTATCTCATCAATTAACCCATGCTATAAGAAGGCCTACCCATTTTAGTCCCTGATCACCACAAATGTACTACTACGCATTCCTGGAGTATCTAGTACAGATATACCCACAACTTGAGCAAAGCGCATACCCTGTCCTTCCCACACTCAGACACTGTTCCATGCGTAAAATATGGGAACAAATATTTGCATGGGCATTGAGTGACTATTTAGTACGCAGAGCTCAAAGGTACTTACAAATACTTGTCAAATCTTGTGAGTCTGGGTGCAATGGAATTGAGAAAAACGTGTTTTTGAGATCGATAGCGGTGAAACATGTTGCTTCAGCCGGGATGCCACATAGGATTGAGGCAGGGTTAACTGCCACCGGGTACTCTGCTTCTACAATGTGGTTAAGGGGGCGCAAATCCTGGATAAAATGCCACAACCCCCCATTCGCCTTGCAAACGGGTGCACTGCAGTGTTGCATGGAGATTCTGATGGTACTAGGATGCCTCTATCGATGAGGGCACTGATTGTCTCATAAATGCCTTCATCTCCTTCCTTTGTCAGGGGGTATTGTCTGACCTTTGGTAGGCTGGCTCCTTGTTTCAACTTTATCTTTACTCCCCCTATGCTTTTTATGCACCCTACATCATACAGACTTGTTGTCTATAGTATGTAGACAAATCCTCTTCGCAGAACGGGATGGTGCCTCCAATGCCATTGCCATTCTCTGTGCCACCTCTCTGTATGTTATGCGCAACCAGACATACACACTCATCCCCAACATCATCTCGCTTTCCCCTTTCTCTTGTGAGAAGAGTTCCTCATCAGACACATGTCTTAGTCGACACCCTTCAGTGCAAATATTGCTCTCCATGCCTTCCCCTTGTCATCTAGGGCTTGTACAGCAACCCAATCCTCCCTTGCCACAAGTCCCTCAATGTCAATGGACACAAATGCTCCCTCCTTTTCATCTGCTGGTGTCTCTGGCCTAAAGAGGTACTCACCTGGTCTTCTCCAAACCTTTCCTGCAATTCCGGGCAGCCATGCAAGGGCCATGTCTGTCCCGTATTGGAAAATATGTGGGTTAATTGCCCCCCCCGTACACGTTTCCCACAATATGCCTCTAGTATTTGCCTGGTAGTGAGCATGTGAATCCCTGGTGTGGAGCACACTATGCCTTTGTCTGTAAATGAGATGGTCATGTTTAGTCTGCTCATTATGTCATGTCCCAATATATTTGCAGGTGCTTGCTTAGAGTAGAGGTAAAGAACGTTGTGATCACCTATAGATAAGGAGATGTTATCAGTGAAAGGAACCACTTCTCGAGCCGCAGGATTAGATGTGACCGACAGGATGGTACACTGTAAAGATTGGAGGGGGTGTCTGTACTTCTGCTCTCTGTATGGCAGAGGAGAGGGACAGAGGACCCCAGCCAAGATTCGCCATTCGGTAAAACGTGGGCGAGCAATCAAGGCCTAGCTCTCAGGAGGTGATGCAGGCTGGTACTTAAGTACAGTGTAGTTCCCGAGCATCCACAAAGGAATGTATGTACACTATGTTAGTGAAAATACAGTCTTTATATAAATAAGGTTCATGTTATGTACACAATCACAATAGCACACTTTGTGCTCCGACAATTCTAAAATGGTAAATGTATACAGTTCTAGGTGGTACCACGATTATTCTGATTCCATTAAAATGCATCAACTGTACTCAGTTCAAATAGAATACAAATCAACACAGCAAGACGATATCAACCATAGACTTAGGAGGAAAACAAGTTGGTTAGAAAATTTGCAGAATACTGGGCCCCTACCGCTAGGCACAGTTCTGTGTGAGGATCCCCCCCACCTGGGCAACCTGTAAATGAAGATGCACTACAAGCCCAGTCCATATATTGTCTATCAGAGTCTTATCTCCTTCTATGAAAGTTCTACTGCCCCCAAAGTACCTGGTTTTGTAGAGTTCTTCAGTGAGTCATCGACAGGCCCTTCTTGAGCGCACTCCCTTTCAGGCAGGAGCCGCATGTTGTCGAGATTCAGTGAAGAAGGAGGTGAACGTTTGTTATTGAAGGAGCAGCTTCGATCTTCGTGATGCTCATTGACAAAAGCTTGTGAACGCCCTGTGAAGAAGAGGCGTGAGGTGCACCTCGATGACGATAGTTTGTTGCTGCAAAGAGTCAGTGAAGAACTTTGGCCCAGCAAGTGCGTCGGATTGTGGTGCCTGGCTTCGGTGAACGGGACCGGGCCACGGCTGTCTTCAGTAGCTTCGTCTGTGTCTTGGAGGTCTTCGGGAGGCGGGAAACCCACCGCCGGATTCTCCTCAGTCGTCGGCAGCCTTGAATTTCTCCAGCGGTCGACAATGATGAATAAGGGAGTGCTTGGATCAAATGTTCTTAGGTAAAGGGAGCACTGCGGCTCTGGTCGGCGATGGCGGTCGGCGACTGTGGATGGCTGTCCGGTGCTTCTCTTTGTTCTCCTCGGTGCTCCCCTTCTCCGGTCGGCAGCCTTTCGTAGGTCTGTCTACCAGGAAGCTTTGGCAAAGATCAGCTGGTGCATGATAGTCCCTAGTAGCTCGGCAAGTGGTCTCCTAACCAGGTCCTCTCTTGGATCAGTTCCTGAAGACACAGCAATTTTCAGATTGCAATGAAGGGAACAGCAGTTCACCTTCATCTTCTGGCTCGGCTTCGAGAATAAGCATCAAGTATCAACTTCAGATTCTGAACGATTTCTAGCAGTGAGAGGCCCCCAGATACACTGTTTATCTGCCATTCACTCTGCTGGGTCACACTCAGGCAGCCAATCACTCAGAAGGGCATTCAGGCAGTCAGCCAGCCAACCAGGCTCACAGTGCATTCAGGGCATTCTTCTCCATCCAGACACTCGTAACACAGAATGTGGATCTGGACAAGTATCGCGCCATTCAACACTCCACAATGCATTCATACCAGTTTTGGGCAGGGCTGTCTCAGTCATTGTGTCAAACGCCAGATACTAGACACCCATAACAGGAAATGCGTATTCGTCACACACTCCATTCACCCAGGTCCCACCCCACGATCTTACCCACAACATACAGTCATTGGGAAGGCTCCAGCCAGTCTGGCCTGGACTTCCCCACAACATCATATATGGATATTCCACCCAACAGCCAGTCAGGGGGAAGGGACAGAGTCAGGGCTTCCCGGGACTTCGGGAAAAAAGCTAACAAGATGCCCCAGGGGTCATCTTGTCTCCATCAAGAATCCACCAATTCCAATGACATGGCCTGGGCATCCCAATATGGAGGACACTCAGGGCGCCTGTCAATTCAACACGGAGCTGCCACTAGCCCATACCCAGCTCTGTGGGCCACACACAGGTGCCCAAAAACATATACTAGGAGTACAGGGTCATACTCTCACCCATGGGTGCCATAAGGGTATCCCAAGGGTCTGTTCACCAAACCAAATACAGGAACATGAACATGAATTCCTGCCCGGAAAACAAGACAGAACATACATGATAAAGCAATAAAGGACAAGGATACGGAGGCCCTGTCCCTCTGATGTATTTCCAGCATCACAGACGCAACAAGTTCATCTGTGGGCCGTCCTATTGGGAATATAATGACTGTCCATTCCCTGTGTAGGGGTTATGTCCCACTATGGTTACCCCTCCCATCCTTGTCACTGGCACCATTGCCGCTGTGTCCATGGGTTTTGATGAGTTGTCCCTTAACTGTGTTAGTTGTTGTGCTTGTTGTAACTGTTGGGGCAACTGTGCAGCTATTTGTTGTGTTGTTTGTTGGGGTGCCGGCATTTGTGATATCATTGGCATTATCTGTTTTTATGTCTGTGCTGGATGCATAGCGTGCTGTGGCATATTGGTTGTTGCCCTGTCTGAAGGTTCTGCGTGTAGTAACCTGTCTGCCCACCCTGGTAGCTCTGTTGCCCTTGATCAACCCATCCTTGTTGTATCCCTCTGCTTCTAAATATGCGGGGAAATGTGGCTTAGCTGCCCACAGGTCCAGCACTGGGGTGGCTCACGTACTTTCCATGGGAATCCTCTTCCTCCCTCTCCCTGTTCTTGTTGCATCTGCTGTGAGTATCACCCAAATCTCTTTCCTGGGTGATGTGATTGTGGTCTGAAACTCCACCCTCTTTGCAACCCTCCCCTTCTTCTACTGTTATTCTGGTAACCACCCATTCCCATATACCCGCCTCCCTGTTGTGGTGCATATTGCTGCATAGTGTTGTATTGCTGCGGTGGGTGGAGTTGAGGTTGGGGTTGTGATACTGCCGTCTGTGCTTTTGGGGCTGGGCTTGTTATAAGCGCGCCTTCTAGTGCATATTTGGATAATTTCTTTTGGACCAATTTTGCTTCATCTGCCTTCCTGTCTTCTGCCTTTTGCTTAATCTTTTCTTGCCATAGCCTACAATGGTGTACTATAGTTAGTTGTATTTATGACCACGCCTTAGCCTCCATTCCTACCAATTTTTTCAAATGTCTCTGTACTGGCTCTGGTTACCCTTGTAGTAGGATGTGATAAAAGATAGCTATATTTTTATCCCACGGTTCTCTAGTTTCGAGGCGCCAAAGCTCTTTAATCTCTTGGATGTAATTAACAGGATCTTCGTTGTCATGCATCTTGCGTGTCATAATTGCTCCTATATCTGATGTGTTGGGGTATTGTGCCTGGAATGACTGCCGTACTTCGTGTCCTGCTGCGTCACCCAGTATTGAGACCAGCAGGCCCTTGACGTCACATACTGCCAATCTGTGTGTTAGGCAGAATTATATGCAGTACCCTTTGTGAACACCAAACGCAATTAAGACTACAGGTGACAGTACAAATTCACCTTTGGTCAGTGGTCGAAGTGTAAGAAAAGAAGTAGTGGAACTATGTTCCCTGCTAGCCTGTCCCGCTCCTCACAAACCCCATTGCCCTGCCCCCTCCCACACACAATACAAGCCCCCAAACACATTTGCCTGCTGTTTAAGGGAATGTTCAGTGCACTGCACTGAATGTGCAAGTTTCAACTTCTTCCTACACTGTTATTTTAAAACGAAACCGTCCCGGAACGGTTTCTTTTTAAAATAAAGGTATAGGAGCTGTAAAACATAATTTAAAAAAGTAGAGGAGCACCGCTCCAGACCGCTCCCGCTCACTTCGACCACTGCCTTTGGTACAAGCCTGTACTACACACTTAAAGTGGTAGCAGCCAGACTTATCTCAAGAGTAAGTGAGCAGTATCAAATAGTTACACAAAGGACAGCAATTACTATGATTCAGGCAAACACTGACTCAAGGTTTTCAAGTAAAAGAATATACATTTATTTCACTCTTCAGTTGTATAACATTACACCATTATAAGCAACTTAAAAATCACACTCTTAATACACCACACCAATCACAGACAAGTTAAGCTCACAAAAATGAAGTGGGAGTAAAATGGCACTCCAGCAATTTAAAAGGGAGGGAAAGACAAAGTTAATAAAAATGAACCACACCTACAGGTAAGTACTCAGGGCAATAGAGCAAGAGGAACTACAGTGATAGAATCAGGTATAAAAGGCTTAGGGCCAAAGTCAATAGGACAAAAGTCTTTTGCTCAAGATCACACGGTTCAGGGTAGTTCGCGGTAAAGATCGTGCCACAGGTTTCAGTCAAGGTTGGGTGGTAGAAAAGTTAGTTCAAAGAGAAGAGAAGGACCAGCCCTCATATTGGAGAAAGATTTCACACACTTTCCCCGCGGCTGAACGAAACGAGCAACCGGGTTTGCACAGTACCTTAAAATGGAGAGGAAGCTGCAGCTGAGGCAGATGTTCCTGGTAGTTCCTGCAGGCTCACGGTTCCTGAAGCGACTGTCGGACTGACAAAAAGTAGGAAGACTGGAGGGTCCTGCACTGCCCTGGGAAGAAACCAGCAGCAGAGCAAAGCAACGGATAAAAGGTGCGCTCCTTAAAACCCAAGCAGGGTCCGACCTTCCTGGCTATCCGACCCACTGTATCTCTGTACAGCGAATTCGACCAGAGGAGGGGTCCTGGCTTGCAGTTTGGGCGAACTGGTTGGTCCCACCACCTCAAGGGAAGAAGTTTCCTGGAGGATCTTCTGTCGTGGATTCTGAAGATTCGGACCTGCAGGAGGGCTTCACCGGGCGGTTCAGTCGTTGAAGGGGTCCTCTTCCATTATCTCCTCGTTGGTTCTTTCGTTCCAGTGGCGACTCTACCTTTGCAGTCCCAGAGACCTACTTTTTTATGCAGTTTTCCCCCATTCATACATGCTGAAGTCTGAAGACCCCTCCCTCACATCCTGCCTACCCAGACTTTCTGGCGCCTTAAGGAGGGCTTCTGTTAAGAAGCCTGTGAAAAGACGGCGAACAAAGGAATGAACCCTGGTTTGGCGTGCAGAGAAGAACACGAGAAAGAGTTTAACAAAAAGAAATGGCGAATAAACCCAGCCGGAGCCAAAATAAAATGTATTTGGTCAAGCTGGTTTATGCTTGAGGCTAATATGATAGCCTAAAACAATACCATGGTTATATAAGATAACCGCAGTCGAAAAGTTAGGGTAGTTACCACTGCCACCATCCAAGTCTTGATGTAAAGGGAGCGAAACAGTGCTCCAAGAGACCCAGACAAAAAGAGATAGGAATTAACCCTTTCCAATACTCCATGAAAGATAGAGTGTACTAGGTCTGTAGTTTAAAGAGACTACATAAAGTTAATGGCAACTTTACAGGTTTTTGGGAGACAGTAGTCAGTCCAGAAAAATTGAGTCAGAGGGAAGTCTAAAAGACAATCCTGTGTCACTGCACTGAAGGTGCTATGTAACACAAACACACACAAAAAATGGTGCTCATGGACTAGGTGAGGCTTCAGAGCCCAAGATCACACACATGGTAAAAACACACACAGCAAAACACATGTAAGAGTGGGGAAAAGGCTCACACACTTACCAGGTGAAAAAAAAAATCTAGAAATCCAGCAAAGCTGCTGAGGGACTCATTAGGTAAGGGAAATTAGCCATTTATGAGAATTCTCTGTGTCCCGCCATTAACTTCTCCATCTCGTAAATCTATTTCCTCGCTACCCCACTCAAGGATGGTAATCTGCATTTGATGTTTTCTTTGTCTGTGTGCTTCCAGGGCACATACTGTGGTCTTGTCCCTCCTCTTTCTAATAAGGGCATCTGCGAGTACACTGCCCTTTCTTCGGGTGTCCTGGAAGGTCTTGGAGCCTGTTGTAAGGTGTTTGCGGGGGCCACCCCTTCTGTTACGCCTTGAGTTTTGTTGCCACTGCCCTGTCCCCCGCCCCACTCTTCTTGTGTTCTACAAGCTTATGACATCCCGCTACCCCTTTGTGTTACATAGAGTTTACCTGGCCACTCCCTTTCTTCGTCACTGCTTTTACTGTCCCCATCCATCTCCTCCGCATCGCTACAGAATCCGTTAGAGAAGGTCAATTTGCGTGGAAGGGGATAGCGCATGGTTACTGTCTCATGATCAATATTTGTGAATCCACATATATTCTCCACCCCCTTTGCCCCTCAGGATATGACCTCGCTCCCTCACAAATGCATCCGTTAGGGGCATTTCCATTATGTTGTCGTCCTTGTTGCTCTTCATTGCGTCTTTTCCTGTCTAGCTCTTCCTTTATTGCTTCGCTCACCCTTTTGAGTGCCCGCTCGTCCTCGTCCCTCTGATCATGTTCTCTTACCAACTTTGCCAACCTTAACTCCTTCAATCTCCCCTCTTCATACTTACGCGTTTGTTGCAATAGTATTTTCTTTCTCCACAATGCCATTTCCCTCTCCGTCTCTTCCTCCCTTTTTCTCTATTTCCTTCCTTCCTTTCTCCATCTCCGTGACTTCTTTGCTCCCTTCTTGTTTCCCTCTATTACTTCTCTTTGCTCCTTCTCCAGTACTGCCAAACGTTTGTTCCATTCCTGCTCATGCAACTCTAGTTCCTTTTCTAACTCTCTCTTCCGCTCCCTTATCTCCTTTTCCAATTTTGCTTCTTCATCGCCCCACAGTTGCTCTTCCCTTGCACCTTCTAATAGTAAAGAATTGTTCAGAATACTAAAAGAGCAGGAAAAGCCCACAGGCCCCACTCAAGACCCTATTCAAAATATGAAAGCTGGTGCACAAGCATCCAGGATGCCATAGCGGGCAAATTGGTTACGATTACGGAGTCTATTGAAGGAAAAAAGCTGCTCTTGAACCTAAATAACTCTGTAGTTGGGTCCCCTTCGCCAGACAGGAGTAATTTGAATGCTTCGACTTTTAATTTTTCATCTATTTCAGAGGCTGAATTAGCCAACACAATTGCACAACTTAAAGTCACAAGCTGCAAAGGGGATCCTTGCTCTGCGATGATTATTAAGGAGTGCTGGCTTGTACTAATATCAGCGATCACAACATTTGTTAATGCCTCTTTCGACCAAAACTGCGTACCCAATAACATCAAAGCAAAGACTGATAACCAATACTACATTTTTGTTGAAGATTCTTGACAGAGTGGCATATAACCAAATCGCTCGGCACCTCAATAATGTCCATTTCGAAGGGATTGGGTCCTCCGACGTATTCCATATCTATGACAGGTAATGTCCACAGCTGTGCTGCTTCGCAAATTCTTTGGCGTCTGCGTCGATGACGTCGATGCGCCGTCCCCGAGGACCTCCTCCGACGGCCGACGTCACCCGATGTGATAAGTAGGATGCACAACGCCCATAGCCACAGTTCTGTTTTTTCCACAAACGTGTTCGCTTCGTGAATCTCGGTACGCCTCGACTTGTTGGAGTTTGCTGTTTTCCATTCTCGGTTCGTTGAACCTGTTTGGTTTGTTAAGACCTGTTCGTGACGATGTCTTCTTCGTCTTCAACCCCGTGTCCGGGCTTTAAGAAATGCGGGGACTGTGGGTCCAAGATGTGGGTCACGGACTCGCACGACGCCTGCCTCTGGTGCCTCGGGGAGGCCCACGATACGGACGACTGTGTCGACTGCAAGTCGCTCACGGCAAAGGCCTTGCGGGAACGCAAGAAGAAGCTGTCGGTAGGCTGAGTGTTTAAGCCCCAGAAGTCGAGGTCTGCAGGGCTTTCGACGGATGACTCGAGGGGCGACTCTCTGCGTCATCGTCGGAAGTCCAGTGGGTCTCCTTCCAGGAGTCGGTCTCGCCACTCCTCTGCCTCTTCGAGGCATTCCCGGAAGCGCCAGCATAGGTCGCCTTCCCCGTCCTCTTCCGAGGACTCCGCCCGTCGGCGGGTTGCTTATTCGGGGGGTATGGCGCTTCAGGCGGCCAACTCCATATGTGCCTTGTCTCGTTTCACACACACTCTGTGGAACTGTGTTGCATTAGTGGCTGATCATATTCCTGAAGGGGACGAACGGGATGGTTTCCTTGCTATGGTTCAGGATGGCAAGGATGCCATGTGTGAGGCTGTTCAGTCGGGTTTGGACTTGGCGGATTGTGTCAGCCGGTCCATGGCGGCGAGCACCGTAATATGCAGGTTTGCGTGGTTGCGGAAGTCTGGGTTCGCTCCTGATGTGCAGTCCCGGCTCCTCAACATGCCTTTTGACGGTGAACACCTTTTTGGCAGCAAGGCTGACGAGAGCCTTGAGAGGTTGCAGACCTCCAAAGCTGCAGCAAAGTCGCTGGGCGCTGCAGTTCGCCAACCTGTGCCTTTTCGTCCTAGGGGACAACAATGGAGGGGAGGTTCCTTTCGCTATTACTCGTCCTTCAGTAAAGTGAGGGGAGCTAGCAGTCAAAGAGGCCATCGTAAGAGTGCCAAAGGTGGAAGCAAAGGTACTCGAGGTGCCAAGGCCGCTTGGGCAGTTGCCTCTTTGCCCTCAGGTAACGCCGTAGCCGCTACCACTCAGTCATGAGGCCAGGTCCCATGGTTCGCCGGTTGGGGGAAGGCTAGCGCAGCATCTTGTAGAGTGGCAAGCCATTACTTTGGATGTGTGGGTTCTGGAGATCATAACCCACGGCTACTGTCTTCCTTTTCGGCAGAGGCCTCACGACAATCCACCAGGGAACCTCTCTTTGAAGTGTCCGAATCCGCTCCTTGCGCAGGAAATTCAAGCCCTGCTGGAGAAAGGCGCCATAGAACTGGTGCCTGTAGCGGAGAGGAACAAGGGATGGTATTCCCCTTATTTTTTGATTTCGAAGAAAGACAGGATATTGAGACCCATCATGGACTTGCGCGGTTTGAACAAACTACTCAGGAAGGACAAGTTCAAGATGGTGACTCTTTCTCAAGTCCCTAGGCCCTTCAACTTCAGGACTGGTTGGTGTCTCTCGACCTCAAGGATGCTTACTTCCATGTGCCGATCCATCCCAAGCACAAGAAGTACCTGAGGTTCGCGGTTGGCGACTCACACTTTCAGTTTCGGGTCCTGCCGTTCGGATTGACCTCCGCCCGAGGGTTTTCACCAAGCTCATGGTGGTGGTGGCAGCGCATCTCAGGAAAGGGGGGATTCACGTCTACCCCTACCTGGACGATTGGTTGATCAGGGGGAGCTCTTCCGAGCAAGTCCTGGATCATCTATCCGTCACCTGCCACTCCCTTCACAGGCTGGGCTTCTCCCTCAATTTAAAGAAGTCCCATTTGACACCAACGCAGCGGCTCCAGTACATCGGAGCAGTGTTCGACACGTCCCTGGGGCAGTGTTTTCCTCCTCAGGTGAGGGCTCTTCACATTCAGCAGATTTTGCACAAGTTTCAACTTGCCCAGAATCTCCCAGCGTCCGAGTTCTTGAGACTGCTCGGCTTCATGGCATCCTGCATTCTTCTGGTGCCAGAGGCTCGTCTGCGGATGAGATCTTTGCAGTGGGCACTCAAGCTCCAGTGGTCTCAGTCCTCCGGCAGGCTGTCGTACCCTGTTCAAGTGCCGTCCTCGGTAGCCCGGGACCTTCTGTGGTGGGCCGTCGAGGGAAATCTGATGAAGGGGCCCCATTTTGGCTGCCCTGGCCGGAGGTGACGATCGTGACGGACTCATCCCTCACGGGATGGGGAGCTCATGCCAACGAGTTGACAGTCAGTGGTCGTTGGTCTCCGTCGGAGTCCAGACTCCATATCAATCTGTTGGAGCTGAGGGCCGTCAGGCTTGCCCTGAAGGCTTTTCTGGCGACTGTGCGCGGAAAGAGTGTCCTGATTCTAACGGACAACACAGTGGCCATGCACTACCTCAACAAAAAGGGGGAGGGGGCAGGGTCACTTCCACTGTACAGGGAGGCGATGCAGCTCGAGTTCTGGGCCATCCAGCAGGAAGTTTCGATCTTGGCGGTTCATCTGGCCGGAGACGACAATGAGACAGCGCACACTCTGAGCAGGCAGAGCACGATCTCTCACGAGTGGGAGCTGGCTCAGGAGATTCTCCTGGAGATCTTCGCCCTTTGGGGGACCTCTCAAGTGGATCTCTTTGCCTCCAGTGTCAACCGGAAGTGCGAAAGGTTTTGCTCACGGGAATTTCCTCCCAAAGGAGCCTTAGGAGATGCGTTCGTGGTGGAGTGGTCGTTCCCACTGCTGTATGCGTTTCCTCCAGTCCCCGTCATCCCGCAAGTGCTGCAGAGGTTACGGAGGTTCGGTTCCCGGATGATCCTCATTGCTCCGGCGTGGGCCCAGAGGACGTGGTACCCGGACCTTCTCGACTTGTCCATCTGCCCTCCACGTCGTCTTCCCTACCGAGACGATCTGCTCTCACAGGAGGGAGGTCAGGTTCTCCATCCAGAGGTCAGATCCCTCAATCTTCACGCTTGGCTTCTGAAAGGTTGAGGTATAAGGATTGGGACCTCCCTGAAGACGTGATGGAGGTGTTGTTCTCGGCCAGGCGGCCGGCAACTAAGCCTCTGTACCGTTGCCGTTGGAGAAAGTTCTGCGACTGGTGCAGAGTTCAGAATGTGGATCGGTGAGAACAGTGAAAGAACTGGGGCGTAGAGATCAAGTCTCAGACACCAGAAGAAGCATGCATTGGCTTCATGGGTAGGCCCGAGTATGTTTTAAGCTGATTCTTTTTACTGACACATGCCTTAAAGGTCAAATGCCCCTATACTAAATGGAAGTGATTAAAAGGAAACAACATATTGGGTCCCTTAGGTCCAATAATACAAATGTCTTGATCATCCCTCGCTGTAAACTGTCCAAAACCTGAAATGGAGCATTCTTTGCTACCGCCCCAGTGGCATGGAATGAATTACCTTCTGATATCAAAAGCACTGAATCGACAGCAGTCTTCAAAAGAAAATTGAAGACGTTACTATTCCATTAGTTCTATGTTCTCTCCTTAGAATCCATCTGCAGTTCTTCAGCTTTTTAGTCCAAATTTAGAGTTTGTTCTGTGTTGTCTCTTGTGTTTTTTGTCTGCGCCCTTAAGCCCTTGGGTACCTGGTTGCGCATTACAAATTTATAAACATAAACATGCGTTTCCCTTCCTCTACACCCCTGTCCCAGCTCCAACTCCTCTATTGCCCTTGTCACACCTTCTGTTTCCCCTGTTGTGACCCCTTGTAATTTCAAAAGTACCTGTGCCGCTACCCATTCTTCTGGACCTATTCATGCAAACTCATTTTTTGCATGCTGCAGCCCTTTGTCATTGCGGCCTGGGCTGTCGGCCTCCTCCCGCATCCCTTGTTGTTGGAGTCTTGGGGTATAGACCTTTGGGGCGTATGGTGGTGGTTTATATGTGGGGGTTGACTATCCTTCTGCAGCTTTTAATTCTTGTGATTCCCCTGCTTCCTTCAGCCCAGTGACTCTGTGTGCTCTCACCACCTGGTGCACCACAGATGACCAAACCCCCCCCTTTTTCAGTGACCTGTTTCCTGGTATTTTCAACCTATTCTTTCATATGCCCAAATTCACCCTTGCATACCACTTCAACGTGAGCTTTCACTCATTGCTTCTGCAGCACTGGAACTTATGCATTCCATCACTTTCAGTGCCAATTATCAATGACGCCTTCTAATTCCTAACAAGAGACACAAGCCTTTCAAAATGTATCTGTACAATCTTTGCACTTAGTCTGGTCATGCGAATTGTTCTGTAATGCTATGTATATCACAGCTATACATAGCATTGTAATTGCGTACTGACCGCCACATACAACAAATAAGGTGGCGGTTCACAACATACATTTTACCCACTTGGGGATTTAACATTTATTTTTGCACTGCAGATACACAACTGAACTATCAAACCTTCATTATGATGTGTCTAATGACAATGCAGGCCGGAATCAAATACACATTAGATGTTTAAAACTTTAGTTTATTTACTTACAGTGGATCAGTATATCTTTAATTGGGTTGTACTAACAGACGGGTGAGCCTCTCCTGGAACTCTACGTGAGAGAGAAGCACAGTGTTGCTAGGGAACTCAGGCTCAACCTGGTCACATGACCACAGTCTACTTTAACTTGCTGGGCTGTTATAGGTCAGCACAGACAACACCCACATTCTGCAAGGTTGCAATCGGCCACACGGCAGAAACCACCAGTCACAAATGCATTGAAGCAGTTATTTGGTAAGTCTCCAAAGCTCTGTAACTAAATCCATATCACGCTAAGGTCCCTGCCTTATGTTTAAGACACACAAACTCGGGCTGATACTTACAAAACCCGTTTCCTCTGCTTTCTGTTTTTCTCTGTTTTAGAATACGTTATGACAAGCGGACGACAAGTCTTTATTTGGGAAGTTTAAATCAGGACACAATGCCACACTGAAAATACATTGCGCACTTATTATATAAATCCTGTAAACCACAGGTAAGCCGGAGATCGTTATTCACTCCCATTTGTACTTGAAACTGCAATTTCTAATTTTATTGGTGACTAAGTATGATAACAGCAGGTTGTGTCTGCTCTTACAGATCGAACATACCATATGGAAGTTTCTCTGAGTCTAGATGGTAAAACTACCTAACAACATGCAACCTTTTACACACAGCTAGTACCACGTGCTCTAATTATCAGGTACCCTTTTAGTTAATAACAGCATCTTTTTGTGAAGTGGCCATGCACACTAAGCTCCATTGACTGAACTGTAATGCTATTGAAAATCCGTTTAAGATTGAGGACTGCTCACTTACCATGTCTTTTGTTTTCTTTTCCCCTCCCCTATCCCTCTTCTTTTTTTAGCCTTGTCTCTATACTTTTATATTTGAACTGTTAAACTCTTTTTTTTGATAGACAGTGATGAAGGTGAATTGTGTATTGAAACATGTACAATTTGTTATCACTTTTGGTAGTGATATATTTTTACGCCCTGAAGACAGCCCGGTTAGGGTTGAAACACGTGTTGGCGTTTGGCGGATTTTGTTTATGGAACATTAAAAACACTTTTGTTGAAATTCTCAAGTTGATATTGTGTTCTTCTAACAGCATAACCTGGAACCATTTAGGTGTTTGACAGCTGTAGTTTACAGAACCTTAAGAATACTTACGTGGCAATTTACAAGTTGAAAATGTGTACATTTAATAGCATTACCTGGAACCAACAGAGGCCCTATCATATTCTTTCCACATTGACATAGGTTGGTAGCGTAGATAGTGAGGTATCCCAAATTTCTTGTTTCTATTTGTTTGAAGGGGTTTTGAGAAATTACCCTTCTGGGCACGACTACTGACGCATACCTATTAAACAGTGATTCTTACTCTATAAACATATACGAAAATCAGACCTACTATTGGGTTTGTGCGAACCTCCTAAATAAAGGATAATTTCTCAGACACCTCAACTTATTATACAATGCAGTTTGCCTTTTATTGTCGATGAGCCTCCGCGGCCCTGCACCTTACGCGGCATACTCTTGTACTGCCCTGCCTTCACCATAGCTGTCGAAGTCCGGCACACCACCTCAATCATGCACAGGTGCCGTCGGCGCACTGCCGCTCGTTCACCTGTCTAGCAACCCTAATGCCGTACTGCTAATCCTTCACCGTTTACAACACAATGTCCTGTGCAATGACTTATGGATGAAATCACCAAACTAAAGGTCACAGGAAAGGAACACTTTGTGCGTGCACAGACCAACAATGCGTTATTTCGACCCCACACACCGAAAACCCACAATGCCCCAAAGCTGTCTTCCCACCCCCCAGAGTGGAGTATGCTCATCAACTCTTATATCAACTTTATGTTATTAAACTGCACTTGTCTCGTCGCCTGACGTGTGATACGCTTCTCACTGGGGAAACTTAACCAGTTAATGCACCTTCCGCAATCTATGTTGGCTCCAGCTAACTCTTATGGGAATACGTCATCTGTTCACCAAACTAAAGGTCCAACTTATAAGAATCCACCACATCTACAGCTACATTCACAATTCGAGCCTATCGAGTGACCGATCCTACTTAACACAGGAACCTGTTGCCTCGCAACCTGAATACTCACTAAACATAGAAAAGGAACTTCACCTTTGCTCCGATCCTTACCACCATACACGTGCTACCAACACTTCAATGCCACAAATTATCACTATTTACATTCCCCTCGTTCTATTTAAACATCCTCCCACCCACACAAGAATGTGTTGGTAATTGCATGGACCACAATTACTTTTGTTCCACGTCTGCCAGTGCAGCTCGGCTGCTGACTCCCCGCTCTGTTCGTCTCACCCCCACTCAACTGCGTGGACACATCGTCGACCACGGGCGGGATACTGTTTTAAGTCGGCTCCCGACAACCAATCTCTGGTTGCGCTGTCCTGTTGTCTTGCAGTTCCCACGGTGGTTCTGCAGTCCTCCGAGGTCCGATGGCCTAGGAGGCAACACCTGGCCGGGCTGACGTCACAAACTATCTCGCTGGCACCTCCAACTTGTTAGGGAATTTCTGGCCAGGCAAAGCCGTGCCAAGGGTCCGCGGCCTCCCAGCTCAAGGAAGGCCCTAACCTCTTCCCTTGTCCCAAAGAAGTTGAGGTCCACTCAAGGAGCAACGTTTACTGTGGTTTTATTAGAGGCAACAAAACACACAAGGGTCATATGCACGGAGGGAAGTCCAGGCCCATTTCGCCGCATTCTGGCTTGCAGGCCAGTTTTGTATACATGTGACATCATAGCATGCGTCACTCAGCAGGCTCCCTCCCCAAACCTAACAGTACTCAGGATTGGTCACTGAGTGGTAGTTCCAGTATAGGAACCTATCGAAAACCAATATTAGTGGGTGCTGCTGTGTCAGGTGGTGTACTTGGATCATCCCTGAAAATTGCTACTCTAAAAATGTTACTTTGGATAAGCCCTGTGATTGGTCGATAGCCCCCGCCATCTACCCCCAGACTCCAGTGCCCTGATTGGTCAGGCCGCGGGCCCCCAAACCTATGACAAACTCTGTTCCCAGCCTGTGAGACACCTGTTCTCTTTACATGTATACTATGTGTCAGCGAGGTGCAACTGTGTGTTTGTGTTATACAATAGTGTGTAGAAGACTAATGCCATGAGAGCGTTCCATTCCCATCGTACAAAGTAACAGGAGAGTAAGAAAGTATGTTGCAAACTGTTGTCTAGTCGTGGGACAGCTGCTCTCTCCCAGCCTCCAAGTCTTGATCCAATATCAGCTCGGCCGAGTCACGTGATTCGAGACCACTCTTGCAGGCTTAATTGCTTCGAACTAGCTTATATTTTACAGGGAATATTCTTTGCTGCAGCCGGTGTCACCTTGGCTCTGTGTGTGGAATGCTGTTCGCTACATTGTGACCTTGGCTGCCTTAGCCCTGGCCATAGCTGTTCTGCTTGCACCGCATTTTATGGCTTGAGTGTCATGATTCCTGCCCATCATGTCCCCAGCCCACCAAGATGTCAGGCTGGAGCCAGGCCACGATCACCTACATGGCCCTCAAGGGCCTCTCCATCCCTCCAGAGACCCACTTGGAGTCAGACTTGGCGCTTGTGGCACCAGACTCACTCACTCCTATAGGATAACATTGGAGATTGGACTTGTAGTGCATTGATGGGGACAAGATGGATGCTCCCACATATTTCGGTTCCCAGAACTGCATGTGCAGTGTAGTCTTTGGGGTGTGGTTCAGCCCAGAGACACCTGGGATACCCAGAGACTATTTAAGCCACACCCAGGCTGAGAAACATGCTTTGCGTTTTCTACACCTGCAGCGTGACACTCACCGTGTTCGGATCGGTCTCCTGTAGGCCTGCATCTTTCTTCTGCACACAGCTCCTGCAAGAACAAGAACACTGTTAGGAACAGCCTTACCTTGCGGCGCTTCTGCCCATCATTCATCGCTCCTTCGTTCTGCGAGCATCTTCGGCGGTGTCATTCCCATCCCGGCACGTCGCTTCCTAAGGAAAAGGGAAAAGAACAGAAAAAAGGCATTAGTAAGCATTCAGCAAATCATCGCTTATTTTTAAAGACTGTACAAGCTTCAAACACTTACCTGAATCCCAGCCGCTCTGTGGGAACTCTGTCTCTGGAACTTCTCATCCATCTGCAAGAGGGAAAAGACACTCCAGGTTAGCGTGGAAACATCTAGAGGCGCCGCATACCGCGCTTACTCACTGCATTTCTTCTTCATAACCCCCATCCACGCTGAAAACGTTGCGGCACCTAAAAGACACAGAAAAAGAACTCAGTTCAATACAAATACTAAAGGGTTGCGCTTCGTGCTCTCACTCACGTTCAGCGCTACTCATCTCAGCAGCATGTCGCCATCCCCGGACGCCGGCCATCATCTAAGGATGGAAAGGAACGAAGTTAGATAACTGTTCAAAAGACTCATTATACTTACCTGTTGGACTCTTGCCAGTGAAGTAACTAGGCAGCAACGAGCCCGAACAATCAACGCGCCCCTGTGCTGAAAGCAGGACGGGGAGCACACTTTCCAAGAAAACAAGGTGAGCTGTGAATCAAAGGGAAGGGTTGTTCCCCAGGGAAGAAGGGGTTCAAGCACACAGAGACAATAGGGAGTTAAACTCTACCAATCCTGTGTTTCAGGCCCAGTCTCCAGTCGAGTAGACTCCAGGGAAGGGTTTGAGGTCGTAAGAGGTCAGAACAGGCTGAGTGACGTCCCCGTGGATACCAGGTGAGCATTACATTGAGATTTCTACGAGACTATCATGGCCTACTGTACCTTTCCTAAGGCCTGCTCTGGCTTCTATCATGTGTTCCTCATAGTGTCCAAAGGTTAGTGTGGATCATGGTTGATCAGGTCCCTCGAGTGCTCCTGTTCTTCCATAAGGTTAGTTGCATGTAAGCATTTGCAAGCACATACACAAACTCTTCTGGCTTCTTGCATTTATGCGTTGCTGTAGCTAGCCTAATGGCAAAATAATAAATGTGCCGATAGTATGTATATGCCATTGTCCTCTAACTCATAGGGCTTTACGCACGTGTTCTTCGTGTAGATTGGGTGTGTGAGTGTTCCGAATATGCGGACTGCACGTGTGCTTCCTGTCTAATGTAGCTATCTCGTTGTGATGTCTGTAATGACTTGAGGCATGGCTTCTTGGTGCTTTTAGTCGATTCTGTCCATGTAGTTGTCTCCAGCTCTGTCTTGTCCCTCCTCGTCCACTCTAGGTAGGGTTTGAATTACTGCATGGTTGTATGGTCTGCTGGCAGGGTACCTCTCGTAGTAGTTGCCCAAGGCGGGAGCAGTGGGGATTGGTGTAAGCTCATAGGATTGGCGGCCATGTTGTCGTTGATGCTTCTTTCGGTTGGGGGGTCTCTCAGGACGGAAGGTAGTTTTGGATTTTCCCTCTTCAGTATTCCGCCAAGAAGTTCGCATAAATGAAAGTAGAAGATTGATCAAAATATTGTGTGACGTGAATCAAAGTGGACCTGGGACGGTTTAAGCAAAACCCATCACACATTCGAAAGTCTTCGATTTTGATATTAAGAGGAAACCATATAAAGTGAGATTAGATGGTCCGAGCCTAAACGAGGGAGACCAAATGTGGATATTGTGTTCAAGGAATCCGAGCCTGAACGAGGGAGATCCATGATCCAAGCCCGAATGAGGGAGATCCATGGTCTGAGCCCGAACAAGGGAGACCAAGTGTAAAAATTGTGGTAAAAAGGGGGTCCAAGCATGAAGAAGGGGGAGACCCATGATGAACACTGGAGGCGAGAACTTGTGTATGTGAAGATCCTGATAAGAATGGAACTTTGATATTTGTTTGTGTCATGTTCGCACAGGACAGGGACACAAGGGGGGCCGTTTGTATACTATGGTGAGTAGCTAGCCAGTCAGCCCCAACCTGCACCTTCACCCGGCTGTGCTACAGGAGCCCGATTGCCCCTTCCAAGGTGGCTGCCAAGGTGGGACACAAGCAGAAAACCAATATGGCCACCGCATGTCCCACTAACCCTCACCAGCTTCAGCAGGCCGGACTATCGGGAAGGGCCCAGGGCTATGTATACTACACCCTGGGCCATCTTCCGTGCTTCTCGTTCATTCTGCAAATCCCTAAGCAGTCTAACGCTTACCGCAGCACGCTCCTGCCTGAACTTCACTCACCTGCAATCTGCATCTTCTGCTCCCGCGGAACCTGCATCTCCTACTCCCGATCCTTTGCCGCACCTGGATCTTCATTTCCAGTACCCATCCAATACCTGAAAGACAAGGAGACACGTTCATTAGTTTGCATCCTGGAAAAACGATATCACAAACGCAACACAGCTCGCTTACCTGTACTTGCTCCTGTGGCATACCGCACCTCACACCGGTTACAGCGAAGGCTCAGCAACCTGCACAATCGAGGGGAAAAGGAAGACTCAAGTGAGTAAAATAAGACTCACGCTTAGCCATGCCGGCGCACAGCGCAACGGAAAGACATATAAAAGGCACCCTGCTGGGAAAGACAGATAGTCAGAAACGTTGTATAAAGGAACACTGCATTAGTCGGGCTGCACACGCATCTAAAGACTAAAGGCCTGGTGGCCCCAGCACTTGGCGAGTCACAGCTGGCCCGAACCCGCACACCAGTGAAGGAACTGGCCTATGCATTCTTCTCTTCATTTGCACACGTGTGTCCAGCAGCAATCCACAAGGTGAGTCCAGCACCCCGTTGGCCAGTGTCAAGAGAAATAGAGTCCATTATGTTGGGACCGAAAGATGCACCATTGACCCCATCAGTGCCATTTCTAGTGGAGAAGCCATTGGCGCTTCAAGTGTCGATTTCATCGACACAATCGTCGAGACCATCAGCGATTCCGTCAAAGCCATCCACAAGAGTGTCGAAACCATCAACGCCTTTGTGAAAGCCATCAACGTCTGCAATTTTGACTCCCATATCTACCAACATAATGACAACTTCAATTGAAAAGACTTTCAATCCCCTACCACATTCAGACTTCTGCAAGTATCTCTCTTCAATTTATGAAAAGGCAGAGAAGTCCTCTGAGGAAGAAAGACCTTTGGACTACAGTATGGGACAACATCTTTACCTGAGGAGCTCGTATCTGAGGACTCTTGCATGAAGAATTTACAGGAGTGCCTTCATGAGGCTAGTGGGATTGGCACCTCTGCTGATGTTGAATTTGGAACGGCAGACCCTGGGGACCACGCTGATGTCACATACAGACAGCTAATGTCAAGGGTCATGGAATACATGGGATGGTCGCGACCCACACCTGTTTTTAAGCAGGATGATCTCACAGACATTTTAGATAAAGGGCCACAGTACGGGCCAATTGTCCCTTTTCACCAAGCCCTGCAGAGGAGGGTGACTTCTAATTGGGAGGCACCAGAGGCTATTCTAGCTGTAAATAAAAAAAACTAACAGCTAAATACAGAGTCTCCAGCTCTGACCCTTTTTACCTCTCTAAACACTGAAGTCCAGAAAACCTTGTAGTGCAGGCAGCCACTTCCACAGGCAGAGAAAAGGCCTACCCTGACCATACCCCAGGATAGGGATGACAAAAGATATGACGCCATGGCCAAGAAGGTTGTTTTCGGCTGTATGGCTTTAAAGTTAGCCAATGCTACGTGCACGCTAGCGAGATTCCTGCATACCCTTTGGGAGTGTATTTCTATGGCGGCGACCATATCCCCGAAGGGGAGGAGCGAGACGGTTTCCTTAACATCGTTAAGGATGGGGAGGACGCAATGTGTGAGTCCCTCCAGAGTGGTCATGACTCAGCTCTTGTACAGTGATGCGCAGATTTGCTGAGTTTCGAAAGTCAGGATTCGCCCCAGACGTGCAATTCAGCTTCTCAACATGCCCTTTGACGGCACACATTTATTTGGAAATAAAGATAAGAGTTTGGAGAAGCTGCAAACTTCCAAGTGGCAGCAAAATCCTTTGGAGCTGCAATAAGCCAAACTCCAAACCGCCCCACAGGTACGCCCTGGTAGGGTAGGTCCTTTCACAATTATTCCACATTTGGAAGGGGCAGAGGACAGCTAGGTCAAAGAAGACAAAGAAGATTCTCCCGTGGTGGATGGGGTAGAAGTACTAAAACCGCAACACCAGGGGCTACCATACCTTCAGCCACTGTGTCAGCCTCTCCAAAACCTCTCTGAGGTCTTCATTCACAAGACTGCAGTAGGAGGCAGGTTGTCACAGCACCCGACAGAATGGCAGGCTATTACTTCAGATGCTTGGGCATTGGAAACAGTTGCCCAAGGTTACTGCCTAACTTTCCTGCAAAAACCTCAGTCATCCACTGAGGAACAACTCTTTGAAGGTTCCAAATCTGCTCCTTATGCAGGAGATTTTAACCCTGCTGGAGAAAGGTGCTATACAACCAGTACCTGTAGCATAGAGGAACAAGGGTTGGTACTCCCTATATTTTTTAATTCCAAAGAAGGACTCAGGAATGAGACCCATCTTGGACTTAAGAGACTTAAACAAGTTCCTTAGGAAGGACAAGTTCAAGATGGTAACCCTTTTTCAGATACCTCAGGCCTTCCAGCCTCACGATTGGATGGTATCATAGGCCCTCCAGGATGCTTTCTTTCATGTGCCGATCCATCACAAGCACAGACAGTACCTGAGGTTTGCCATTGGCAAGTCTCGCTATCAGTTTCGGGTTCTGCTATTTGGGCTTACCTCAGTCTGAGGATTTTCACCAAGCTAATGGGGGCTGGGCAGCGAGTCTCAGGAGAGCGGGTATTCACGTCTACTCATACCTAGATGATTGGCTGATCAGAGCCAGTTCCCCAGAACAAGCCCTAGGTCATCTCAGCTATACCTGCCACTCCCTAAACAGGCTGGGCCATCACAAAGACTCCAATTCATCGGAGCAGTCCTGGATGCATCCCTGGGAAAAGCCTCGCCACCAGAGGTGAGGTCTCAAGGCATTCTGCAGATGGTGACCAAATTCCAGAATGCCCAACATCTACCGGCCTTTTATTTTCTGAGGTTGCTCGGCCTTATGGCATCCTGTATTTTTCTGGTGCCAGAGGCTCGCCTGAGAATGAGATCTCTCCAATGGGACCTCAGGACCCAGTGGTCATAATTCTCAGGAAAGATGTCAGATCACCCACATATCCTTGTCTCGCTGGACCTTCAGTGGTGGGCCTGTTGGCAAAAACATCTTGAAAGGAGAACTATTTTGGCAACCATGGCTAGAGATAACAGTAGTGACGACGCCTCACTCACGGGGTGGGGAGCCCATACCAACGATTTGATCATCAGCAGTCGTTGGTCTCCATCGGAGTCCAAACTACATATCAACCTTTTAGAGCTGAGGGAAATCAGACTAGCGATGAAGGCTTTCCTGCCATCTGTACAGGGAAATAATGTCCGGATAATTATGGACAAAACAGTGGCCATGTACTACCTCAACAAGAGAGGAGGTGTAGGGTCACTACCACTGTACAGAGTGGCAATGCAGCTCTGTATCTGGGCAATACAAGAAGGAATCTCTCTATTCACAGTTCACCTAGCCAGAGGGAAGAACACGACGGTGGACGCTCTGAGCAGGCAGAACACAGTTTCCCACTAGTGGGAACTAGCTCAGGAAGTCCTTCAGGAGATCTTCACCCTTTGGAGAACTCCTCAAGTGGTTCTTTTCGCGACCGGTGCCAAACGGAAGTGAGAGCTGTACTGCTCCAGGGAGTTTCCCCCAACAGGAGCTCTAGGAGACGCGTTTGTAGTGAACTGGGAATTTCCACTTCTATATGCGTTTCCTCCAGTCCCTGTCATTCCTCATGTAATAAGGAGGTTGAGAAAGTTCAGGAAATCCATGATCCTAATTGCCCCGTTTTGGGCCAGGAGGATGTGGAACCCGGACCTTCTCGACATGTCCACCTGCCCTCCGATTCATCTTCCACAAATAGAGGACCTTCTCTCACAAGAGGAGGGTCAGGATCTCCATCCAGATATCTGGACTCTCAGCCTTCATGCATGGTTTCTGAGAGGCTGAGATACAAGGATTGAGACTTCCCGGATGACGTAATGGAGGTTTTGCTTTCAGCCAGACAGCCAGCAATCAAATATTTATACCGCTGCCATTGGAAGAAGTTCTGCAGCTGGTGTAGAGATAAGAATGTTGACCCTTTCTCATGTAATTCACCTATGGTGTTATCTTTTCTGTTGCATCTAGCAAATCTGGGGCTCCAGATTGGTACCGTCAAGGGATATCTGGCAGTGCTTTCTATTTTTAAGCACGCTTCAGAGGAAGTCTCCTGCTTTAGGATTCCTCTAGTACTACAGTTTTTAAACGTACTAACTAATGTTTATCCCCCAATCCCGTTTCAAACATTACAAACAATGAGGACTTACGTGTTTAAGCTTCACAGCCTTACATTACAAATTACAATTTTCAGTCCCCCCCCCTCCCGCCCCTTTAACTCGAGCCCCTGTGTCAATGTAATGGTCTTACTTTCCTTCAGGCGTAATTATTGCTGTTATCTTTTCCGTATCATCATCGCTATGGTCGGCCTGGGAGGGGCCCACCATTGAGGCCACCAATTGTCTCCATGCTATTAGGGGTCCCACCTCCTCCTCCCCTCCCCTGCTAACTGCTTCATACCCCACAGCTGTCTCAGCCTCTGCCCACTTCAAGAGGTCTGCCCACCACATCTCAATTCTGGGCCGATTGGCTGCTTTCCAGCACATTGCAATTCTCCGTTTGGCCAGGATGTGGGCCAGGTCCTTCATCTTACTGATGTGCCTTAGGTTGCACGGTCTGGTAAAACCCCCAAGCATGCATGCCCAAGCTGTCTCCACATCCAGCGTAATCCCCTTTCCTGCTAAGTGTATCTTCAGCTCTGTCCAAAACCTTCCCACCTCCGGGCAAGCCCAAAACATGTGTAGCATCCCAGCTTCCTCCTCCCCGCAGCAAGGGCATTTCTGTATCTCCGGACCACCAAATTTGGCAATTCTGCTGGGGGTCAAATATGCTCTACGAGTGACATATAGTTGGACCTGCTGGAGCCTCGCGTTTCGAGACACCTTCTTATACCACCTTTGGGCTCTATCCCATTGCCCATCTGACATGGGTTCTCCCACCTCCTCTTCCCAGTCTCGCCTCAGTTGGAGCAGCTCCTTCCCCACCCTAGTCTCCAGTAGCTCATATATGCAAGATATTTCATGCCCACCCTCCGAGATATCATACATCGTCTTGATGGTAGCATAAGGTTGTTCCGCAAGCACTGCCTCAAGCCAACATTCTCGCACCCGTTTAATGATTCTGGAATAAGTAATATGTTGGCCTTTATGCACCCGGTGTCCTCGGTTAGCCTCTGAAAGTCCAGTGCCTCCCCTCCTCCCATATATCTCCAAGGGTAGCCAGGCCCATCGGTTCCCAGTATCTACGGACCCCTTTTATCATTTGGGAGTCTTTCCCGTATAGCGCCACTAACGGCACCTGCGGGGAGAATGGGGCTGGGTTTCCCACAGTTTGCCACACTCTACGCCACATTTCCCAATCTAGCAGCAACAGTCTCGCCATTCCTAGTACCTTTGGTTTAGGCAACCACACTGTCTAACTAAGGAAGTAGGGAGCAGCGTCCCTACACAACAGCCTGGCTTTAGCCAGTTCTTCTTCTGACAACCACCTGGCCACATATTGCAGCTGTCCTGCCAAGTAATATAACTCAAAATTCGGCAGGTTTATACCCCCCCCCCCCCGTCACACGAGTTTTGTAATTTCCAGAGGGCCACCCTGTTCCTGGAATTGTGCCATATGAAACCCCTGCACAGGCTGTGGAGTTTGGCAAAAAAGCGCTTAGGGATCGCATACGGGAGGTTTACAAAAAAGTGTAGCAGTCTGGGCAGGACTACAATCTTAATCAGAGCCGCTCTTCCCATCATGGCCAGGGGTAGTCTGGACCAAAATCCCATGTTATTCTTAATACCTTCAACTGCCTTTTCCGTATTGTGTTTGTTCTTCTCCAGCGTGTGGTATATGTCAATACCTAGGTATCGAAACGTCTCGGTTCACCAGGGTATTGGCAAAACTGGTAGGCTCCTCGGTAGGGCGCGTCTATACCTCCCCATGGGGAACATGCTGGATTTCTTGGGATTTACTGCTATGCCCAAGAGGGTAGCGTATCGTTCCATCACCTCCAGGACATATTGTAGGTTTTTCTCTGGGAAGCGCAGGTATAAGAGTATATCATCGGCATACAATGATATGAGATGCGACCCTCCCGCGTTGTGGATCCCTATCTCCCCATATTGTTGTCTGACGCTGACTGCCAATGGCTCCAACGCAAGGATATATAGCATAGGTGACCAGGGGCAATCCTGTCTAGTGCCCCCGCTAAGTTGCCATTTGTCAGAGATTATGGCACCGTTTTAACCCTAGCAAATGGGGAACTGTATAACATTTTGACCCACCTCAGATACCCTGGCCCCATCCCGTATTCTCTGAGTCGCTAGCAACCAAGGCCATCTCACTGAGTCAAAGGCCTTAACTGTATCCAGCGAGACAATTACTAGTTCGCCGGGGTCCTTCTCTGTTTGGTTGATAAAGTGGTGAAGTCTCCTATGGTTGTCAGTTATGTTCCTGCCAGGAACATAGCCTGTTTGGTCAGGGTGTATCAGTCTGCCAATGACTTGCTTAAGCCTGTTTGCCAGCACTGCTGTGAGAATTTTGCTATCCTCTTTAAGCATCGATAGGGGTCTGTATGACCCACAGTCTGTGCCTGGCTTACCTGGTTTTAAGAGCAGGATGATCATCGCCTCCCGTAGGGACTCCGGCAGCCTACCACACTCAAACGCCTGATTAAGCATGGCCAGCAGCGGGGGAAGCAACTCTTGTTTGTATGTTTTATAAAATTTGCTAGGGAGCCTGTCTTTGCATGTGGGCAGCTGCTGGATCACTGTCTCTAGCTCTTCTGAGGCAATTGGGGCGTCCTGGTCTGCCCGTTCCTGATCGTCCAATGTAGGCAAGCCTATGTCTACTAATGTCTCCTGGATCTCTTGATCCATTTCTTTCCCTGCGTCCTCATAAAGACGTTTATAGTATCTGAGGAACTCTTAGTTTATTCCCTCCTGGGTATCCTAGATCTGGCCCTCGTCCCCTCTGATTTCCCTGATCACTGGTTGTGATGTTTCATTTTTATATAACCAGGCCAGCAATCTACCCGGCTTGTCTCCACCCGCATGCTGCCTTTCGACATATTTCTTGTAGCTCAACTTACATAATCTATCCCAGTGCTCCCTGCTGGCTTGTTGTAGCAACTTCATCCTCGCCTCATCCTCCCGAGAGGTGCCCCCCTTGCGCATTATGTCTTCCAACTCCCTCTCTGTTTCCTGCAACTCCCGTTCTATGCCCCCTTGGAGCCCTCTGGATTTTGATATGGCTTCACCCCAGACTACTACTTTAAATGCCTCCCATACGGTTCCCTCAGATTGAACGCTTCCAGTGTTAATGTCGAAATACTCAGTGATCGCCTCCCTCAGGTCCTCCCGGAATCCTGAGTCCTGCAGGGCCTCCGCTCTGAGCTTCCATGTCGGGATTCGTGCTCTAGGGGGTTGGTGTCGCCACTCCAGGACCAAGGGGGAGTGGTCCGAAAGCACCCTGGCCTTATACTCTGCGCCTGTCATTTCTCCTACTAACTCAACAGCAGCGAACATATAATCCAGCCTTGTGTGCAAGTTATGTGGGGCTGCGTAATGTGAATACTGCCTGTCTGCTGTGTGTAGCTGGCTCCAAATATCTTCCAGTGCAAAATCTCTCAGGAGGGCCTGTAAAGCCTTTGCAGCCGATTTAATGTACAATTAAAGTCCCCTCCCCATAGGATCGCGCCGCCCAGTAGGTGGCTAATTTTGCCGTATAAAGACCTAAAATAAGCCGCTGTATCTTGGTTAGGGGTGTATAAGTTTATAATGCTCACTTCACGGTTTTCCAGCATCCCCGCACTACTATC